>NW_017728998.1:17186097-17197084 GCF_001723915.1 Gavialis gangeticus | reverse complement strand
TGATTTCATTTTTGGTATAAAATTATAGTGCATTGAATGGATTTCCTATAGTTACATAAATATGACAATGACAGCCATCTCTGTTTGATACCAATTATCCATCTTTGGCTACAGAATGCAGTGGCAATAGCCCTTTCCCAGCTTAGCTTAACTCAGCATTTTTCATTCTTATTGTCCCTTTCGTGTTCATGATTCCCTCAGGCGCTGTCTAAATCATTTAACAATTTAGCATCGTGATCCTATGGTACCTTCTGCTCAAAATGTTACAAGGTTTGCATTGAATAAATCCATTCTGCCCTGTTTTATTAAAATATTGGTATTGTATATTCCAAATAGCAAGTGGAGAGAGCTGTGGTTTTGTGTGTAATAATACTACTAGTTTTCACCATTATGTAAATCTTCATATAATTCCTAATAAGTTAATATATCATTTTTCAAATGGGATAATTTGTCACCCTTCCTTCGGATTGCATCCGATTTAAACTTTGCATTAAGTCTTTCATGTTTGCTGAAAAGTATGTTTCAGATGTCTCAAACTGTGTGTGTGCACAAAATGATGCAACCTAGATTCTTGTAACCCACATTTCTCTGTGATTAAAGGGAAACAAAGATATGTGATTGAGTAGTAATGCTCTTCAAACATTTCTTTGCCATTACATTGATATATATGTGGATAAACTCTACGCTGATGCAACTGCAAACAGAATTTCTCCTAATTTTTTTTTTCCCATTTCTTATAATTATAAACACATTGCATAACAGAGAAGGCATGTTTCCTATAGGCATGATTTCCTATATATTTTCTATAGCTCTGATTCCCCTCTCATTTGTTGGCTTCACTTTAGGGTTACTTCATTAACTTGAGTGCAAGTACTCATGTCTAGGGCACATTTTATTTCTGGTGATTTTTCGTTTTGACTCTGAACTCATGTTCTCAAAGACTAACAGTGTCCGCAGAGGACAATCAGATGAATACTATGGATAAGATAAGTTCAGGTGTTGTAGTCTTCCAGCAGTAGATCTTGCCCTGAGATCCCTTTAACTGTGATAACTGTTACCTTCATTACTGACCTCCTAAAAAGGTCACTTTTTTTTTAATGTTACATCAGCTACCCTAGGTTCACAACTCTGCATGCAAAGCAAGACAATGTGAACATGCTCATTCAGTATAACTGCAATGATAATGCGGGGGTCTAAGTTCATTGTGTACAGTCCAGATTTCTAAGCAAAATTGTGGTATCTCAAATAGTAGATCAGTCATTGTAGGTCAGGACCCTGATAGGTAAGGGGGGGGTGACATATCTAGCTTATTCCTTTTCCTGCATGAACACTAAAAATTAGGATATTGTGTAAGAAACAGTAAATGTGTTATGTGAAACAACTAGAAAAATAATTGCAAGCTATGCTTTGTGAATACTACTTACTATGTTATAAGCAACCAAAGGATTGGCTGTCAACCCAGGGAAGTCATTAGATGTCTTTCTCTTGATTTCAAAGGGCTTTGTATTGGGTCTGAAATTAATTTATTCAGACAAGGCATGCACATTCCCAGAAAGAATATGTAGCAAACTGGTAGTCCATCCTGTCACGGGTAACTGGGCAGTCTGATGCCAGCACCTAAATATTACAATGAAAAGTAAACAAAGGCCTGCAACTTGGCCCTGCATGTGCAGCAAGACAATGAAAGCATGCTCATTAGGCATAGCCATGGTGCAAATGCTGGGGCCTAAGTTCATTACTGTGATTACTCCCTAGCGTGAAATATCTGGAAGCTTTGCTTGTTTCTTAAGTAAGCAACAGTTCAGTGCTGAGGGCAACAGAGCTCATTTGTTGAATCCTGGGCACCTTACGCATCTCTAAACCCTTGTCACAACTAGCACCCGATGCTGCTTCCCAATCTATATCCTAATCAGAAGATGCATGGAGAACAACTTCCCACTGCTAATCACTTGCTCATTACAATAAGGCATTGTTTAATTTATTTTTTTAAACTCCATCTCCAGTGTTAAAGACGTTATTCCCAGGCTTACTTTTCTTTTTTTCTTGAATCTGTTACGTGAACATATAGGGTAGAGAGAGAGAGAGAGAGAGAGAGAGTGATTTTAAACTTGCTGTGCCATAAATTTTGATTTTCATCTTTTCACTTTTTGCACAGGAATTGGAGAGCACTTGTTATTTTTGTGTCATGAAGACCTAGAAATTTTAGCAAATGGAAGTCAGAGAAAAAGGGAGACCAAGAAATGAGCTGCCATGTGGCGCACTTGTCACAAATCAAGTAGTTCGGGCAACAGAGGACAGTGAGACTGTTCCATGTACAGGTATGAGTAATGACTTACCTGACCATCCTTTTCTTCTTTTCTTTTCTTTCCATGAATTTGTATTTTTGGATGGAAAAGATCAGTGCTTTATTGAAATGAAAATGCTGCACTACGTATTTGTGATATAAAAGCTAAAAAATAGTGAGAGACTAATCCCGTAAAGCTATGGTACTCAGCCTTCAGGTTATCATCTGAAAGTGGGTCATGAAGCTGTTTTCTAGGTGTCATAAATGTTCCTTTGGAAACAGTTCAAAATTCATATTTTTAGCCTCTTTTGTAATGAAAAAAGATGCAGTAATTGGGCCAATTGAATCTACAGACCATGGGAAGGAACCGCAAATTCAGCAGGAATGTAATGTAATTTAATATAATGTGATATAAGTTGAAGTTAGCAAATTATTTTGTAATTATTATAAAAATCTACCATGTTGATCACTTTAGAAAAGCTTATGGGAAAAGAGATTTCAGCCATTTATGGCACTACAAAGTTTTAAAACAACCAGTTGTACAATGCAATGTTCTGGTTTGGGTTTATTAGCTAAAATAGAACACAATACACTGCTCCAATGAGTCTGGCACAGGGAGGGTTCCCTCTTAGTTGTAATTCATAGTCCCTCTGTTCAGGAAATCAACTCAAACAGGCTTTTTCTAGCAGCTCGCAACAATGTCTAGCACATCTACGCATAGCTTCAGACACCCAATGTGTCCTGCTGTTTCAGGCCCACCTTGCTCTATCCTTTTAGCCAAGGGCCTTGTGTACTTAGATTGTGGGACTCCCTTAACTTTCACTGTTACATGCCTTGGCCTACTCCTCTTCCCTCCTCCATCCCCAACCCCTTTAATTTTCTCCCCTTGCATCAATACCTTCTCTGCATCAATGCGCCATCACTACCAGCCTTTAGCATAGCCTTCTGTCCAAGAATTCCTGAGGTCGGAGTTGCTGGGCTGTAATATAAATACTGGGGAGATCTTACTGCTTTGACTTCTGAGGCTGAATTTATCTCTTTCTCCTGGATCCCTCTTTGTGCCTTGCCTGAGGTCCTGATCACTTCTGGATCCCTGTCTTCCTCAGAGTCATATCCAGAGAGTGTGCAGGAGAGTTGCACCCTCCTTTTGGACCACACTGTGGGAGCAGAAGCTTCTTAAAGTCCCTGAATCAGGTAAGAATCACAGCTCTCAGCACCGTCTCCCTTCCCCTTTTGTGCTCAATGATACCTTTCATTCCTTCCCCTCCCCTGCCCACAACTGCCACTGTCCCCAGGGATAGGAGGAGCTCTAAAGCCATTCCTACTTCACTCCAGCAAGGCTGCATGGGAAGCTGGGCTCAGCGGGGACAGCGTTAGTGGCAGGTGCATTTCCTACTCAGTCCCCCTGGAGTTCCCTGCCAGTAGGAGCTGCATGGTACATGGAATGGAAACCCACCCATCCCTGACCAAGCCCAGCTCTACACACAGCAACTCCCTGCACCCCAGCTGGGGTGGCACAAGAGCAGCTGGGACAGCAGGGATTGTGGGTAGGTCTCCCCTTCTACACACAAAGAAGTAAGAAAAGAGGTCAAGAACAGATTCCTGGAGGGGAGGTGCTGCTCATCATGGTGGGGAAAGGAGAGGGAGCCAAGAGTGGGAGGTTCGGAGGGATTCTTACCTGGAAAAAGTCCCTAGCTGCTGCTCCTGCAGTGGGGTCTTCCCACCCTAGTGGAATAGGGCAGAAGCCCGCGAGAGAGGGTGCAGCCACCCCTGCAGCACCAGTCGCCGTTCCCATGCTCCTTGATAAAATCCTGGATCCGCCTGTGGTTTCCCTGTTGCCGTATAGGGTATGCAGACTGAAGGAAAAGTGGGTGCTTATGAGACTTTAAAGGGTGAGCAAGACAAGTTGAATAACCATGCTACAAATTGATTATGGTTACTGCTATATGAGATGAAACAGATGTGTGAAGCAAGCTAAGGCAGTGCAAATAGGAGAGGCAATACTGTGTGTACATCTGCTCTCTTCCTATTGTGCTAAATGAGAGTTTGTTCCAAGACATTCTTCAACTGGATTTTAATTTTTATCATCAGGGTTTCTCCAGTTCATATGCACATGAACACTGATGATCAAATGTTGAAAGGAGTTTTTGAAAGATTTGTGAACTCGGGTCCCATTTGCGCGTGCAAATATTTACTTATGTGCCAATGAGCGTTTTGCTTTAAAGGTTTCCCATAATGCACAGCTAAGTGGTGTTTTTGCATGTTGGGGCTTTTTTTGGTTTTACATTCCATGTAAAAATATCAATTTCTATGCATGCAAACAGGTGCACTCAGATTTTTCAAGTGAGATTCCAGCTTTCATTGAGACAGCGTATTTCTACTGATTAATGTATAGAGACTTTGTTAGCTGGATTTTCATACATTTCAGATCACTGAACCAGGTCTCTGGGGATGCTAGGCAGTCTGAACTCCTTTTGAAGTCAGAGAAGTTGAGGACTCAGCACACCTCTTGATCAGGCCTTTCTGAGTAACATACATAGAATACAAGTATTTTGGCAGTACAGAAAATGGCATACTTCTCAGGCAGATGGCTGTTCTGCTACAATACATTTTAACACTGCAAGCTGGTATATTGAATCCTTGAATCCTACTGTCATATTCTCCCATGTGATTATGATTAGCAAATGTATATGCACTCACTTGATCACAGAAATATAGAATCATAGAAAATGAGGGTTGGAAGAGACCTCAGGAGGTCAACTAGTCTAAACCCCTGCTCAAAGCAGGACCAGCCCCAGCTAGATCATCCCAGCCAAGGCTTTGTCTAGCCAGGGCTTAAAAACCTCCAAGGATAGGGAGTCCACCTCTTCTCTGGGTAACCTGTTCCAGTGTTTTACTACTAGTGAGAGTTTTTTCTAGTATCCAACTTGTGGCAGGGCACTGTTTGTGCCTGCCACTTTAAGGGCCTGGAGCTAGCAGCTGGCAGATGCCTGATGAGGACAGCCATCTTGGATCTGGGGCTGCCCATATAAACAGGGCAGTTCTGTCATCGGGGCAGGAAATGGGCAGCCTCCTGCTTATTAACATCTATTAATCAATTAACAACAAGGCATGGTGGGTGAGAATGCAGGCAGTTAGCCCAGAAACAAGTGGATGGGCCATGGTTAAATCGGCCCCAAGGAGGCCCCCCGTTACATAACCTAAACTTCTGTTGCTGCAACTTGGGGCCACTGCACCTTGTTCTGTCATCTGCCACCACTGAGAACAGTCCAGCTCCATCCTTTTTGGAACCCCCCTGCAGGGAGTTGAAAGCAGCTTAAATCCCCCCTCAGTCGTCTCTTCTCCAGACTAAATAAGGCCAGTTTGCTCAGCCTCTGAGTCGTGTCTCCCAGCCCCCTAACCATTTTTGGACTCTCTCCAATTTGTCCACATTCTTTCTGTAGTCGGGGGGGGAGGAGAGCAAAGCTGAACACAGTACTCCAGATGTGGCTTCAGCAGTGTTGAATAGAAGGGAAGAATTGCTTTTAGCTTCTTGTCCACTGTAACCCCCAGGTCCTTTTCTGCAGAGCTGCTGCCCAGCCAGTCAGCCCCCAGCCTGACTTTGCACATGTCCTTCCTGAACCTCATGAGATTTATTTTGGTTTAATCCTCCAGTTATTCTAGGTCTCCCTGAATCCTAACCCTGCCCTCCAGCATATCCACTACTCCCCCAGGCTGGTGTCATCTGCAGACTTGCTGAGGGTGCACTCCATCCCATCTTTCAGGTCACTTATGAGGATATTGTACACAACTGGCCCCAGGACTGACCCCTGGGGCACTCCACTTGGTACTGGCTGCTGACTAGATAGAGAGCCATTGATTACTACCCTCTGAGCCTGACAATCTAGCCAGTTTTCTATCCACCTTATGGTCCATTCTTCCAACCCATACTTCCTTAGGATGTTTGCAAGAATGTTGTGGGAGATCGTATCAAAAACCACACTAAAGTCAAGTGTATCTTTTCCGCTGATCTCCCCGCATTCATGGAACAAGTATTCTCATCATAGAAGGCAATCAGGTTGGCCAGGTATAACTTGCCCTTGGTGAATCTATACTGATTTTTTTTTTTCTAATCATCTTCTCCTTCAAGTGTTTAGAAATGGATTTCTTGAGGACCTGTTCCATGATTTTTTTTTCCAGGGACTGAGGTGAAGGTGGCCAGTCCGTAGTTCCCTGGATGCTCCTCCTTCCCTTTCTTAAAGATAGGCACTGTATTTACCCTTTTCCAATCACCTGGGTCATTTCCCCATCTCCACAAGTTTTCAAAGACCATGTCCAGTAGCTCTGCAATCACATTGTCCAACTGCCTCAGCAGTCTTGGGTTCATCACATCTGCCCCCATGGACTTGTACATGTCTAGCTTTTCTAAATAATCCCTAAGCTCTTCTTTCACTACTGTTGGATGCTCACGTCCTCCCCAAACTGCTGCCAGGTGCAGTAGTCTGGGATCTGGCCTTGACTGTGAAGACTGAGGTGAAAAAGGCATTGAGTACTTCAGCCTTTTCCACATCATCTGTCACTAGGTTGCCTCCCCCATTCAGTAAGGGACCCACACTTTCCTTCTTCGTCTTGTTGCTGACATACTTGTAGAAACACTTTTGGTTTCCCCTCACATCCCTTGCTAGTTGCAATTCCAATTGTGCTTTGGCCTTCCTGATTTCATCCCTATGTGCCCGAGCAGTACTCTAATACTCCTTCTTAGTGGTTTCTACTTGTAAGCTTCCTTTTTGTGATTCATTTTACTGAAGAGCTCCCTGCTAAGCCAAGCACCAGGAACTCGTGTGCATTGGGATAATTTGTTCCTGAACCTTGAGTAAGGTTTCTTAGGTTTAGTAAGGTTACAACCAGCCTTCCTGGACTCCTTTCCCCCTCAGAATGGCCTTGCTGGGGATCCTTTCCATCAGTTCCCTGAGTGGGTCAAAGTCTACTTTTCTGAAATCCAGGGTCCTTACTGTGCTGCTTTCCTTTCTTCAGGTTCCTGAACTCAATCATCTTGTTGTTGCTGCTGCCCAAGTTGCTATCCACTACTACTTTTGCCCACCAATTCTTCTCTGTTTGCAAAGAAGGGATGCAGCAGTTCAAGAAGACCATGGCCGCTCCAGCACTTGAACCTGGAAGTTTTCCCCAACGCTCTCCAAAAACTTCCTGGATTGCCTGTGTACTGCTGTGTTGTCCTACCAGCAGATGTCATGGTCATTGAAGTCCCCCATGAGAACCAGGGTCTGTGATCAGGAACCTCCTGCTACCTGTTTAAAGAAAGCCTCATCCACCTCATGCTACAGGTCTGGTGGTCTATAGCAGACCTCCACGACAACATCACCCTTGTTGCTGTCCCCTTTGACCCAAACCCAGAGACTTTCAACAGGCCTATCCCCACTTTCAGACTGGAGCTCTGAGCAATCATACATCTCTTTTACATAAAGTGCAACTTTTTACATAAAGAACAGCTAGCTAAAGCAAATCATTGTAGGCACATTCAGCAACCCCAGGAAATCCTCTTTTAAAAAAAAGAATAAGAACAATTTCTAAATACTCACCAACATATTAAGTATTTTTCATGAAAAATGACTCAAAAGGATGTGAAAGCTTTAAGGAAATGGCAGCTTTGACTAAGGGACCTCACTAATTGGAGTACAGTACTGGTCCAGGGGAGCAGGGAGGAGGAAGAAAGTACAAACATGTAAATTTGTTTAATCTTTTAGCTTGCTTTGTGCCACTTTATCCGGCAGCTGTGGTTGAGGGGAAGCACTTAAGAGCATTATAAATTAGTTGAATGCTGTAATTAACTTAAGGTATTCAAAATTGCAAAAGACTTATTCAGAAACCATTGTACCAAGTGCCTTACTAAATGTCACTTGCCTGGAGGTGTTTTTACTGTGTACTCATGATGTGATCTGCATAGAAAGTGTCATCATGGACCTATTTATGTAAATGTTATTCATGTAGGCACATCTCTTGCATGCATACAATAGGACATATGTATGTAAAACCTATATCCTCTGTAGTGGGTGCAGATAAAAAGCTTCTTTATTTTTTTTAATGGTATGTAAGATATTATGGCATATACGTGTGTATCCTATACTTGTAATAAAGAATTGCTGTGCTGTGTGGCACGTCTGTTTGTGTGTATGTGGTGCATATGTATATGGGATATATGTTTACAGATGCTGTAGCCAAGGGTGCAATGTGTAGTTCAACTGGCAATTTTCTGCCTTGGGATCTATCAAAATGAATGGGAATATTGTGGGCTTGATTCTTCATTATGGCTAGGTACAGATGGTCAAAAAGTCTGAGGCAGAATTGATCTAAGTTGCAATGTTTTCTGTAAGCAGTGTAGTTTAGGTCAGTAGTGGACAGAACACGTATTTACCCTGTGCGGGGGGGAAGGGGAGCAGAATCTTAGACCAGGTTCTGCCATTTTTAAACCAGTCTGTATGCTGAATTTCTGTTCTGTTATAGGTATAGACCAGTTTCCAATCACTTTTATACCTGTAAAAGTGTAATGTCTATACCTGACCTATATTATTGCACTGGTGAATCTCAAGTCACCTCAGCTATAACTTTGGCTATGACGATGTCTGCATCAATTTAATTTAAATCAGTCCAAACACTGTGCAGATGCTTATTTCAGTGTAAAGGTTGCTTGGTTTGATTGAGTTGAAAGCTGTTCTTAATCAGCTACCTCAAGTAATAGACGGTTCTTGAAACAAAACGTTTGTCCGTACAGGGAGGGTTCACTGGGGGTTGTATATAAAATCTTTCCTTAAATTAAAGTTAGAGTGCAGCATTTCCTTGTAGATGTGCTCTGAAATACAAGGATCAAGACACTAGCCATGAAATCAAGCTTAATCTTTTCCCTGCCTACAAGCAGCATTGCCTAATTGGTTAGATCCATTGTGGGCTGTTTCACCTATAATGCCATTTCTAGAACTTGAGCAATGCAAAGAAGGCTTCTTCCCTGAAGCTGTCCCAGTTCAGTGTATTGTTTGAACTTGGTGGTAGACGATAATGCAGCAGGAGGCTACAAAGCACTCCACCAGTAGGATTCAGGCAGTTCATGTATTCAAAATTTAGGGCCGGTGAAGGATGATGGTGTTAATGCATCAGTGGGAAATTAGTTAAGGGTTAGCAAAAGGTTTCTGTTGCTAGTTAAACAGAGCTAAGCTTCCTTGTAGGTACGTTAGCTTACACATAAGCTTTTCTTCTTTCCCAGCCTTTGCTGTATCCCATTAGCAGCAACACATTCTGTTTACAGCAAGCCTCAATCTCTTCATCCTGCATTTTACATAGCCTTAATATGCAGCTGAATAGCATGTAGCAGTTTGACTAGTCATTTTATTCTCTATTGCAAGTTGTCAGGCACAACAGGAATAGAACTGAAGTTCAAATGCTGGCAAAAAGAATTTCACCCCCAACCCTGATCTTTTTTTTGAAAGCAGCAACTCCTAAACAACAATGGGATTGTTTGTCACCAAGTGGTATTATGAATTCAAAGAAAATGAAAACCTGAAAACGAGAGGTTGTGAAGGATGGAAAAAAAATGAAAAGAACAAGGCATGGGGGCAGCAGGCGGGGAGAAGGGAGAAGGAATGTGTTTCTACCTCTTTCCCAACTATCTTGCATTTTAATACCAAAATGCTTTATATTGCATGTTTCCTAGGGTTGTATAGATGGTTTTGGCTAGGCTTCTGCTGACTTTGTTTTAGACATTTGAACCTCTCATTAGCTTTTAACTACCAAGCCAGGAAAACAAAAAAGCAGTCATTACTTATTCAGAGTTTGGCCAGAAGTAACAAGCCGCGTCATTTAAGGAGCAGTTTCCAGCTCTTTAGTAGTGTTGTAAGAAAGGATAACAATGGGTTAAACCTTCCAAAAAAGTCTTCCCCATACACGTAAGAGCTAAGCAACAAGCAGACTTTAAAGACTTTAAGTATGGGCTGTAGTTTAACTATAAACAGCTGCTGTAAGATAACAGCCTTTCCATTGGTAAAGTGAGTCCATTTTTCCCCCCTACAATGAAACCATTCTGAAAGAAGCATTCTGCGAGGGGCTGGTTCTCTGTCTGGCAATAATCAGAATTAAGAGGTGGGGGGTAGAGAGTGAATTGTTGGATCTCTCAGTTCAAGCTGACATTTATATAGCAATTCTATTTCTGCTACCAAAAGCCATAACATACAGACTATTAAGAAAAAGAGAACAATTTTGCTTTCCATTGCTTTTGCTGCCACTGTTCTGCATCAATGTTTATTTTAATAATGAGGAAACAGTGATACTAACGAAGCTCCATCTATCTTTCCGAGCCTGGCAACATCACATATGACTTAAATTCAAGCAATACTTGGTGTTAAAATACATCTGCAGAGGCCCTGGTTGCATGTTGAAGGTACACGATTAAACATTTAGCCTTCCTTTTTTGTTTTGCCATGTTTTGAAAACACTGTAAAATTTTACATGAAATGCCATTTTGAAGAGGAACCCAAAAGCCAGTTGGATGCAATTCAAGTCAGTTGCAGGAGGATTATGAAAATAAAACATCTAATTTGGACAATTTTTGGTAGATTTGTGTTTTGTTAAATGGCTTAAAATTTAAATTGCTTTCAGAAGTGGAAAGGAAGTAGGGTTTTTTAAGTAATTCATGCTTATAAAAAAAAAAAAAAAAAAAAA
>NW_017728998.1:17160654-17181097 GCF_001723915.1 Gavialis gangeticus | reverse complement strand
TGTTAAATGGCTTAAAATTTAAATTGCTTTCAGAAGTGGAAAGGAAGTAGGGTTTTTTAAGTAATTCATGCTTATAAAAAAAAAAAAAAAGAGAGACAAATGTGGAAAATCAGGCTGTTAATATTAGAAGTTAGAGTGTGACTCACATTGTGCGTAATCTCCAGTACAGTACATGAAGCAAAAAAAGAGACAAAAAAACAGATGTGCAAACTTCCTACTGGTTAAATCCCAGCTATTTAATCAACAGGAGGACTGGCTTTTTGTTTCCTGGTTTATTTTCCAGCTAAGAAACATCTCAGCATAAAGATGTGAAGCGCACAGAAAAGTGCATAACCATCTGTTGGAGATACTGGTATCCAGTGAATATTTAGTGTAGCAACCTTCTGTAAAGTTTAGTCTTAGCAGGGTTGCAGGGGTGGGGGAGTTGAGGGCAAAGAATAGCATAGGCATTTCTTTACAGTTCAACCACATGTTGGCCTTGCTGTCTCTCTGACATCATAATATTTTATGCCAGACCTATAAAGAGTCCCCGTAGGGTATAAAGATCTACATCTGAGGAAGAGGTATGGTCCTCAACATAAAAGCCAATTATCAGTAAGATAAGACTGCACTGATTGTCCAACAACCAACACCATGTGGGAGAAACTCTGTTGTCATTGTGTTGTGGGGTGAATGAAGATGATGGCAAACTTCCAGTGGCATCAAAGGGTAAGAAAGGTCTTGGCAGCACAACTGCAACTGAGCCAAGCCGACAAGGGGATATAGGGCCACAGGGATGCTGCAAATGCACAGTGCCTATTTTCAGCTCATCCCATCACGTTAATCTATCTGAAACATTTGGAAATTGGAGGGCAGCGCTGCTGGCTTGTCTTTAGAGCCAAAATGTGAAGATCCTGAAAGAGAGCCTTTCCACACATTTCAGAGCTGCTTTTGCAGACACTCCCTCAGGTGATGCAACCCCATCCAAATGATGAAGTAGTTGCTTTCATTTGCATAATACTAATCTGAGGGACAGATCATTAAACCAAGGGTTCCATGTTCCTTTTGTTTCCTCCCTGACCTAGAGGAACAGGGATAGAGGGTCATAGATCGTAGATAGAGGGTATAGCAAGAGTACACCTTCCATGGTTTGTCCAACCCACCTCAGTGGGATACCGTGGGCAAGAACTGTGGAGAGCAGATATGGAAGGGACAGAAGGGCCACCCAAAGTATGCCAGCCCCTTCCTAACCCTCAACCTTGTGGGTTAGCCGCTGCCTACGGAATTGTTTTAGTGCCCATATAGACAAGACGTATGCTCTACTCTAACACATATTCCCTGATATTATGTAAATACAAGCACTATGGGATAAATGAGTATGGACAGCACCACTTTGCATGCGTCCCTGAGACGACTTGTTTTCCTACTGTATGAAAATAAATGCAGTTGAAAATTGTTCTAGTATCACTGTTTCCCAACTTCAATTTTTTTCCTGTCTTCAGGTGATTTATAATTGCAGTATGATGCAGAAATGGATTAAAATGTGAAGCAGAGGAAAAATGAAGTTATGGTATGATTTTTAAATGGAGTGAAAATAGTAATTTGAGTCTTGAATCAATTCATACACAGTGTATGATATCAGTGCAATAGCTGAAAGGAAATAATGAGCAACATGAAGAGTTTTGAAATACCATGAGTTTATGAAAAGAAGGTTTTCACTTGTTTATGTAGTTATCAGAGAATGAGGAGGAATTGTGTACACTCGTTGACAAATTGCAATTATTTCAGTAGCTTTATGGGCTGCAAATCTGCTGATAGACAAAAGTACCAATTCTTATTTAGCTATGTTGCATATCAGTTTGTGCTTTTAGATTCATACCTCAAGAATGCAGCCAATCTTTAGAGGTTATTCTAATTCACGCTAGTTGAAAAAAACAATAGGTTTTTTTAAAAACCTGATTTACACCCTGGCAATATAAGTGAGAAAAACTTTCCTGTTGACTTAAGCCCTGTTTTGAATCGCTGTTAGTGATCTACATCACAGCTCTGCAATCATTAATCATTTAATCATCACACAACAAAGATGCCTTTCATGGAAAATTTTCACACACAGATGCTATATCATTCATTTTTACAGTGAAAAGGCTGCATATTGTTTGACTTTACTAAGGAATATGTTAGTCATCCATGCCCTTTGAAGTTTTAGCCTAATTTACAAAGAAAACACATATGAACGGTGGTGTTATCAGAATGAGTATCATGGCACTGCACCAGATTATACCAGCAAAACCCATGGCCTAGACATTTTAGGCTGTTGTTCAAAGGTTTTTGCAGTGTGAACTGTCTGTTGCATAATTTGTACCATAAGTAATAGACCATCAGATATGACAGTTACTCAGCTGACCATGTTCTATTTTTGTTTTGCTTGACCATGATTATAGAGCCTGCATCTCAGATCCCGAAAAGCCTGAATTTCACAGCAGAACTCACTGAAAACTGCTGTGTTTTATTATGCAGTAGCTCAACATGTTCCTCACTACTACTCTTTTAAAGAGTATTATGTGAAAAACTAGCACAGCTTTTCAGCTCATACTTGTTGTGATAAATGGCTTGATCTCTAATGGAAAACATTTATGCTAATTCAACCTTGTAAGCTGTAGGCCAACTTTTTTGATTCCGGACTCTACCTCCAGTTATAGATGAGATACAAAGATGTCAGTTTAAACAGTATGTATTAATACATAAGTCTGATTTAAAAAAAATAATGCGGAGGGAGAAATTGTATTAACAGATTATTAATATGCAAAACACCAGAGAAGTGTGCATGTATATGGGGGCAGTGATGGGAGGGATTTGGGTATTGGATTTTGTAGCTATAGCTTTTTATACAATTCCACCAGAATTCTGTTTTGATAAAGACTACAGCAAAGCTATTTTTACCAGTTATAAAACAAAGAGCCATATTCTCATCTGCTGTGAATCAACCGTGCTTAAACTGGCCCAAAATATTTTATTTCTTTATTTTTGTTCATTGCCATTAGAGATCAAAGTCTTAGAATAAGAACCATTTTGTTGTGGGTCTGCCATTTTTGTGGTGCTACAGGGGCTTGTACAGTGAAACATGTCCAAGGCCTTATTGTCTCATTTATTACATCTCCCTGAAAACACAGTGAGATTCCTTACAGTACGTTTTTTATAGTTTAGTCCAACTTAGTATTAATTGGGCAGTGGTGCTTTGTAGAGAGACATTTCTTATGTTTGTGCTCACACTACAACCTGCTTCTTCCCAGTAACCACTCTTATGTTGTCTCATTAAGAAAGTAATATCTAGTCATAACTCCCATCTCCAATGCAATATTCTCCCTCATTGTGTTTATATTGATAAAATATTTTGTAGATTCTTGACTTTTCTTTAGTCATTGTTTTGCCCAGATAATGAAATTAAATTTCTAATCTTCTTTACATGTCAATTCCTGCATCACCTTGTTATCTTGCATGGTATCTTCCTGCTCTTGGTGAATGTAGGCTGTTTGATCTCCATTTTTAACTGTATCCTTCACTGGAGACTAGCAGCACCTAGCATTGCATGTATTGGGATGCTTATGGCTTGATAGGAGGTGCAGAGAAAGCTGGAAGCAGAGAAGGTCTAGAGTGAAGCATAGGGCTGAATCACTTTTTCTTCCTTAAATACCAGGATCTCTTGGTATCCTAGGAACTTTGGAAAATCCCTCTATACATTTAAACTCATTTTAATAGCATTTTGCAATATAAACATCCAGGTATTTTGGCTGCAACTTGTACATTCAATACATTACAGATTTCTTCCAACTACAGATTTCCTTAGGTAACGAATGCTAGAGCCATCTTAAGGTTGGGAACCCATAGGCTCCATTAGGCTGCATTAACAACAGGCAAAGAAACTAAAGATGAGTAAATGAGGAGATGAGAAGCAGACGGTTATTCTTCAAGTGAACCATCTTCATCTCTTTTCGGAGATTATTCTTGAATCCCAGTTGTCATAGTGACAACAGATTTATCCAAGGACTATGGTATTTACATATATATAAAAAAATTGAGAATGTATTTAAAGGAGCTGGGATACCAGATGCCTTAATTCAGGATAAATCTAGCTCGTTCTTTGCTCCCTTTGAGTAACACTCTTCTGTCTTTGAGAGCATAGGCAAACATCTCTCTAAGAACTATTAGCTATAGCAAGGCAACTGTAAAATAACACTTCTGGTGCTGAGGGTAGGTGTCTGGTACACACACCTTGTTTTATATTTATATGTGTATTTGTGTCTGGGTGTAGACATAGGATGTATTAGAATAAATACCCACCCTTCTAACTCCTCTGCAAACAGAGCGTGCAGGTGTATGAACATACATGCTCAAGAAAAATACTGCCAGGCATAAACTGGGCAGTGTACTAGACTGCAAGACCATTCAAGAGTTTAGAAAGGGTCTTTATTATCTGTTAGACAATAAAAAAAAATAAGGCAAGAGAGTTTTATTTTCAAAACCTAAAAGTATGAGGATGCCAACTATACTGTGCCTGGAAGCACATTCATCTAGGAAGTTAAGCAAAATATTCAAATGATTTCTATAAATATTCAGCTCAACAAATTGTTGCTAAATGTGTTCATAATTACTGATTTTATATCTGAAAGATATTTTCTCTTGGCAATCTCTGGAAGGGTTTTGCACCAAGTGTTTTTTTTTCTTTTTGGAGACCTCTCTGCCTTGAGCATAGGAACGATGACAATTCTGGCAGTCAAAATAGATGGAAGAAGTTTTCACAACCACGAAAGCCAGACAGTTGAGTCATATCCCCAACACAGATGTTTCAAAGACTGACTAAAGATTTTGAGGAAGACCTACAGCACTCTTTGTATAAAAATGCATCCAGAAAGAATAGATTTGGGGATATATCCAGAGCTTATGAAGTAAAACTCATCTTGAGCAATGCAATTTTCACAGCCCTCTGGGTGGTAGGGATCTAGCAAGCTCTTAGGCAAACTGTGTTCCTAGGAGTCCTAAAAACTACATCTACTGAGATTTTTACATGCATTGTTTTCTTTCTTTGTGTTTTAATGCAAGCCATTTAAGTTAAATGTTGTGGTTGTTTCTGTATAGCAGATCGTATGTTGTCCTTAATGGAGTATGTAATATCCAGTATTATGTTTGAGAGAAATAAGGTGTTTCATACAACAGTTAGCAAGAAACCCACTCATGCTTCCCAACTGTCCCACATTTTGAAGGGTGTTCATTTTATTCTGTTAACAAATTTGGGGTGTTCTCATGTTTATTATTTAAAATGTTCTATATTGAAACAAGAAAAATAAAGCTCTCATTGCCTACAGAGTTATTTACACTGACATTAAGACTCCTGCATATTTCCATAGTTTCTGTTAAGAATTTGTGTAGCTCTCATTTTGGACATGTATACATCTCTAATACCTTATTTAAAAACCAAAAAAAAAAAATTGAGATAATACCTCCAGATTGTTTCTCCTAAGTACTTTAATGATAATTTGTGTTATGCCTTAGAAAGTATGTTCAGATAAGCCTCTGTGTGTTTGTGTATATCCTTATTCTTCTAATTACACCATATAAAACATACAGATAAGAGTGATTTATACCTCAATACCAAGCAAAATAAAACAAATGCACCTGACCATTTAAAAAATCAATGCTTCCCCCTCCTGTCTCTAAACAATGAAAAGAAGCAATGCCTTTTCTCCTAGCTGGGAAGCTCACTGGAATAGAAAACTTTTACTTAATAGCGGCATATCATTTCTGAGTTTTCCTGTGTGGCCTTGAACGTGAAAACACAGGGAAATCATCACTGACCTTCATCTCAGAGCTGTGGTAGTTCAAATTGGTTGTGTGGTCCCAAGAAGAGGGATCTGAAGGATTTGGGAGCTGGTTTGCCAAGTCCCAATGAATGTACTGGCTATCACTGAAATTGATGAGTAGTTCCTGTAGTTTAATGGAAAGGGGGTGTGTGTGGGTAGGAAGGGAGGAGATATCAGTTAAAGCTACAATATAATATGGTAAAGTACACTGGACTCTAGGGTCTAGCAATTGTTTTAAAATGCATTAATATTGTCCATTTTGCATGCTGGCATTTGGTCAAAATATTAATACTTGTAATATTTGTTGATATGGTGTATGGAGTCTACCATTCTTTGATTAAAAGCTGCAAATTTGTATGAATTTACTTCCTCCTTGTCCCCAGATCACTTTACAATTTTTTTGGCTGCAGGGTAGGTTTGCATGTGGGCATCTGCAACAAGTGACCTTTCCTCTGAATAAATTAGACTTTTTCTGAGCCAACTCAGGCAGATTTCCTCAACCTCAGAAGGCTTTGGATATTTTATGCTGGATTGGGCCCAGCTTTCTGATATTTTGGATGCAATTTAATGTCTAACAGTTCAAAGTTAGGATTAACCACAATAAAATGGGTGGGCTGTTATTTACTCAAGAATTGTTTTGCCTGTTAGATACCATGCGACTCCAGGATATTATTATTACTACTGCTACTACTGTTGTTGCTATTATATACTAATATTAATAAAACAGCAATAATAATAGTAATGATAATCTTCATATAATTAATTAATGCTAATGATAGACACAAGAGAGACTGTGAGAGAATGTTCCTTTTTTTTCCATGACACAACCGTCTTTTGTGTTTGTCGAGGTTTTCACAGAATTTACAACAAGACTTAAATTATTGCCAGCTGAAATAACAGAAGTTATTTTGCTGTGCTGGATGAGACAGAAAGGAAAGGAAATAGAGGAGACAAAAAAAAAACATTCAGAAGATTTTGATCAAGCCAGTAAATTTTTAAAATATTTCACTCGCTCAATGCCTCAGAGCTTAATGGTTTTTTAAAAAAAGTGTCATTGTGGAAAAGTATTTAAGGCATATTAGAAGTGATTGTATTTTTTATTTTATTTCATACAATACAACTGTATATGTATGTAGACTTTGCCAATCTAGTTTTTCTGCTGCTGGATAGCAGAAAATAGCACTGTTTTTGCAGTAATGCAAAATTCTACCTACCTGCCTTACCTATGTGAGCATGTATGTTTTCCTGTCATTGTAAGTTTTATATCATCTACCATCAATAGTGTATTTTTGTTCTTTGGAGAACTGACTCTATTGAATGATGTTGACCCTGCAGCCCTTTATATATGAGGAAAGTGGGAAATGGTTCAAACAGTGTGGAATCTGTGTATTGTGCCACGTTTTGTTATACAACCTTTGAATTGGATCCTGAAAAGTTCTCCTAAACAAGTGGAATCTCAAGGTTTGACCCTTTACATGAAAGAGCAAAATCAGCAGATCCATGAGCCACATCCTTTCAGCTGATGTAAAACACTACGGGTCTGACTGTACACTGATTTACGCAAATGGAGAAGCCAGCCCTGATGCCTTCTTGAGAATGATGTGTCTTTATAAATGAGAGCTGTCAGGAAGTCACTGTCAGTTTCTAGCAGTGAATCATAAACCATGAATTATTTTATCTGTTTTCTTCCTGCGTACTATCTGAACATCACAGGAGAAATGGTAGCAATATGCAAAAGGAGACTGGAAACAGGAGCCAGGATAATTTACAGCAGCAAACAAAGTTGCTAGTAAAACTGTTAACATTTCGTCTGATAATTAAGGAAGGCTTTTTTTTTAATTATTAAAAAAGGTGCTTTACTTCCTTTTTTAGTACAATTAATCCTTTCCACAAGTGAAAGATCTATAGCCAAAGAAGCCAACTCTAACCTTGCTTATATTCGTTTAATATTTGATTAAGTCTGGATTGATGCCCATAATAAAGTTTGTTAATCCCATTGGAGTAGTATTAGACACACGTTGGCTTAAATTGTGGTCCGCATTATGTAGTTGTATTTAGAAAAGACCATAGGTACTATAAAGCAAGCATACCAGGACAATGAATAGTTCCTGACATGGTTAAATGGCCAACTGATGTGAAGCCAGTTCTGGCCATTTGGGGGATAATGCCCAAAGGAAATCAAAGCCCTGCTGAAGCACTTCAGTGATCCCTGATCTACAGAACAACTTCTTGGAGCCCTTTTCCTACTGCTATAAAGTAGCATTGACTATTTTAGCTTATAGTAGGGCTCAGGGAACATGAGCCTATTTTACCGTATGCATTTTGGGGAAACGCATCACACAGCCAGACTAGAGGAACACAATTGGATACATCCCCCCCCCGCCCCAAGAGAAAATGGAAATCATTTCATCTCCTAAAGAGAGGCTTGCCTGGTAACAGATTCAAACACCTGGACAATTTCTGATCTAGATTCAAATGAGGATCACAATTGTTGATTGTATCCCTTACTGATATCTACACCAGAAATAAAACAGAGGCCTTTGATAGTCAACGTTATCTTTTCACAGCTGTGTCGCACCAAGTTAAATCATATTCTTGTTTATGGACTCTGAAGCATTTAATGTGTCTCTCCAAATGAAGCTGAATACAGTACTGGAAATCTACTCTTTGAATTAATTGTCAGTGACCATTTGGAGAGAAATGACCATGTATTTTATACAACTGTCTGGTGGTAGACAAAGGCCAGGCATAATATATTTTAGAGATGAAATATTATAATACATAAGTCACTGAAAATAAACTGTCAACTAGAGTTACATTTCTAGGTATTCAGGGCCCAATGAAACTCTCAATCAGAAAAGAAAATCTGAGAGCTGCTGAACAATTGAAAATTGTAAATAGTCTATATTTGGCTGTTTTCATACTTAATAAGCAACCACAAAGGCGTATGTGGCACAAAAACAAAACTGTTTTTGAAAAAGGCATATACTTGCTCATTAATAATCCTCTGGGACTGTTAGTAAATTAGTGGTGGTTAGCAAATTAGGGGTTCCTCTTAATTTGGCTGACTTTTCCAAGTTGTATGGGTAAATTCTCTTGTCAGAATTTACCCTGCAATTCAGAGGCAAATATTCATTTCCTTTTCTAAGCTGTTGTTAAATAGCAGCTGTATTTTGGAGATTCCAAGGCATAGTTTAAAGACCTTATATTATTAATATTTGATTGGACGAGTCAATCTCATTTGAATCTAGATCGGAAATTGTCCAGGTGTGTTTGAATCTGTTTCCATGCAAGCCTCTCTTTAGGAGATGAAATGATTTCTGGTTTCTCTTGGCGGGGGGGAATGTATCCTGCTCTTCACTTGTACCCCAGACAATGGCAGGTTCAGTGTTGATTTCCTTGGAGTAGGGAGGAGGAGAAAGAAACATTGTGGGGGGAGACGGGACAGGAGACAAATACATGCAATTGATTGTATGAAGACAAATTGACTGCAATCAATAGAATTAAAGATGAATGAATGAATAAACAAAAAAAAGCCCTCTCATGCCCAAGGCATAAAAGCCTATGCGCAGCCACTAAAATTTGCCAGTAGAACTGCTCTTAATATTTGCTAGTTCCAGGCAGATCTATTCCCCCAAAATAAGTTTTTGCTGATTTCACAAAATGCCAGTGCTTTGTGGTTTTAGCGCCAGTTTTCTGCCTCTTTCCATGACAGCGAAGGTCAGTTTTTGCAGGTGGAGCTGATAACGTTGTTTAGGGCTTCTAAGCTTCTTAATCTTGGCTTCCAGTGAAAATACGTTTATAATGAACAAATAGATTTCTTCAGGGTAAGGTTTGTCTGCCCTTCTGCGATAGTGATCTGCCACTCGAAGTTCTGCTTTTCTTATTTAGATGTCTGGTAACAAAATGAGTCATCTCTTAGCTTGAAACCCATCCGAGGACTGATGTTTTCTGCAGCTGAAATAAACAGAATTGTTGCTTGAGTGAAAGTTGTAGGATCAGGGGAATTTTGTACTGAAGATCCATTTTTTCACAGGACCTTACATTCATAGGCAGTTATGTACCTACCTGCAGTCCCAGTTGTGTGCACAATCATGGTAAACAGATGAGCCAATCTAAAGTACACTTGTGCTTTACTCATCCTTTGCTTTCTGTGCCTTTGAAAATCAGTCCTCTGGGGGCCATTTTCGAAGCCTATGGAAATCCATGAAAAAAATTCATTTGTATTATTGGGCTTTGGAGGAGACCCAAAAATCTTCCTGTAGGATATCAGTTTGAAATTATGTTGAATTAAACAACAAAGTTTGATTTAGACATCAACTGGTTTTCAAGTGCTTGTCAGCTATAATTACCAAATGGTAGTCATTATGTGTGAGCGCTCAGAGAAAAAATGTTCCTGATTGAAAGAAAGCAGATCTTGGCTATTTTTAGTGTTGGGGTATGTGGGTTTCTTTTTTTCCTGCCTGCTCTTCAGGTTCCAACACCAATGCAAACTAGTCCGCTGGTTAGCAAACTACAGTATAGCAAGAACAGAAGAGATCAAGACCATGGTCAACAACATCCTTATGAAAGAAATATACAGCACAACCTCATTACAACAAATCCTGATTATAACAAATCCTGCCTTTAACAATCCTAACAGCAGGAACCAATATTTTCCGCCCATTATTATAATGCAGCAAATTGACTAACCCTATTACAGTGAATACACTCTTTTAATGAACTTTCCTCCTGACCCCATGGGGGTTCATTATAATGAGGTTGCACTGTATCTGGAACAAATACATTTCTGGTGGATCTGTTGTGAACTCATTGTAGAAAGAAGGGCATATACGCTAGTAAATTTTCTCATGATTTCGTGTGGGATCCTTGGAAACTATCCCAAATGTTCTAAATATTTGCCGGTGTCACAAACACTGATCTGTGACTGGAATATGTCTGAAATGGATCTGGAAAATGTCTAGTGAATCAAATCTGTATGTATATTTAAAAATCAAAGCAGTCTGTAAATATAGCAATTAGGTAACATCTGTGAGCAACTTCCTACTATTCTTAGTTATCCTGGATAGTTCCTTATTCTGTGAGTAGTCTCACTGAAATCCAGTTGAACAGATTTAGATTCTGAAATGCACAGAAGTGTAGGACTGTTTGGTATATGAACGGACATATTTTGTATCAGAAAATGCAAAAGTGCAGCGGCGCCTGACCTTCTGGCCCTTCCGGCGTGATGCATGGTGCAGGATTGGCATGTGGAGTTGGTCTGTGTGAGCGATCCAGTGCACTGGCTGACCCCATGCACTGGCCTGATCCCACATGCTTGGATCTGGCCATGTGCTGGTGTGATCTAGCACACAGGGCCATGTTATCTAGCCTACGGGCTTCCCATAGATCCAGGAAATTTGGCAGCAAGGGAGTGGCAATTCACACTGCCAATGTTCCACTGCAGCCAAATGTCTGGACCCTTGATGAGCCCCATGGGCTGGATAACACAGCTCTGTTATCCCACAGTCCAGGGATATCCCACAGGCCACAGCACCAAGTGCTGCTGCAGTAGTGCATAGTCAAGTTATATATACCTGATGAATGGATGTGTACTCAATCCTTAAGGCTAAGTACAGGCATTCAAAAGCCCCAAGGTGAAATTACTCAAACCCACCCAGGTTCCTGTAAATAGCATAGATCAGGATTCAGCATAACAGAAGTTCACCTTTGGAGGGGAAGGCATGCTTCCCACAATGGACATGCCAACAGGCAGGGGGCAATCCAGCGTGCCTCCTACATGCCCCATGGGCTCCCAGGGCTGCCAACTGGAGCTGGACCTGTGGCAGTTGCTGTGATCTCCTAGTCTTGGAGCTCCAGCTAATGGCCCAGCTTGATTGCAGGAATCATGCTAGGCACCTGCTGTTCCCTGGAGCTGTCAGGGGCCTGATCCTTACTTTTGGTGAGTGCTGCCCTTTTCCTTCCCCTGCTTAGGGATATTGTGTAAAGATTGAAAACTCCTGAGCTACACATGCTCCCTTCTCTTCAACCCGCCCCCCCCCCCCCCCCCGGGCCTATGGCTGACAACTCAGAGCAGCCAAGCTCGTTTGAGTTCCAGTGCAGTTCAATGTTTCGGGGGAGGGGTGGGGGGGAGGTGCAAAGAATTCTGTGATGCTGGAGGACTGCGAGGTAACTTGACTTGGGAGGGGATCTGGGACAGAAGTTTGATAGACTGTTTTAACCTTAATCAGTTAAGTCTGATACTACATCCATCCAGGTCTATCTTAAACCAGGTTTGGCCATTTTGAAACTGGTCTATGCGCACTGAACTTCTGTTCTGTTATAGGCTTAAACCAGTTTCTGATCACTTATACTAGTTTATGTGTAATTTCTGTCCCTAACCTATAGTTTCATAGTTGGTAGGGTCAGAAGGGACCTAAGCAGATCATCAAGTCTGACCCCCTGCCATGGCCAGGAAAGGATGCTGGGGTCAAATGACTCCAGCTAGGTGATTATCTAGCCTTCTTTTGAAAACCCCCAGGGTAGGAGTGAGCACCACTTCCCTTGGAAGTTGGTTCCAGAAACCAACCTAAGGGAACAGTGAAATTTTACCTAGGGTTAAATGTAAAGATTAGGGGTTAGATTTTCTCTTTGGCAAAATGGACTCTAAAAGAGCTTTAAAAGCCCCCCAGCGGGAGAGTTGGGAAACTGACAAAGCTATTTGCAAGCTGTCTTTTGAAGGCCATCATGCAGACATCCAAGTAGGGCATTTGTTGAGGCCATGGAAAAAATTCTCGATGGTGTTTTGCTGCCAGTAAGTAACTGGTGATACATCACTCTAACTTTAGGTTTTCACAGTTCCTTTGGTTATGGCCCAGCTAAAAACTGTCTTTACTTGAGATCCCCTAGGTACTTGTGTTATAGGACAATGCTGTAATGACATAATTGAACACTTGGGGCCAGATTCCTTTCCACCTATTAGGCATGCAAGTGGAGTTAGGCACCTAAATGTGATACATTCCAGCCTGCTTGTGTTCCTGAAAAACCATCAATACAAAAATGAGGAGGTCCTCCTTTTCCTTGCTGATTTTTGTGACTTGGTCTTAAGGGAAAGATGATGATGTATTACAAAAGTTGATGGATTTTCAGGGACCTGAACATGGTGGAAAAGAATCACATTTAGGAACTTAACTCCACTTGGATGCCCAATAGATAGAGTATACTCTGTCTGCTGATGTATATATTTTTCCACTTTGTCTCAGTTCAAAAGCATTTCTTCTTAAGTGCATGATGATGAGAACTCTTTGCTGACTTGCCTCAGTCTAGTTATGATACTTGCATTTCACACTGACCAATATTGCAGAAAACTTGTATATTTATCCTGTTGGAAGGAGAGACCATCATGTGGCTGTATATGACAGAGTGAAAAGAAAGTTGACATAACAAAATGATATGAAATTTATGCAACCAAAGATTGCTTCATTTTTCAGGGTACAGCAGAACAAGAAATGAGTCTTTTTTTTTTAAACTTTGCAGACACCAAGCTCTGGTTAATGTATTACACTTTAATCAAATACTTTCTTTACTGCTATTGGGACAGATACTTCTAATAATGAGATTAGACCATATATAATAAAGTTCAAGGCATAGACTTTAAGAGATCAGTACCTTACATTTTCCTTTAATGTACACAGGTGCTCTGGCCGCATGTGCTTAGTCAATATTTATGCAGTGACACTTGCATATTACGTAAGCGACAAAGGGATTTGGTGAGTTCTTTATGATCTCTAATAATGAAAATATTCACTTACCCAAGTCAGGCTAACAGGCCTGAATAGGAAGTCTGACAAATAATCAACTTAGGTCTGGAGATTGATTCTTTGCATGCCTACACTTAGGCATCTCAATGCGGTTAAAAAAAAAAAAAAAAGTCCTTGGAGATGTTATGGTGAACCAGGTGCTCCACAGAGAGGTTGGAAGGCCATAATTGTCTCCAAATCATTATTCCTAAAGTCTAGGGACACCTAAAAGTAACCAAGAGGAAACAACATAGCACAGGGATCTTGGGTATCTAATTCATACTTTCCATTAGGTTGTTCTTTGCACTTGTGATTCACATTGGCTGGTCTAATTTCTAAGAAAATTTCCTAATGATTTTAGAAGAAGGGAATGGATGGCAGGAGCAGAATCCACCTATTGTCCAATAGCCTAGAAGTTAGAGCAGTGGTTAAACTCTACCAAATTTCCCTGTGACAGCTCATGAAGATACTCTCAAACACTTCCTGTGCATCTCCTGTTCTGCACCTGCCAATCCCAGAAACAAGTAGGTTGAAGCTTCTGTAAGGGTGCCACTGTCACCAATACTGAAAGCAGTGCACTTGAGAGCAGTATCAGGGAGCTTCACAGCCCCATTTCTGGGACTGGCCCATGTGGGGTGGGAAAGGACAGGCAAGAAATGAACAAGCACTGTGGGTTGTTATGAACCTTTGCCTGATGCCTAAGGAACCATTTCAGTCCTTGTTTTAGTCTGAGCTATGTGCAGGCTGCTATTAAACCTCTTAAACTCAATTTTCTGTGGTCTCATGCTGTGGTATTGAGGTACTGACTTAGAAAATGGAAGAGCACTGGAAAATGTCCTCCTCCAGCAGTGTGAGCACTCTGCCCAACAGCCTGCAGGACCCAGAAGGCGAGGAGCATGCATAAATGATGTCTGAGGGAAAAAGGCAGAAAATTCTCTGATGTATGCATCCTTTTGATGCCCATGCCTACATGGTTGCAGAAAACCTAGATCTGTTGGGTGAGAGTGAAATCCACAGAGCAACTCTGCAGCCTTGCTGTAGACTAGAAGGGGGGGAAAAGACAAAAAGATGCTCTCTTTCTGCTCGCTCTGTACACTTATCCAGCACTTGGCCTGGCCAGTCAGGGCAACAGCCGGGCTCTGTATTTGAGCCTGAGGGAATAATCTGCCTTTTTAAACAAAAATTATTTGCACGTGGGGACTAATCTTACTCTGAAAGACCCATAAGTACTTGGATCTCAGCTTTGCAAGCTAAACTAATGCAATTCATCCTTTCCTCTCAATTGATCTCACTGGACTTGCTGTGTTTGTATGTGCAGTGATGTCAATACAGCTTTGAACAAGTGAGTCCTTGGGTACTATAAAGTATGTCGTGGTAAAAGCAGCATTGTTATGCCACAGCTTGAATAGTTATCAGAGTAAAATGCCTCGTTCCTTCAGGCAGGCAGATAAACATGTAAATATCAAGAGGCATAATGATATGCAACGGTAATTTGTAGTGCATTTCAACTAAGCATTGACAAATCCATTTGATACAGGCCTGATAAGATTTTTTTTTTAATTTAAAGTGCTTAATGCGTTGTATGCATCAAAACTGATGAGTCAAGATGATGCATTTTAGTAATTTTTTCCCCCATTTACCATCACTGACTAAAAGAATAAAACACTGTTATAATTTTCTGGCTCCTACTGTTTTGTTTTGTTTTATTGTGACATCAATCAAACAAAAAGTTTTATCTTTTTAGACATCCTGTAAAAAAACCTGCCATTTCGTGATGAGGCTTGAGTCTTTGATCATGACATCTGTTACCAAGGTGTGTCTTTGATGCACTGTATCTTTTTTTTTTTTCAAATTGCAGTTCTGTTTGTTAGTGTTTGCCGCTGAACAGAACTTTTGGGAAAAAGACGGAGGTGGGTGTTTTGTCATTGAGACACAAATAGAGGCTGCACTGCATACTGCGAGTCCAGAATGATTTATTTTGCATTCAAAGGAGTGAGAAAGGAGCAAAAGGAGAGGGGAAAAGAGCATTAACATATCTAACAGTAGGATATTATATAGCCTATTGTTATATGCTGTATTGATTAAGCTTCACAAAATGGTAACTTCACCCTACAGTATAGGACCAAAGGATACAGCACCATCGAGTCAGTAAAGCTTCACCACTTTGTGCCAGGAAATTATTTAGTCCAGAATGTCTTTCGCTTGGGTTATTTGTTGCGACTCAAAATATTCTGAGTTTTTATTAGGTTTGAATTGAAATGCAGAGGCTGGAATATGTGACTGCAGTTTTCCTGAACCACTTGGGGATGGATGAAGAATTGAACTGGAAATCTTTTTAAAAGAACAGATACTCATTAGAAATCCCAGTGCTTCAACTGCTGGTATTAGCCAACAAGACCTCTAGAACAGCCTTTCATACAATATTATGGGGAGCTTTAGCTAAAACTCTGATGTGCAAGACTGCAAATAAACTCGAAAAACAGCTTTCTCTGCTAACATCTCAGAACATCAAGGAGAAGCAGTGTTGGTTCTCTTTGGAAAATGGCATAGGGTAGCAGTAGCAGGAGCTCATATTTTTCCAAAGAAAATGAGCCATGCTTAATTAGTAATCCAGAAAACAAGACCATTAGTCAGATGGAAACAACACAGAAAATCCCAAAATGGTTAAAAAAACAAACAAACATGGAAGAACTAAAAGTAAAACTTCTGGATCCTTGTATTTGGCAAACATGAACTGATAGCTCTGTGTTTTTTTAAACAAAGGAAGATGGTGATGATGGGGAATTTGTACGTGATGTGCTCTATAATCAGATAGTTAAAACCATTGCACTTACCTCCTGTGTGTCCCCCTCTGTCTATCAAATCATGTTTTGGGTCACAGGTTGGAGCTTTACATGCAGTATATTGTCAGAGAGCGTGGGAGAACTCTTCACCTGTAGTGAGGTTCCCAATCCAGTTATACATCTCCTACTGAAATCCTCACTGTTGTTTATTAGTGGTAAGCAAAGTCTCTAGTTAGACAACCTCATAACCTCTTCTTAGCTTTGCCTCTGAAGCACTGCCGGTTTTTGGGAAGGCAGATAAGTGACCTGCATCATAGTAGTGCTATGAAAATAGATTCAGGCTTGTTACTAATCCAGAAATGTAAACATCCTGTTACATTGAAGGAAGGGACTCAGATGGCTGTAACATGAAACTGTTACCAGATCCATTTTCTTCCGTGCTTCTTAACACAGCCCAGACTTGTCAAAAAACAGAGCCCAAACCCTACAAAACATAGAAATATTATCTAGGTACTAGAGATTTTGTGATTACAAAACTGTCCATCTACATTGATAGCAGTGTTCTGTCCTCTTCCTAAAAGACAAATGCAAAAGGGAATCTGACAGATTTAAAGATACAGAAATTTGCCTTGTCTTCTGCCTTTTTTTCTTCAGAGAGATTTGGTTTGGGGGAGCGCTCTATGGGTACAAACTTGATATCTGTTTTGGGAGGCTCCGCTCTGTTTTATCTGTATACAGATCTATCCTTCATTTTTTGGGGGTGTTTTTTGCCCGCCTTCATTTGTCAGTCATCTCATGTGGTCAAGCTGTTGTAAAACAAAACTCTTCTTCAGAATAACAGACCAGAATATCCATTTGCATTAGTTTTTGATTAATTATTATCTATATTGTCATTTTTTTCCTGTATGTTTAAGTTGTCAGGATCTTCTGAGATTTCCTTTGACGAAGCTGTGCTATTCATTGGAGACTTGCCATCAGTGCAATTGCTCTGGAGTTGTAAGCTCAGTTCTTCAAAACTGCAAGCGTGTTGTTCATCCATGCACACATTTTTTCAAGATCTGGGGGTATTTGGTGCTCTTTGTTTTGGGGGACAGAAGGATGCCAGTGTTTTTTATAAAGTGAAACTGTTTATACATGTAATTGCTTCCAGTTTCGGAGACACGCTAGGATAGGAAACAGACCTAAGGGTTTGGGGTTTTTTTGTTTGTTTGTTAGTTTTAGTCTGATAGTTAATATTCATTGTTACTTGGTTTGACTGGCTTCCTTTTTCTTGTTGCCCTCCAAGCAGGTTATGTTCACAAATAATCCAAATTCTAAATATACAGTGATTTTAATTGTAAAGTGGTCAGAGGTTAAAAGAATGTGTATCAAAGCCTCCGAGCAAATAGTGTAGGTGGTTTATTTTTTATTGGTACCGTGCTCAAATACAGCCTGTAATTCTATTCTGTTGTGTATATATAGGTGCTATTATTGTTCTCATTACCATATCATCAGAGGGCTTCAGAGGCTCTCAGTGGCCTCTGGTATACAGAGGAGAGAAGGAAAACCCTTTTTGGTTATAAGTCTCTTGACTGCTTAGAAAGGATGGCTTTCCCTTCCTGCTACTCCATGAATACGTCATTGAGTGTCTATCCATATACATTAGTCCTGGAACAAACCCCAAAGTGAAACATTTTTCGAATGTATTTTTAGAATTACTAAATTAGCAGTGTTCATAACATCTGCAGCTATTCTCCAGGATGCCTATTCTAATAGATTTAAAGTATTAATAGTTGAAAAAATACTACTAGCACTTATGCTTAAAGTATATTGGGCTTATATGTTGATGATTATATTTTCATAAACTTGGAGATTTCATGAACCTGGAAATTTGAGCTTGGAGTTAAGGATGCTTCTTCTGGGCTATAGTCTGCCTAGGCTTTATGTAGGTGTATAGTTGGAGGAGGAACCAAAGTAAAGAGGCCTGCCTTGTACTGCTGCACAAAAGCTCAGAGGAGAGCAGGGATCATCCCAAGTTTCTGTGTTGAAGATAGGGAGAAGGCAGTCTTACGGTATCAATATATGCCAGCTGACAGAAGAATGGGGTTGGGACAGGTGGAGGGAACAGCCTGCCCTACTTCTACAGCAATGTGTGTGGCCCTCCCGAGCATAATCTTTCTTCAGCATCCCTCTTCCGGATGGTGCAGCTATGCAGTGTCACCAGCTCAGGACTTGGCTTAGGTGGCACAAACCAACTGCTGCCTCATTGTGTTTTTCTTGAGTAACCATATAATCATGTTGCTACAACTCTTGCCTTTTCTTCTCCAAATTCCTGCCTATTTTTCCCCTTCTTGCATTAAGGACTTGATCCTGCACTGTTAAAGCTCATGAAGGTTTTCCTTTTCACCTGATTGAGAGGTAATGCTCAGAACCTCTCTTAGTACAGTAGTGCTTCAGCCTGCACATCACCTTGGCAAGAATGGTATTCTTCAGTTCCATACACTTTTGGGAAATCCTTGCAACTGCACGATTTCCACCCAGGTGTAGATAATGAAATAGCTTGACTGATAACCTGATGTATGATGTTTTGCCTTCTAAGCCAAGCCTATTTTGACCTCATAAATGGATATTGCTATTTCAAATGTATTCAGCAGCTGTGGTGTTTATTAATGAGTTATTTTTAGCATCTGTGAAAGTCTAAAATGCTGTCGGACTGAGGTAATTACAGGAATGGCCTCAAAACAACCTTTGGACAATCCTGTTTTCACAACAGATACCTGATTTGATGACCTCATTCCAAATAATGAGGGGAAAACACTTGGGGAGTGGGTAGTTTTTTAAGAAAAATGGAAAGACCCATCCTGGCACTTGTTCATATAATTTTAACCAGCTGTTTATCAAATAGAAACTAGAAACATGTCCTACTTAGAAATTAATAGAAAAGAATAGGTATTAAAATATAACATCTATGTTCAATTTACTCCTTAAGCAGTAGAAGCCTTTGGACCTGCTACAGTGCTGTTCTAACTGTTAATCGTCATTTAAACGAAAAGGTAGCAAATAAACTTGTATATAAATTACTACTTTGCACTGATGCAAATGTGTAGAATGGGTGCATGGGAATGGCAAATTAGGTGTTTGGTTTTATAGTACTTTAAGAGGAGAGAATGTCGGAGGGGGCAAGGGGGAACCCTTATGTTAAGGAAAAAATACCATTTCTTTCAATAGGATTCTCTCCATAAAAATGACCCAGTGCTTCTTGAGAGAACAACTTTTACTTCCAAAGAGAATTCAGAGATTCATAGCTGGCAGGCTCAGAAGGGACCTGAGCAGATCATCAAGTCCGATCCTCTGCCATGGCAGGAAAGAGTACTGGGGTCAAACGACCCTGGCCAAGTGATTATCTAGCCTCCTTTTGGAGATCCCAGGGTAAGAGCGAGTACCACTTCCCTTGGAAGTTGATTCCAGCTCCTAGCCACCCTGACAGTGAAGTAGCGCCTCCTGATGTCTAGCCTGAATCTACTCTCAGCCAACTTATGGCCGTTACTCCTTGTTACTCCCAGTAGTGCTCGGGGGAGCAGGGACACTCTCATAGCCTGCTGGTCCCCTTTGGCTGGTTTATAGACTGCCACCAGCTCCCCTCTCAGACTTCTCTTGTGGAGGCTGAACAGGTTCAGGTCCTGTAACCTCTGCTCGTAGGGCCTGCCCTGCTGACTCCTGATCATGTGAGTGGCCCTCCTCTGGACCCTCTCCATGTTGTCCACATCCCTCCTGAAGTGCGGCGCCCAGCCTGTAGGTATGCTTATGGTTCTTCCTCCCCAGGTGCAGCACCTTGCACTTGTCAGTATTGAAATCCATCCTGTTCTCATCCATCCACCCCTGTAAACTTTCCAGATCTAGTTGCAGCCTGTCCCTTTCATCCAGTGTGCCCACTTCTCTCCACATGTTAGTGTCATCTGCAAATTTGAACAAGGTGCTTTTCACCCCCTTATCCAAGTCACCAATGAAAATATTGAACAGTGCGGGCCTGAGGACCGAGCCCTGGGGGACCCCACTGCCCACATCCCTT
>NW_017728998.1:17154943-17155654 GCF_001723915.1 Gavialis gangeticus | reverse complement strand
GGGTGTACGCCTCCTTTTTAGCTTTGAGATGTTCCTGGATGCTTTTGGTGAGCCATTCAATTCAAGCTGAAAACTGTTACTTGGCTTTTTCCTGATTCCTGAAAACAGATTTTTTTTCTCCAGACTTATTCTCTCTGTGAATCGTCATTTGTGGTCATTGAAGTTTCTGGATAAGTAATTGATATGAAACTGTCAGTGAGGGTTATGACACCCTCCCACAATGTAATTGCGCTCTGTGTATGTGTGTGTGTGGGGGGGGAGGGCAGGGTAAAAGACAGAGAGAATTTCCATGAGAAAGGTAATTGGTGGTAGCTGTTAAAAAGCATTATATGGGATAAATATAGGGTTAAGAAAAATACACCTTATATTAGCAAATTGCCCATCAAGAATGATGGGGTGAGAGGGGTGCTGGGGATGGAGTCCCACATCTGGCCCCGCTCAGCCCCCCCGCCCCCGGCTGCTCCAGATCCAGTCCTGCTCCGCCTCCACCCTGCTCTGTGTCTAGCCCTGCTCCACTCCCCCTGCCACTTCACCCCCGGCCTCTCTGAGTCCAGCCCCGTTCCACACCTCCCCATCCTGGCCGCTTTGGGTCTGGTCCTACTCTGCCCCACTCTGAGTCCAGCCCTACTTTATCCCCTATCCCTGCCCCACTCTACCCCCTCAGCTCTGACCGGCCTGCGTACGCCTCCCTCCCTCCCTGCCTATTGCCTC
>NW_017728998.1:17152378-17154500 GCF_001723915.1 Gavialis gangeticus | reverse complement strand
GGGGGGGGGGATCATGGACAGGCAGTGGGGGGGTGCCGCCACCATGATCCCCTGAACTTCATCCTCAGGCAGGGAGGTTTGGGGAAGACCTGCTGCTCAGGTGGCTGGGGCGTGTTCACCACTGCTACATACTTCTCCAGCCTGGGCTGTACAGCCAATCTCAGCCCACCCTGTGCAGTGCATATGCAGTTGCCCAAAAGTGTTACAGACAGGTAGACATAAAGACAGACAAAGCCTTTTATTATTTTAGAATACTCCTAGTTTCCTAAGCAGACCTGTTTAGCAGGTTATCAAAGGCATTCCAACTGATCTCATTCTTTTCTAGGTTGAGAGAGGTTTTACTACATAAAGAATTTTAAAAAGTGCCCTCCTCCATTCCCAAACCCTTCTTATTTAGGACCTTCATTTGCAATGCATTGGATGTCATAGAAAGTTCAGCGCTTTTGAGTTTTTTTATTTGTAAAAATATGACTTTCAGACTGTTCCAAAAAATTGTGTGTAATTTTAACTTCATTAACTTCCTGTTCTGTCATAATAGTTGAACAAGGATTTCTTCATGAGCAGTATTCAAATCAGTTTTTAATGAGCTATTTAATTAAAGGCTAATTGAGGTGAATTCATTAAAGATTTCTAAATTATGCTTATCAGGGTAGCTATGTTTTAAGATAAGTTTTAAATATTTGTTTTATACTACATTGTTTGATCATAAAAGCACATATAAAATTACTTTTTAAAATGCCTAATTAGACTTTGTATGCACTTTTCTTCCATAATACCCTATTAAAGTCGTTAACATATATGAATTTAGTGTTGGGTTTGCAAGATAAGAAATGACAAAGCTATTATAGTGGGGTTTTTTTTTTTTTTGGTCTTAAACAGGAAAGAATTCAAGGGTCTATGGGGATCTAGTGATTTCATGGGGCTCTTATTAATCTTACAGTTCCTAGTTGGAATTTTTTATGCATATCCTTTAGCTTTGGTGACTATCCTATACTGCAGGGTAATTGTGCTGGGAATACCATTACTTGAATGTAATACAAGTATTTTCCTTGCTGGAGGAGTCAGTCAATTAATGAATGAGTGCATTAATTAATAAATTGAGTAGATTTTTCTTTCTGGAAATAACCACATCATCTTGGGTCTGATAGGATCAAAGTGAGTTCAGAGAGTAGGTACAGTCCTTTAATTTCATCTCTAAGGGTGCACACGTTTGCCATACTTAATCTAGGATCAATAAGCTTACTTTAAGCTAGGGGTGGGCATAATACAGTCCATGGGCCAGATCTGACCTGCCAAGGGATTTTTGTCCAGCCCGCAGCAGGTCCCTTTGCTCCGCACACCCCAGGTGCAGGGGGGAGAGGGGCAGCTCAGGCTGTGGTGTATGTGGTCAGTTCTGTTGTGCCCAGTTGTGAAGTGGGGCTGGGGCAGCTGGAATCATTTCCTGTTAGGCCCCAATGTGGTGGCTCATTCCAGCTGCCACTGCCAGTCTACACTGCTGGTCCTAGCCTTGCTACCCAGGCACACTGGCCTGTCTGCCCTGTACCCTGCACCACAGGCACTGGATGGAGCAAGCAGGTGGGGTCCCCAGGGAGACTAGGTCATAACCTGCATGGGACATGTGCTGCCAGCCAGGCAGATGGGTTAGGGCTGCAAACAGGTGAGGAGCAGCATCTGGGAGCAGGATGGAAGGGCAGGTCTGGGACTGGGTTCCGGATCATGGAGCAAAGACAGTGTGGGGCCAGGGCCCAGGGCAGAGCCACAATCCACTGCCTGCAGATCCCTGCAATGGGTACCGGTTCCATGGGTATGTGCATGTGGGAAGTGGATCGTACCTCTGCTTTGGGCCCCAGCCCTGCACTTTAATGGCCCCACAATTCCAATCCCAGCCCTGGTCCTGGCCCTGGACATCCATCTCATGCCCAGGCATTGCTCCCCACCTGTCTGTGGCCAGTCACCCCATCCATTCTGTCTGCCCAGCCAAGCACACCTGCTTTTGTGGGTCCTGGGCAAGTCTCCATGGAGACCCTGGGATACCTGGGCAGTAACAGTGTGGGGCTGGCCCCCGGGGTAGAGCCACTTAGGGAATTTTGGTGAGTTGTTCTGGGTGGGGGGGGGGGGGGGG
>NW_017728998.1:17117552-17152256 GCF_001723915.1 Gavialis gangeticus | reverse complement strand
GGGGGGGGGGGGGGGGTTGCTGACCTGACCCACAACAACTCACCAAAATTCCCTAAAGTGGCTCTCTGGCCCAAATAATTGGCCACCCCTGCTTTAAGCTGTGTAATCATAGATCAAGAGTGACTTGTAAACACATTTGCCTGTGCTGGCATCTGCACAGGTAAACCAGTCTAAGTAACTTGGTATGAGGTAAGGGGCCAGAGGGATCAGGGAGCTGGGAGATCCACCCACTCTGCGTCCATGTGGGGGTAAGACCATAGCAGGGGGTCATCTGCCTAAGGGTGAGAGGTTCAGGGGACTAAAAGTCAGAGTATTGGGTTGGTGGGGGGGCAAAAGATTAGAAGAATACAGGCTGGGGCTGGAGCAAGCAGCTGAGCTTTCCTAGCCCCAGAGCTATACTCCAAATGTGTGCAGATGTTCAGTAGTTTGGCCTAATGCATTCTCAATCTTATTTAACCTCTGCATGAGAACTAATTTAGATTGGGCTGGTCATTTTTTGCCCAGTCTAACTTCCCTGAATGTCTATACAGATCAGCAGTTAGATCAACTTAAACCTTATTAGGTTGATCTAAGTGTAACATCCATACATACCCTAAGCTGAGATACCTGAATTGTTGTTTTTGTGATATGAGAAGATTAAAAAGATAGAATAAGAAATCTGGAGAAGACAACAGTCTCCGGAATTAATTTACATTTCCTGAGGTCCCAGTGGTTTAATATGAATAAATGGGTGAATGGGAAGGAAAAAAAAAAAACTTTAGTAAAATGTTGTCGTTCTTGAGACCATATTAAAGCAAACATATCCATTTTTAGTTTTTTCTTCCATCCCATTTCTCTTCCCCATTTCATTCACTCAAGCACCAGAAGTTGACAGCCCACCCAGCCTTCCTATGGTTTTGATGTACTCCTGATTCAACTATGCTTCATTAAATGCAGGACATTCCTGCTGTCGATGTTAGGGGAGGAGATTATTAATGCAGCAGTGGCAGCAGGAGCTAAAACTGAGTAAAATATTATTGGTTATAGATTCAGCAATTTCATGTTACACTGGATTTGACTTGAGATTGATAGGCCTGCGTTTCAGGTCTCCAAGATGTTACTGCAGCAGATTGACATGATCTTTAGCTATGCATGGTTTTTTTTAATGTTTGTGAATAGAGAGACTGTATCTTTGCCTCTTTGTCATGGTCCCAAGAATATTTGAATCACATATGTTTTTTAAAGGAGGTATAGATAGATAGAGAGAAAGAGAGAGAGATGACTTATCTACCTAATATTTAACATGATACTATTGATTTGCTAGCTACATTTGTGTTCATTGAAGAGAAGGGTCCACATCAATTTCTAGTGCTTGAACATTTGGTTCTTGGCCAGGTACTTAATAGTAGAGCCGTTCAATCTTTCTTTTCTGCTTCATGACCAAACTATGAAAATGAAAGGTTTGTGATGATCTGGTCTGAAAATCTATTTATTGCCAAAACAAAATTTGAAAATTGTCATTTTGGGTTTCGTGAGATGTTTCATTCAAGCTAAGACATATTTCTTTCAATTTTTAGGCTTTTTAAAAAATATTTTAAATTATATTTTGTCCTTGTCAGGCAAAAAGTTGAAATGTTGATGACATTAAATTGATAGAATCATGGAATTATAGAAAATTATAGAAATTTGGAAGGGACCTCAAGAGGTCATCTAGTTCAAATCCTGGCTCAAAGCAGGATCATCTCCAACTATATAATACCAGCCATGGCTTTGTCTACCTGGATCTTAAAAATATCTAAGGATGGAGTTTCCACAGCTTCTCTGGGTAGCCTGTTCCAGTGCTTTACTATTAATGGAGTTTAATTAACGGAGTCCCCATTTTTCTCAATCAAAGATGTATTTTGGTTGAGTAAGATTTTGTCCAAAATAAGTTTCTAGCCCTATTTAATCATGATTAAAATTGGTATAAACGCTCCAGCTGAGTCATAGCAATTCCTTTTCTAAAATATAATTTTGCTACAAAAATATTCTGTTAACATATTTCTCAAGCTTTTCACTCCAGTCTTGAAATTAATTATTGTGGGAAACTGTTTTCTTTCAAATGAACAGAAACTGTTGTATCCGTTCTGTCAGTGTAAACACTTTTTCAACATACTTCTCAATTTGTTTACTCTTCCTTTTTCAATCTTAAGTATACACATGCTGACAAAAGTCTGTCCAAATGTCCCATTTTTCTAATGGATGATAAATCACTTGGCTTGGTAGTTTTAGGTTTCCACTCTAAAGTTGCTATTATTTGGCTTCAATTATATATGACCAAATAGGGTAACTACTCCATATTAACAGGGGTGTACCTTGTACCCATGTTGGTCTAAGACAAGGGCTTTCCAATTCTTCTTGGAAAGCTTCCTTAGTCTGATGAAGGGCATTTACACCCGAAAGCTTGTTAAGAATTTTTCCAACTATTTGAGTTGGTCTAATAAAAGATATCAGATTTACCCAAAGAACTTTGTCTCTCTACTCCATAGTAATGCATTTTAGAGGTATTAACAAAAGTCTAATTTAGCTTTAATAAAAATGGCCTTTGAAAGCATTTGCATGTGATAACCCTAATTGCAAAATAAAACAATTATCTTTCAACTCACTGGAAATAACAAAAGTGTAAAATGCCTGTATGAAATTGGATAGACCTTGAAGAAAGTACATAACGTGGCTGTTTTAACAAGTTGAGTTATTTTCGTTGCTGTGCTATAAATGTATTGGGAAAGGCTGAATTACGGCAAGATTACATCAGTTTAGCTTCTTGCATTTTTAAGAGTTTTGTTTTTGCCAATATCTCTTTACATAGCACTTTTATGCACCTGGAAAATACAGCATATGAAACTGAATCCGAGTCTTAACTGACTACATTCTAATGAATTTGCACATTTTACCTATAAACCACAGCTGCAGTTAATTTCTTGGTCTCAGCAACTCAGAAACTTCCCTTTGGAGCTGGGTCCCATGTTGTGACATATTAGGCCTACTTCTAGTCGCATCAATTTTAATAGCAAAGCCAGTATCTCCTACTTTATGTTTTATACCTTGATTACAGTCATATCCCTCAGCTATGTTACTGGGGTGCCACTGTACTGAGCCCTGTATGACCAGTGATAATAGTCTAAATAGACAGGACAGAAGAATGGTAGTAGAAAAGAAGTACTGGACTTTTATTTTTTTATTAATACCATGTGTTACGGACGGGGACCAGAGAGACAGAAAAGCTGTCACTTGCTCACCATCATCATCTAAGATTTTTTTTTGTCATGACCAGGAACTAAACTCTTCCAGGTTGGATTGGGGTATAATGTTCTGAGTAGGCTGAATTGGAGAAGACCTGGCTTTCCCTTTACTGAGCAGTTATTATCTTAAGGTGTATATTATACCTGAATTCCTCAGCTTTCACTAGATTCCAGTTGCTACAGACACAGCTGTGTTGGTTGTGACCTAGGCTGAATAAAGCTGTCTGAAAAACTGGGAAAAAGTGCACACTTCTTTGAATGTTTTCTCTTTTGGGGTTTTCCTTTTGAAATTTAATAACTATTGATCAGCTCTGCAGTTGGATACTGGAAGGAGGGCAAGAGGGGAAAAGTAACCAAACTGCATTTGACATTTTTTTTTTTCTATAGGTTATTACCACTGTACATTTTTGTTGGTTGTCATTTATTTATATATATATTTAAGCAGGTCTAGAGTAACTCCTTTGGATAACGCAGGCCAGATTTTTCTCCTGTGGCCAAGCATCAAAACTCCAAAAGAGTGGAGATTTGTGAATTATAATTCGCGTCTCAGAGTGCCAGCTGTAGCTCTGTCAACGCTCAGACTTTTCTAAGTGATCTCTCTTGTATTCCTTATTAGGTCCTTTCTTCCACCATACTCCTGCCAGTGCTCTGGAGGAGAAACTGTGGGTACAGGAAATGGGTGGGGTAGCTTTACTCTACTGGAGGGTGCTCTCCATTAGTGAAATTGCCTACTGGCCATTTTCAGCCTGCGGTATGGAGGCTAGATTACATCTGGAAACCGGGTCCTCCATCTCTATGTGATACTACAATAGGAGGGACAGGCTGAAGTGTAGAGGGGCTGGCAACAGGATAGGGATGTTACTTGAGGACTAATACTGCCTCATGGAGAGAGAGCAAGCATTGGATTATGCCATGTGTGCGCACGTGCGCTAAATATCCATATTTCGAACAATACATGTATTTGGCAAAATCCAATTTAAGGACCCTCAAAGCATGCTAATAGTACTGTATATTTTCCCACTTTTTTTCTGAGGGAGTAGGATGAGTAGCATGCAGGTAAGGGGATGGATGCAAAAAGAGTTGCCCTCTCAGTGGGATCAGATTTAGGCCATTTTTTCGTTAGAGCTTGAAGCCCAGCAGCTCCCATTAAACAACAGGAGGTGATGGGTGCTCATCCTTTTTTGAAAATCTCGCCTCATTTGCGGATACCAAACACTTGTGAGAATCATGGGACTAAATACATTTATACTATCGTTGCACTGATTAAAATGATAAGCCCAACCACTAGTGACACCAAAGATATGGATAGATACAAACTAGACCAATGTACTTTCCTAATAATTCTTTAAAACCCATGTATAAGTATAGATACTTCCTTCTTTCTTTGGGTTCAGCACAGAACAGTTCAAACAAGTTTGGATTTGGTTTGGGTTTGTTCTGTTGGAGGGGGGAAGACTCGAGTTATCTTGCAAGGGGCCAGGCAGTTCTTGTGTCTTTGTGTCTCTGGGAGTCCATTTGTTCTGTAAAATATGCTTATTGTAAAATAAATTAATATAAACATAAATTTTTAAAGATAGATATTTGTTAGGTGCTCCAAGCTTACTTATTTACAACATTACCATATTGTCTTCTCCCTGTGATGATTAACGCCATCATACACCTGCTTGATTTCTTGTGATTCTATTTTCTACTTTTTCACCTTAAGATTGAAGGTCTGAAATACAATAAAATACAGTGAATCATCTTCCTGAAATAATATGTCAATGCATTTACCCCTTTCCTTAGCTCCTGGTTTGTCATGGAAGATTTACCACAAATATGTGGGAGACAGAAAGATTTAAGTGCATTTGTGGCTAAAATATTATTTAGATGGAAAAGGGTTGTTTGTGGTCCTGTTAGGGAGAGATCATTACTATAATCTGAGTATTTCTAAATGTGTTTTGCTACACACATGCTAAATGGGACTACAATGTTTTATAAAGGCCTGGAAAAGACAACAAGCTTCAAATTAGAGATTACCTACTACCCTGTTTCCCATGATATCATAAAGCTTAGAGAATGCAGGTGAGGGGCAGCAGATTAAAACACAACCCTGGGAATTGTTTTCCTTCAGATGGTGGTGAGTCTGTCAAAAGCAATAACTCTGAGCCTAAGGTAAGTTTTGATGTATGGACTCTTCTGCCTTTCTTTTATTTTGAATGAATCTTGCATCACACCATGAAAATATTGCATGTACATTGCATTCAATCCACTAAATACATCTAAAAATCTGCTTTTGTTACCTCCTGCAGCTTATATTTCCTTCATACTGTGGAGGCTACAAACATTGCAGAAAAATACTAGAGATCAGATTTGCCTTGGAGGTCACTAAAAGTTAAAATACACTTTGTTCAGAGCTTGGTCATCAAAAAATGATGTTAATGAAAATACACAGTTTTTTATTATTTGTTTCATTTGCACTATTCAGTTGTGTTTGAACAGGTTGTGGGAGCACAGAAAAGCAGTTGCAGCTTCGAGACTAGAATTATAATTATCATAAATCTTCAAAATTTTATGTTCAAAAGTGGGAAGCTAGAGAACTTTGCATAATTTAGTTGGCATTTAGACACAGAAGTCAGAAAATTCAAGTGTAATTCTTCCTTCCCCCCCACCCCCTAAAACTATGCATATCGTAGAAAGTTGGATCTGGTATGCAAAACAAATCAGAAACAATTCTTAATATAGGGTAAAGCATGTGGAATTAAACAATTATAGTAATTTGAGGAAAGTAAGTTACTGTTTGAAGGAATACTTTATTTCCTGAAATTATCCTAAAACTAAATGCACTGCTTCTTTAAGAGCTCTGTTTCTGGTATCCTAGGAGGCTTCATGCTTTAGATAAGTTAGATAACGTTCTGACTGAGTAAATGTTAACAGAGTGGTATACAGAACAGTTCGCAGATTTATCAGTTAGCAGAATGAACTGGGAACTCAACCCTCAACCTGGAACTATTTCTTAAAAATGCTTTCAGATAACAGCCCTTGTAAATTAATCTATTTTGGTGCTAGATACCATAGACAGGTACCACAGGATAAAAAAAGGGTTAGGTACACAAAGTAAGGAGCTCTCTAGACTGAAATACTCCCAAAATTGATGTATATTCATTAGGAGTGTGCAAAGCAGGCCCTATTAGATTCGAATTTGGATTCGGCCCAAATCAGGGACGGTGGTTCGATTCATTGATTCGGATCGCTGTCCTTGATTCAATTCGACTGAATCTGAATGTGAAGCTTCAATGCTAATTCAGAGAATCAGCGATTCAGACATAGACACAGCTTTAAATCTTTTTTAAACATACCTTGAGGTACCAGCACAGCTTGTAAACACTGTGATGAAGAGCACAGGGCAGCCCCCCATGTGCTTGGCAGTGAACCCAGAAGTGGACCAGAAATACTTCCAGTCCACTTCCAAGTCTGCTGGGGAGCAGGCGGGTCCATCCCCCTGCCCCCCGTGCCCTGCCCGTTTCAGTGATCAGTCGCAAGGGGACCCTGGGTGCCACCCCAGACCCAGGAGGCACCAGTTGCTGAGCCAGAAAGCACAGGAGGGCCCCCCAGCCCATTCTCCAGTGGACCCAGAAGTGGACTGGAAGTGCTTCTAGTCCACTTCTGGGTCTGCTGCCAAGTGTGCGTGGGGGGCCCCTATGCTTCTGTAGGACACTCCATGCACCTCAGCATCGCAGCACTCATGAGCTGCCAGCTACCTTGAGGTATATATAAAAAAACATTTAAAGCTGTGTCTACATCCGAATCTCTTCAATTCAGAGAAAATAAAGGGTTCTCTGATTCAATCTGGATTTGGAGATTCAGCCACCGATTCGGGCCAAATCTCTGCCAAATCGAAGCAGGGATCAAAGCTTCGCACAGCCTTAATATTCATCTTCTGATTCAGAAAGAATTGAAAACATAAGCAGGAAAAACATTAGCAACCTATTAATAGCTCTTTGGAAACAGTAGAGGCACCAGAAGACTGAAAGGAATATTTAACATAGCACCATTTATAATTAGGATGGCCTCTAGGAGCACCTGGAAAGCTGTTGCTCAGTTTGGGCTCGTCAGAATAAATTCACAATGAGAACTTATGCCAATTGTTGTTTTTGGCATTACTTGTGAAAGAAGTGGCTGTAACACACACTGAAGCCTAAAGAGATCATACATTGATATTGCCATGCTAAGAATAGACTTTTGAAGTAACATATGCAAGACATCCAGTCTTCTGTTATATGACCAGTACAGTTTTATAAGCCAAGGAATGGAAAATAAGTTTCCAAAACAACTTAAGGGTTGAGAAGACACATTTATGGTTTCCATGTTGCTACCAAAGTACCAAGCTATCAAATATTTGCGTATTCCCACTGCCTTCTTTCTACATTTCCTTATTTGAGAAACCCTTCACCCGTTTCTGTTTTTCTCTTCTCATTTATAGCTGTTATCTCCTCTTCCATGACCCCTTCCCCTATACTTCCTCTCTGTTTTCAACACATTTCAATCTTTTGTCCTTTCTTTAGTGACAAGCCGGTATACTGATGATCTGTTTAGCCCTTAGCCTCCTTCTTTTTGCTCCCCTGTATGTTCAGCCTTGGATCAGTTTACCAATATGGCCACTCATTTTTATCTCCTTCATACCTTAGCACTGTTCCCTCTCCTATATTAATTTCTTCCATTTTTTAAATCTCTTCCCACTGCACCCTTGATTAACATAAACTCCTTAAAGATTGCCTGCTTCTCAGCGGTCCCATTCTCATCACCACATGCTCTTCTAACCTCTAATCCAGCAACATCCATGATTTTTCTGTCATCCTAAGCCTCCCAGTCAATCTCGCCATCATAGTTTTTTTGACTACACTCTCTCTTTCATCTTCGACTAATTCACCCTGATCGCCAATTGGAAAGTCCACAGCTAATATAGGGGACCATCTGCCTCCCACTTGGATCCCACTTCTTTTCCATAGAATGCTTTCAGAGAAACTAGGCTGGGTTCCAGTGCACAACGTTTCTTCTGTCTGTCATTTTGTCTGGATCCTGGCCAAGAAACCCTCCTCAGGAGTATTCTTCACAGTTGTGAGTCAAAGTGGTGGTCCATGGTACTTCCCTTGGTGGGGCATGTAAGTGATGTGAGAGGTGCTTGCATAAAGTGTGAGCATTGTTAGTCTCAGGACAGGAAAAAGAGTAGTGTTTATGGGCCTCTAACTTCTGTATATATGCAGAAAGCTAGATACGTGATCCATAGTCCAAGAAACCAGCCAAAACAGCTAAATTAGAGCACGTGGAAAAGGAAAGCAACAGGAAGTACAATACTGGCACATCTTACATCCACCTGCAACAGAAGGAAATGGAGACCCAATTCAATTCCTTGTTTCTTCCTAGGATATGAAAACTATGCACCACTTCTAATCTCAAGGTGCGGTAATCTTAAAATTTACCCTAGTGCTAGGAGAAAATTGGCACAATCAGCTAGTATTAAGTGACTTTGGAAGTCTTCCTATATCTCTTCAGAAGCAGCTGATGAAATAGGTTCACCACAAAAGCAATATTGGCCAATCTAGAAAGATGAATTCTATGTTAGGCAGGTTACATCTAATATTTTCCTGTGTCAAGTCCAAATAGCTACAGTAGAGGTGATTTGCTTCAGGGCATAAATATTTGCGAGAAAAGGAGAATAAACAGAAGAGTATTTCATGGTAGAAGAGAGCAAAATAAATGGAGAAACATTATGGTTTCCATTGTTAAGCTTAGGCTGCATAGCAGCTTTCCTCCCTCCCCCCACTTTCCCTTTACCATAAAAATAAAAGACCAGATGCAGCTTTCTAAAGGCCATGTTCTGTCATTCCAAGACTGCAGCTCAAGAAAATGTCTTCATTATATTCTGAAACACAGTACAGAATTACGTTTTCAAAGTCTATTGTTATTGCCAAGATCGTCTTTGTCCAGCTATAATATTTTAAAGAAACTGCATCACGTTTTACCTGGGTTACCATGGAAGAATATCTTTACTCAGTTTCGACTGTGCAACAATAACCAATGGAAATAATTTGTTTTTGTGGGACTGCAATATTCATTCTTCATAAGATGGTGATTGAATAAGAAGCTACTGTGATGTGGCATTTAAAAAAAAAAAAAAAAAGCTCCAAACTGAAATACTAGTGGGGAAAAGACTCCTGGAACTGATAATGGAATACAAGAATGGTCTATTTGTATGGAGTATGGGTGAGGGACCATGTAATTTATACCCCTGAGTTCTAGAAGAGGAGATGCATGAAATTTTAAGTTTAGTGGCAAACATTTGTAATAAATACTTCAAATTGGGAGCGGTATAATATGAATGGAATATATTTAAGAAAAGGCCCTGGTGGTAGGGAAAAGCAAGTGGTCCAGGCAGCTACAGGTTTGTTGGCCTGACCTAAGTAAGGTCTCAGAAGAAATTTTGAAGTGAAGAAAAAAATAAAAGCAAGAAGGGTAAGTTCTTTAACTTGAGGACTATCTTAAACTTTGTAGTCATATGAGTTTTCTGTTCCTCATTGTCGTGGGTGGCTCTAGGGAGGGCTTGTGGGGTGGGGGCTATAGCCACCCAAAAATTTGCCTTGCCCCCCTATAGTGTCCCCTGCCAGTGCCACCCCTGTCCACGCCTCCCCCACCTCTCCTGCTCCCACCCATGTCTTGCCTTTGTGTATGCAGTCCCCACAATTTTTTGTCTAGCCCATTTCTTTCCCCTTCCCTCCCCCACTGGGAAGAGGCTGGCACCACCCCTGCTTCTTGTCAAGATTGATAACTACCATGGTTTGTCATGACTTTTAATGAAATAAGTAGCAAGTCACATGTATGTGACCATTATGTAGAGGCCAAGAAAAGCAACGATTAGAAATACTGCAGTCAAAGGAACTGACATTCACCCTAGGTGACTAGGTGAGGTAAGAATAACCAAAAAGAAAAATAGTGCGTTGGCATCTAGAAACTATTGGCTTTATTCACAGTGCCGTAATAGTTTAGAAATATTATAAATACTGTAAAGTCTTTTTACTTTCCACTTAAAATTACTTTCACTTTATAGTAACGACTTGGATTTGCTGCTCAGGGATATATTCACACTAGGATCCCACACAATCATCCCAGTGGGTTGAAAGGCTCTATTGCATTGCTTGGGAAGTCTTCACTATTTTGCTCATAGTAAATTGGGAATTGAGAGGCAATTTTGACATTGAAAAAAACCAACAGAAAAAGAAACAAAAAATGCCAAACCCAAAGAAAAAAAATATCCCTCTTCAGCACAGTATCTTTACAATTTCTTTTCTTATACACACACACATTTAAGATGCGTGTGTGTGTATGCATACACATATACATCTTTAAACAATAAATTAAGAGGCATAAAAGAGTAGCCATTTTTGTTTTCTTTTGATGGAAAACAAATTCCCCACAAAGAGGCCAAGAATGAATGAATTTTACATTAGAAATTGGTGCAACAAGAGAGGTAGTTTGGACATCACTGGACGATCTGTTTTGCTTAAATACATACAATAAAGTAAATATGATTTGGGGGAAAATATTGTCCCAGAATCATCACATTTAATATTTTAGGTCTAATTGCTGTGGTTGTAACTGACCCAATGGTGATAGCCAATGAAAGCTCTACTTAGAATTTAAAGGATATTACTGAGATGGTCTTAATGTATCCATATATCCAGAGAATGGGGAAAATTTCACTTTGAATAAAAACTGCCTACAGAGAGAGAACTCACATTTCCTACCTATAACATGACTGCATATATGCTGCCACAATGCCTTATTTTTGGATGTACTGATTTGTTGAAATAACCAAAGCATAACATATTATCAGCAAGGGCATGTAGCCAAAGACCATTACTTACCTCATCCCTTAAAGTATTGTCAGCATGATTTTAGCCTTAAAAGCTTGATGGCTCAATGAAATAGAGCACTCCAACAATGTATGTCCCTCTCTTTGTAGCCTAATTAGCTTCTATATTACTGTAGAAGTATGTTTTCTGCCCACCTTCTTATTGCTGCCATCGGTGTTTTCACAGCCTGTAAGAACAAGGTGAAATATACAGTTGTCTGTCTATTCTGCTTAAGATTACTGATCACCACTCAGCCTAAATCTGTATGTTATCCCTCAACCCATCCAACAGGAGCCACACTGCTGTCTTATAAATTGAAAAATGATGAAGTGAGAGAATTTGTGTCATTTTTGCTATCTAGTATTAATTGTTAAAGACAGTAACTACTGCATCTACCTTCATATTAACAGTTTCCCCTTTTATTTTACTATAGAAAATCAATTTTATCCTTACTTCCATGTTTCTGAAGGAGTCCAGAAGAGTATAAGTCTGTAGCTGATGTAGTATAGGAATGAAGTTATAGTACTCTGTGTTTTTCTGAAAAGTGATTGCAACTCTCATACTCCAGGTATTTTGTTCTTCCATTCAACACATGCCTTGAGACATACTATGCATTCTCTAATAAATACATTTGGAATTGTGTATTATAGCAGGTCCTGTCCTCAAAGTTTAACTGTAGGATTTGAGGCCATTTACATTTTAATTTTTTTTTTTGATCTTGTCTATGATTTTCTTTGAGTAAGAGAGTTTGTAGGAAGGTTGCTTTGTTTTAGTTTTTGCTTGCATGGATGGAGTTATTTTAAGACTGTAAATTGTGACCTTACACTTCTGAGGCAAAGTCTGGAGCATCTCTAAGTTCCCTATATAGTTGTAATCTTCCTCTTCAAGTGGCATTTTGCCATCTGTTACTTAGATGACATTATAAAGTGAAGTAAAAATGTTAGTATATTCTTACAAACATTCTGCTTGTCTTGTTGTGCCATTGTAATTCTGTACTGTGCCTGTTGATGTACTCCTATTTATCTTGTTTGACTAGCCATTTTATTTTTCTATTATATTCTTTTATTCAGATTGGCATCTTAATGTCTTTTTGACTTAAATCCTTGTCTTCTTCATTAATACCCTATCTGTTACCTAAACCTAAACGGTTTCCTACGTTTTAGTGTAGGATGCTAAATTTAAATAAACAGCATACAACCTACCCTATTTAACATCCAGTAGCTCTGACTATATACAATGACAGTAATGAACTTATGCAGATCATCTTTTATAAATCTATTTGTCTGAGTCAAGTGTCCTTTGTGATGAACCCAACAAACCTAACCACACTGGTATCTATTTGAAACACATATATTTATTTGAAGTTAGATTTACATTACAGCAAATAATGACAAATTCTTTTCACTTGCAATTCAAACAGTTTGTTTTATTACAGCACATCTGACCTTTAGTAAAAGGCTTTGCAACGCTAACAAGTAGGATATGAAGGATATTTGTGTTACTGATGCCTTCACAGCAAATCCTGATGCTAAGCATCATTTTGTGTAACAGAAACCATGGCTTGGTTGTATTATTGCTCTCCTTGGCATGTGAAATGTGTCAACCGAGCAACATGTATACATGATAGCTTTAAAAAATAGAAATTATTTATCACTAATATGTATTTGTGCAGATATAAATTATATGCATTATTTCGTTTCCCTGTCACAAACAGAACTTTTTTAATTTAAGGAAGTTTGGTTTGTTTTCCTCTAGAAAAGATCTCCTAAGGGATATGTTAGCTTCAGTCTTGATTAGTATCTCCCTGTGTGGTTACATTCTTTTTAATCTGATGTTACATTTATCAAAATTTGCCAGAGCAGACAAGCATTTCCATAGTGCAACAATAGCTGTAATAGAATAGTATACGGTACAGTACACGGAGTATCATGGCATGGAACTAATATGCACTGAATATCAGAGCAATCTCCTGACTTAAATGCCTTCTTGTCAAACTTGAAGGCACAAAAAGGGAGAGGAAGCAGAGCCATCTGGGCAAATTGTTATCACCGTAAATGACATCTGGCTTGGCATTTTGTGGTCTACATACTATTAAATGCCTTGCTGTATTATGCATAGGATTCATTAGTTCAAATTAGGTTCTGTTCATATTACGATATGTAATCAATTATATTGGATACAAAATGTCTTCTTCATAAATCTGAATTACAATTTTCTTGAAGCATGGACCAGATCCTTAGCCAGCATAAAAATATTAAAGCTCTATCAAATCTACTGGAGCACTGAAGATTTATACTGGCTGAGAATCAGGCCCCATGTTGCTTTCTCTGTCTTGTACAGTGCTGGGCACACTATCAGGTGAGAAACCAGCTAAATACTTCATCTTAGGGGTCATGCAGGATCAATGTCTGCTATCTCCAACAACAGTAACAGTTTGGAAACCAGTTTGCTCTAGGGTGTTGGAATCCAACTTGTATTATAATATAGACCATGATTCTCCTGTTTAATCTTTTGTGACTATCGTAGCCCCTCCTCCTGGTCTTTGTCTCAGTTTTGTTAAACTGGAAAGGACACGGTACTGCTATACACAGTGCACTGGGACCCATTGATCCAACCCCTTCATACTCAAACAGTTACTGTTTAAGATGCTAAAGATGTCATACTTGACCAATTACTGATTCTGAAATAAGTCATTTATGCCATTTTTAACTGTAACACATTGCCATCTGATGGCTCTTCGGTGATGTCTACAAATAAAGTGGATAGTCCCAGATCGGCATCATACAAACCATCTTCAAAATCCGTACGAGTAAGCAACTTCATTGGGAGCCGAGGATAAAGGCCAAGGACTTAATTAGAACTAAATGAGTTAGTTCCTCTTCATATATCAAGTCTGGAAAAGGTTTAAATGGTTGAATCCTGTGTCATGTATCTTCGGAAGACAGTTAAAGTAAACGAGAGAGAGAGAACTGCAAAAATTGGAGTTTCTCATGAAAACTCCAACACAGCCTTGAGTATCAGGATCCTGTAGGAATGGTGCAACACTAATTCTTATAAAGCTTCTGTACCACCTTTATGACATTCTTGTGCTTGCATTACACTTGAAGTAAGGAACTGAGTCTGGGATAATTATTTGCTGTGCCTTCCTAGGGAAACAAAGGTCATGATAATTTGATCGCAGTATTGTACATTCTCTGAAAAGCCCACCCCACTAACACTGCTCTTTGGCCAGCAGTTTACAACTAATGCAGCTAATAGCAAGCTTGAGGTTATTTTTGACTCAGCCTTCAAGTTTCACATATCTAAAGTCTCTGAGGTTTCTCATTACCATCTAAGAAACATAGCTACTGGGTTTCAGCATTTTCTGTCTCCTGCTGATACTGAAGTTCTGATTCAAGTCTTTTCCTTCTCTGGGATTGATGACTGCAATTCCCTCTTTCCTTGTTTACCCACTACTGTTAGAAATCGGCTTCAACTGGTGCGGAGATATGCTACAAAAGTGCTTGCCAGGCTGGAGCTAGTCAGCACATTGCTCCTGTATTTGCTACACTACAATGGCTTTGAGTTAAATGCTATATTGATTTTAAGCTTTTGTTACTTTTATACAAAGTTTTTAAAAGCCTAGCACCTGAATATGTAGGCAATCCTTGGAAGGCTGAAGATGAAGGTCGTGCTGATTTCATGTCTTTCCTCAACATGCTTGGAAGACTTGGCTATTCATTTGTTGGTAGTACCTGATTGCTACGGTTGCAGAATTAAGGACATTTATTAAGAATCTACAGTATGTTCTCTTCTCATTCTTGCTACTACCTCATTCACTTACATGAAGAACCAAAGGTGATACACCTAGCTACCTACGATTCTCATTGAGCTATAAAGAGTGGCAAAACCTTGTCAAAAATTGAAATGTATACATGTTCTATAATTGTTTGGGGGTCTCTACCTGATTTTCTCTTTCTTGCAATTATATATACAGCAATATATTTTCCCCAAATCTTTTATGAAACGATGTAAGTGGAAACTAGAATGCATTTTCAGATAATAGCCCTAGGAAGAAGGACTTCTTGACTTCCATGACAATAAGCTTGTGTTATCTTTCTGAATCCTTTGAAGATGAATTCAGAGATGACTTCATAGGACCCACTGCAACACTATACCACAATCTGTTTTTATAGGAATCAGAAGATATTTGAATTTGCAGACCCACTCTTTTTACTTTACAAAAAAATATGTGAAAATGTCATTCACTTAGCATCATCAGTCCTTTCTCTCTGACAGATGCTACAAAACCACAAAAAACTACAAATGAGAAGAGATGCATACATTTTTTGAAATAATTAAGGCTGGAAAATACTGGTAATGAGATATTGAGCATTTATTTTCTAGGTGGCTGGTTTGAATCCAGCCCGGGTTAGGAACAATCAGAAAAGTCTTTATCCATGAAGAAAAATAGCTATAAACAGATGAGGAATAGTTATTGCTAAGCCTTATATGCAGACTGACATTTAGTGAAAATTGTCATTTTTTTATTTAGATTAACAAAATGACAAGGCACAAGTTTAGGAACAGGTCTCTTAAGAGGACTTTATCCCTTGCATTTAAAATAAATATTTCAAAGTTCTGAAGTCTGCTGTACCCAGCTTATTTACATTTTGATTGAAGTGAGCTATATTTATACAGCTGTGTTTGTAATGTACCTCCCCCCTCCTCCCATGCTAAAGGAAGGTGATCTATAAGTCACTAATGCCTTGTACTCTTTTTTGGAATCTTTTAAACTACGATATCTCAGCCTATTTCATTATTGAAAATGCTATGCTAGGTTATTTATAAAAATATTTAACTTAATCCTATTTCTGACATCTGCATGTTATAGAGACCCACCACCATTTGTCATTATTCTGTTTGAAATCAAAGGGGCTATTCATTCGGAGGGGAAGAATGATCCTATAGTTAAAGCAACAGCTTTCGACAGGAGACCAGGATTCAGCAGTGAACTCTTGTGCAATTCATACAGAGGTAAATCCTGCCTAACTTCTGTCTAGGTACTGGAGTCTATAACTGGAATCCCCAGAACTCCTAGTCAGATTTGGTCGAATCTTGGAGGAGCTGAAAGTACAGTTGCCTGGTTTTCATCCCTGAAGTTGGCCAGGCATTTAGGCTAAGTACAGACATTCAAAAAGCCCAAGGAGGAATCGGTCTAACCAATGCAGGTTACTGTAAGTGGCATAGGTTATATTGGGAGCAAGCAGAGCATACGTGTGCCCATTGGTGGGGGTAGTGTGCAGGGTGCTTGCACTGGCCAAGGCCAGCAGGTTGAGGACACTCCTGCATGCTTCCTACCATGCCCTGTGGGCTCCTCAGGCTGCTGGAGAATGCTGAGTGGAGCCCAGTGTCTGGGCCATCCCTGATTGGCTACCAGGCATGGGTGAACATGCCCCCAACCCCTGTAACCATGGTCCCTCCCATATGTCCAGGAAAGCCCCAGAGCATGTCACCATGGCATGCCTGGCAGCTGGCCAGTGGTGGGTACTCTGCAGAAGGAAAGATCAGAGCCATCCTCAGAGCCCTGGTGAATGGCAGGTGGTGGCAGCGGGCACCTGGCAGCCTCCTGCTGTGTGATAGGGAAAGGGGCACTCTGCAGATGGAGGGATTGGACCCTTCAGAGCTTTGACAAACCACAGGTGGTAGCAGAAGGCACCTGGCATGATTCCTACAATCACATTTCCTGCAATTGTGGCACCTATTACCACTGCCTGCCATTCACTGGAGCTCCAAGGGGCCAATCCTTCCTTCTGTGGAGTCCCCCCCTGAGAGAGCCAATGCTGGGTCCATGGGACAGAAATCTCCATTTCCTATCCCCCCACCCGCCTGATGCTGGCTGGCTGTGACTCACCAGTGGCTGTAGGCAGGAGGTGAGACTAGGCAGAGGGGCTGTGCTGACTGCTGTGTGAGAGCCTGGTGGCAGGGGCTGGGCTGTCTAGGTGCTCAGCTGGAGCATTTGAGCACAGACTTGCTGCTACAGTGACTCCCTGCAAGGGCAGATTAGTGGGGGACCTCAAAGCATCCTGGAATGCCAGCAGATAGTGACCTAACTCAGGGGTGATGCGTAGGGGCGGCACCGCCAAGGCTGTCGGCAGTGCCTGTGGGCAGTCGTCACTTGCCACCCTGCCACTGGCACCGCTGGCAGTGTCTGTGGGTGGTTCTTGATTGCCCCTGGCCTGCAGATGGTTGCCAACCTGTGGTTGGAGCTTGCAACGCCTCCCCCTGCCACCACCGACAGTGCCACCGGCATCTGCATGAGCTCCCTGCTCACCACTGCCAGGCTTCCGCCACTGCTGTGCCCCCCCAGCTGCCGGTGGCATGCACCGTTGATGACCTAACTTGCATCAGTAAGGGATCTCCTATAGAAGTTCAATATATCAGTCTAACCTAAATTAATTAAGTCTTAGACCAAGTCAGTCCAAGTCTATCTTAGACCTGGTTCTGCCATTCTGAAACTGGTCTATGTACGCTGAACTTCTGTTCAGTTATGAACTTCTCTACTTCTGTTCAGTTTCTGATCACTTATACCAGTTTATGTGTAATGTCTGTAACTGGCATTAGATACTCTTTGGGCATATCAGCTTTGGCAGAGCTGAGCACCTGGGTTCTTAGCCAAAGCCCCTTAGGATCTAATCAAAAGTAGTCTTCTATCTTGCCTGATAGGCTCAATGCAGTGAATGTGCTCCCAAATGGCCAAAGAGATGGGGGTCTACACAAACCAGGAGGTTGTGGTAACTGTTTTTACAGAATGGTTTTATGGTTAGGGTATTTATTCAGAATGATGCAGATGCAGTTCTCTCAACTGGCCATAGAAATTTGAACTCCTCCCAGAGGAGGATCCTAACTACAAGCTGTTGAACTTCCGTGATAGGTAAGCTCTTAGCTTCCTAGCTGGAGCTGATTCCGGTTTCTTGGACTAGTAAAATATGTGTTGGGCCGCAAAGAAAGAAAAAGTGAGTGTGAACATGAGTGTGACCTTTTAGCTTACTGTTTAAGGCACTCAGCTGGGGCAGGGGGGAGGTGTTAATGTGTGTGCTCAGAGCTATGCCTGAAGGATGGCTGGATAGTTATTGGTTAACATAAGGAGTCCTTGGAACAGGGCCCAGTATCTAGTATTTCCCCTGTCTGGTGCAAGCTTTAGCCAACTGGCATGGAACTGTCCTCTTACGCTCTTTTCCTGGCCCAGTGAAATTCAAATTCTGTTATGCATCTTGGCACAGCTTCAGGAAGGGGGAGAAAACACCCCTCTCCTCGGGTTTCTTATTGGGTAGCTCTAGATCTCTCCATAGCAAGTGGCTTTGCCTCCCTGGTAAGTGCACTGACTGTCCTGGATCCCATGCTGAAGTGCCTCATTCTCTCCATGCACAGCACAGGAAGTCTGAATGCAAACATCAGGCATCTGGGTTCCACTCTAGGGGCCAGGGATCCACGTCTTTCTTTGCCTCCAAGTGACTTGCTCAGCATCCACCAGGGTTTCTGTGACAAGGCCAGATTGAAGCCAGGGCTCTCACAGCCTAGCTTAATGCCCAATCCAATGGGCTGTCCTTCCTCTTGAATTAATGATGAACAAGCAAGTGAATCAATGATAACTGACAGATTCCTACTTCTGATGCTGTAGCCAACGTCATTCTAAAAATATTCTGTTCATGGTGCAGAAATTTGGTATTAGAGTTACATAAGTCATGTTTTGTAATTTCTTAAATCTGGAGGCGTGTGTGAACAATAAAGTGTGCTCTACCTGTAACGTGCCTGAGACAGGACTAAATGAATTCCCGCAAACCTGTTCTCAATTAAATGCCTTGGGTCTAAGCACATTGTTTTGAGTGACAAAATATGAAATGCAAATTGGAAATGACATTGTTATATAGGCTGCCAGAACCAGTGTTTTTGTCACTGAGTAGCAACATTATGCCTCATGAAGGTATTTACTTCAGGTCCTTATGTTTTATGAAGCACTTAGGATGAGGAGTATTGGACAGCATAATGCCATTAAGAAAATCAGAAAAAAACTTTAGAAAGCCAGTTGAATTGCTTATGCCATCCCTCACATAAAGGAGCTCTGATTTCCAATAAAAGCAACTATTCGTTCTCATGGCTTATGTGGAAGATCTTGGATTTATTTGCATGCCCTCTGGAATTGGGAAATGTTAAGTCAGCCATGGTTACTACTTCAGCGCAGCCCTGGGCCCATTTGCTTTACAGGCAGTGGGTGAAAAAGGAAATCACCTGGGACCACACCTTTGACATTGCAGTGTGAGAGGTGTTTCATAATGGCATCAATGCTCTGGATGGGGCATTGCAGAGTTCAAACCCTGTGTAGTGAGGATGATTGTGTCGTTCTGTGAATGACTGAAAATCTTTTCCTTTGCTGAGCCATGCAAGCCTGCCAGTGTGCAGCCAGTATACCTCGTTGGGGCCTGTTTTTGAAGCTGTTTGAAATGTAGTTGGCCAGAAATTATTTTTGCTTATATGGCCAGAATAAATACCTTTTTTAGACTCCTTCTATTTTTCTGAGGTTGGTTGATTCAGGAGATCGAGGAATATTAAGCAACTAAATCAAGTTGAAAGACAGCCAAAATTGCTGTGACAAGTGACACAAATTGTCTTTTGTGTTTCCACAGATTGTTCTTTTGTTTCTGAGAACTATACGAAGTATTGGTATTAAACCCTCAAAAAGCTTTGCAGTATCTTATGCTCTGTGTGAAACTTAGGAGAAAATTTTCATAGGTGCAAGCAGAGTTAAGGGACCATCAGCCCCAGAAAGCTAGTGAGAGCTATCTCCCTAAATTCTCTGTTGTTTCCTTGAAACTCTCCACCTTAATCCTTTGGATACTGAATGTAGGTAGTACCATTCTTTGGAAATGGCTTTAATCTTGTGTTTAAATTTGCACCTACAAAGATTTCCACAAAACAACCCTATTTTTGTACTTTATAGACTGAATGGGTAGATGGTTAGCTGGGCCAAAAAACCAAAAAATCCCCAAAACTGGTTAGCAGGGGCAAAAAAAAAAAAAAAGCATGTTCTGTGTGCAAACATTTGTGCAAAAAAACTTGTAGATACCAAATTGGGAAACTGTTTTTTAGAATCCATCCCTGTTTCTGTATATGCAGTGCTTTATCACTTCCTTTACATTCATCTGGCTGGAAGTCTAGGAAATGTCAGCAATGTGAGGAGATTAAATTTTTCTTCAACTACTTCATTTGACGACTGTCGAGTCTGAAAATCTCAAAGTGCTTTGTCTGTCTGCAGCAGGTTGTCATAAGTTCACAATGAATGCCATGAGGCCACTAGGTTAATAGTAACAAGTCTATACACTTTAATTGCTATTTTTTTAGCGCTATAGGGTGTTTATACATGTGCTCTGTGAGTGTGGGAGGGCAGTTTAATTAGACCGGCTCCAAGAGCCAGTCTAATTGAAGTGCCTGGAGTGTCTCATGTATCAGTGTCTCTGCACTGAAAAATGGTGGGGGGGGGCACTTTAACTAAAGCTCATTGAATAAGCTTCAGTTAAAGCACCCTTGCTGCCATTTTTCAGCTTGGGGACCTGATGCATGAGATGCTGGAGTCTGCTGGAGCACAGTAATTACTGCAGAAGGCAATTTATGTCATTTGTCACTGTGCTGTAATTACAGCACATCAGAGCAGCCTCACTGCTAGTGTATAGGTGTCCCTAGTGTCCAGTTTGTGGTCTTTACCCAGGACTTGCTTAGACAAGTCTCTTTGACTTCAGTGGGTGTGTTCCTAAGACGGAATCAAGCCATAGGGCATACTGATATATGTTTTATGCCTTTAAATTAATGGTCAGACAAAGCATTTTGGAACTAGAGAATGTTTCAGTTTTGAATCACGCCTGCTCTACACAAGCGTGCAGAAAACATAGTTAGGAGGCCCCTCATGTCAGCAAGCCATAAGCCGGTTCCTAGTGGGAAGGTGAACAAGATGTGGGGAAAGCTACCACTGTTGGTAATTGCCTAGGTGCATGTTTTAGGGATGGAATGAGGAGTGGTTTCAGCCTCGCGGCTGAATGGGATAGATTGAGTATAGGTGGATCACTGGCTACTCCCAAAGGAGGTATGGTCAGGGTATCCCTTTCTACCTTTCCATGACTAACTGGGGAGTGTAAATATTCTCCTTCCAACAGGTGCTAAGCTTCTCAGGGCTGTAATTAAGTCCTTGGTTGCTCCTCATAAGGTGGTGGGTCTAAAACCTCTAAACTGATTGTGTCTAAATACTTTATCTGGTTAGTCAAGTAGGGGTGGGACAAATATAATTGATGTTCAAATACATTGTCTCCTTGAAGCACTCAACAGATGCAAATTATATAAAGAACAATTCTGGATTCTTAGTAATGCCACAAATCTCTTAGCTGCTGCAATAAATTTTGTTGTCACATTATATAGGTTAAATGACTAATGATGGAAGTGTGTTCTTATTCATGAAAGCAGCTGCTGAGAAGTGTGTTGTCCTAAGATATACCTTCCTGTCTGTGGAGCTGACAACCATGAAATGATGGAATCAAGTTCCTGTCCTTCAGTGTTGCTTACAGTTAAAACTGTCACACACTTTTTAAAAAAGGCTGTCAAAGAAAGAGCCGTAGTTCTGACACAATGTGGAGAACAAGCACTTCGAAATGTCTTAGACTGTAGACAGTGTTAAATGCTGCACTTCGGCACATTTTTTACTTCCCATTTTATTTTCCACCCTTCTTGAGTTTTTTGAGCCTTGTGGACATTTCATACCAACTAAAAAAAAAATCAATAAGCCCAGACATTATAGCAATCAGTTTAATATAGCTTACCTTCCTGGAACATGCCTCAGGGATAGAAAGAAGCTTCACTTTTAAGTATCCAATTTTCTAAATAAAAATTAAAAGTAGTTTGTGCTAAGACTGATTTGGAAAAGTTTTGGGGGCATCTTTGATCTCTGTCAAGATGGTTAGGCATCCTGAAAGGGAAGGCCTTGTTCCAGCCCGCGGAAGCAGCAGAACCGAATTGGTGAATTTCAGGCTGCCGGAGCCTTGCTATCATGACTGCCCACTTCCTGCATTTTAGCCGCAAACGCTGGCCGCTTTCAACAGGCAGAGCCTGTGACTTTTGGTATAATCTGTGCAGTCATGTCTTGAGTACTGAATTTGCACCATCATGGTTTCAATAAGCATGTGGATGATAAAACCTAGGCTAGTACTACGAAACGAGTGCTCAGATGCAGAATTTCATCTCCCACTGTGTTCCTTTTTTCATTCATGTGTCTCTACATACAGTATTTAAGTGTGGATGCTGCAGATAGATCCCCATGGTCCTATTCTTCCACTCCCATTATGTATCATAAAAAGCAACAGGGTGCTGTACTATCCAGAGCCCTAAAAGATTGTCAGTAGTGTACTGATAACTGCATATTACAGTTCTTGCTCCAGTGAGCTTAGAAAAGAGCTTGCAAAAATGCAGTTAAAAATAAAAACATGGTAACATCCCTTTTTGTAATGATTGGTATGTTTATTTCCCATTTTAACCATGAAAATACTTGGCATTAATAGTTACAGAGTCTGTTAGATGACACAAGACGGCATATTATTTTAAGATATAGTTTGTAGCGCACACCCAAACTTTTCCCTCTAGACAGGTTTTTGTAAAAGAAAGGAGATAAGAAAGGTGCTGGGACAGACTCTTTGATGACTAGCGTGCGACAGAGTGGTTCTTGAATTCTCACCCTAGTCTGCATCAGATTGGTTGCCCAGTATAAGTTAAAAGAGCCTGGTGGCAAAGGTTTACAGGAGTTGGACATTTACAGTAGAGAAGTCTCTTCATAGAGCTGTATGGTATAATTCTGGACTTTGCACTCACATTGATTTCACAACATCTGTGGATCCAGGTGTCTTAGTCCTTGTCTTCTTTTACTTTAAAGGAATCCATTTTCAGTGCTCCAAGACTGCAAATGTGTATTGAAAAGTCAGATGAAATGTTCCCTCATGACTTTACACGTGCACAAACCTGCATACGTAAAATAAATAGAAAGAAATACCTCTGATTCGATGACTGGGTTGTATTCAGAGGTATTATTAACTATGTGTTGTTTACAGGGAGATTAACTGTGTATTGTGTTCTTGAAAAATGTATTGAAAAACCAAAGAAAGTAAGAGTTGGTTGTTATTGAGCTGACCCCATGTCTATCACTAATAAATGCCTGCAGTGACTTTAATATGTAATTGATTATTAATTTATGTTATAAAAAGTAACTGGATATTAATTTAGATTGGAAGCTATATATATAAAGCTATATTTATATAGCTTTAGAGCTACTGGAAATTAGATTACTCAATTAATTGGATTACTTAACAAATATTGATTAGCATTTTAGCAATTAACATTATAGGCATGTAATATAGCATTATCTTTTAAAATTTTAATTAACTGTTTAAATATTGCTCAGAAGTTTAAAGTTCCTAAGAATATAATTACATTACTGCCTGTGCAGTTTTGAGTTAATTATATAGCATTCCTATAGACTTGATAAAGTGCAAAATGTATCCCCTTAACAATCAATTGGTATTAAATTACTTTCAATTAGTTTTTATTAAAACCAAATTAGAGTCTCATTTGAGACACAATAAAAGTGGTACAAAAATCTTTCCATACAACCCTGATTCTACCTGTGGTGTACTTATTGATTTCTAGATGTCTAACTGGCCAGTTGATAGACATGGCTTTAAAATTAAAATTAACACAATGTCAAAACCAGAAAAATACAAAGTTACATGAATTGTTAGTCTGCATGCATTGTAGGTCTTATCCTGCTTCCACTGATATTACTTCAAGAAGTTTCATCCATTTGATTGAAATGGTGATATTAAATGGTGATAAGTGTTCTACTTCTCTTGAGTATGATATCAGGAGTGGATGTTGCCCTGAAAGTCTGATCCAGTGTTCAGAAAAATAAATAGTACTCTTTCCATTAAACTTAATGGGCATTGGATTGGGATCTCACTTGCAGGTGACCCATGGTGAATTCTTGCACATTGCTCTGGACTTCATATAGGTATATTGTTGTTCTGAAACCCATTTTTTCCTTTTGCTAAACATTCATAGATTCATAGACATTAGGGCTGGAAGGGACTTCAGGAGACCATCTAGTCCAGCCCCCTGCCCCAGCGGCAGGAAGTCAGCTAGGATCAAAGGATCCCAGCAAATAAGTGTCCAAATGCTTTTTAAAGGAGTCCAGAGTAGGTGCTTGCACCACCTCTTGAAGGAGTCTATTCCAGGCCTTGGGGGCTCAGACAGTGTGAAGGAATGAGACAAAACTCACAGCATTGAGTGCCGGCAGGGCTGCAGCTGGAGACCAGAAGGGAAGGAAAATACACACCATGCTTCTGGAGCAGCATCTTGCTCAGGACTGGAGGAGGGAGGCTGCCCAAAGCTATTTCCAGCCCCAGAGAGGGACAGAGAGGGGTCAGTCCCCTGCAGGGATAGAGGAGCGGCTGAGCGTCCGGCAGGCAAGGGCTGTGGAACGTGCCTGAGGAACGCGGCGGGAGTGACCCTGAGCGAGAGGGAGTCCACAAGGCCTGTGATAATCTCCAGAGTGGAGTTTTCAACAGGGGATCTGGAGGAGGGCCTGAGGGAAAACTACAGTTACAGGTAGAGCTTTCCTGCACATGGGGGAGACTGTGAATGTTCATAGGGGTGCAGGGCAGGCCGGCGCGTAACAACGACTGGACTAAGGGATTTTCTTGATCGTTGAGATTGGGATTTTGAGAACCTGATCCCAGGTAAAAGGGGACATGGACAGAACCCGACAAGGAGGCAGAGAGCAGCCAGGGTTTTCTTTGGGGTTTTTTGCCTTTTGATATTTGAGTACAGGCCAAGACCAGTCCTGGAAGGGTGTACCTAATCGACACCAAAGGTCACCCTGGGGTACAGGGCCAAATAAGACCACAACGGGCAGCACTGTGACCTGGCTGCAGAAGAATTTTGTGAGTACCATCTGGAGAGGCTAGGTTGGGGGAAAGGGGAAGTTCAGACCCCACAGAAGAAACAGGGATCAAGACCAGGCAGGATCACCGCGGGCAGTGCAACCTGGGAATATATTTCATCAAAGTTGTGGCAGGTGAGAAAACATAAGACTAACTTCCTGTCAGACCAGGTGATCCAAAGCCAAGGTCCACCCTATCACTACCTATAGGCAGACGAACTCAGAGCAGGGGTAGCAAGCCCTACACATGCAGCTGTCACAGACGGTAAAGAAGTTTTTCCTTATATCCAACCTAAAATGGTCTTGGAGGAGTTTGTGCCTGTTGGTCCTTGTCATCCCTTGGGGCGCCCTGGTGAAGAGATGTTCCCCCAGATCCCGATGCACACCGCCGATGTACTTATAGGTTGCCACCAGGTCACCCCTGAGCCTGCACTTTTCCAGCCTGAAGAGTCCCATGGCTCTCAGCCTCTCTTCATTAAGGCCTGTTCTCCTGCCCTCTGATCATGCGCGTGGCTCTTCTCTGGACTCTCCCAAGCTTCTTCACATCCTTCTTGAATTGTGGAGCCCAGAATTGGATGCAGTACTCCAGCTGTGGCCTCACCAAGGCCGAGTACAGTGGGAGAATGACATCCTGAGATTTACTTGAGAAACATCTATGGATGCAAGCCAGAATTTGGTTTGCTTTACCAGCTGTGACATCACATTGGTGGCTCATGTTGACCTTGTCAGTCGTGACCCCAAGTCTCATTTGGCCTTGCACAATGTCATCTGATTTTACTTGGAGTGAAAAGAATTGTTCAGATTTGTAAATCTGAATGGACTAAGATTGTTAATATTTTCCAAAAACGCATGGACAAAGGAATCATTCTTTTTTTTTCCTGTGGTGTTATGATTGATAAAGATATACACTTGCATTGTTGATAAGAATCAACATTAATTTTGTAGGCTGAGGGTTTTATAGAAACTTTCCTTAAGCTAGAGATCCCCAAATCTTTTTTGGGTTTAGATCCTTAAAATCTAGTCCTTATAAATTTAATCTGGCATAAAGCAGATAATACACTGCATTTTGGTGGCATCTTTTCTTAGTTGAGCACAGTGGTTGTTTGTCATTCAATCCACACCTTTTCAATTTCCCTGTTTAGCCTGACCCTCTTCACTCCTTTTTTGTATGTACAGCCAGGAGCTACACACTACTCTACTTCCCAGTGCTGGAGTTAAGTGCACTTGACTCAGATGTGTTATCAGGACCCACAGATATATATTAGTTTTATGCTAGAAATTAAACATGTCTAATAATAATAAACCCATAAGGCACAAAGGTCCTAAACTATTTAAACAAACCTTAGTGACCTCCCTGTATACAGAACTGACAATTATGGACTCCTTAATGCCTTTACACACCTGGAATTTGTTTGCTTAAGGAAGCTAGATGATTCTTTCGATTTAAACACTAGCACTGTGGATCAGAGCTCAGAGAATGGCAAGAGCTGTTTTAGAACATCTCTGATGTTGGGCCAAGATATATGGTGATGCTAGAAGATGTTAACAGTTCCCATCAAGCATATTTCTGATGCATAAAGCCATTGCAGGCTTAGTTAGAACTGATGGCCATGCTATCCACCCTATGTTTAGGCTAAATGGTGTAAAGGGAATTAAGTACCTTTATGGAGTAAGATAGTGGAGACAAATGGAAGCTACCAACTAAGGCATTAGGTCACATTCAAAGGGCTGTGGCATTGATTGGTTGCAGCTGTGCCTGTGCCTTTGTGTCAGAGTGAGAAAGCAGGAGAACGCTACCAAGAAGTGAAGAAAGAGATTCATGAGTTTAATGCTTAGACGAAGCAGCAGCAGACCTCCCAGAGGCAGGGGACTGGCTGAAAGGGAGGCTTGGAAATTGTGATAAAGGAAACTGCCTGCTGCTGTTATTTCCTATTGCATTCAGGGGAACAGAACTGTGAGTACATTCTCTGCAAATAAATAGGATTGCACCAAAGACTTCCCTGACTCACATCATCAATTTCGTCTCAGAGCCAAGGTTGTAAGCCTGCAAATATTGGCTACTGATTTAAGCAAGGCGGGCAACAGCATCAAGAGAAAAAGCAACCCACATCTAAGCTTTTAAGTCTCCATTCAGGTGTCTTAATAAGCTATTTTAATTGCTAATTTAGGCACTGATTAGTCATCCATTGCATGTGAAATTAAGAAGTCTTACTGCCAAACCATAGCACATATGAAAGCCCCTTCCCCTCCACCCCCTGGCTCTTCCATACCTTTGAGCAATTTGGCTAAAGATGCTCAGGCCTTTGGAAGATCAGGGCACTTGTAGGGGCCCGGATACCATTTTAGGAGTGCGCCATTTTGTACCGGCGACCTTTCCCTCACGTTGGCTTGACAGTCCGCATTTCAACTAAGGGAGCAGGACCCAAGTTCTTCCTTGCTTGTTAATTATGCACCCAGGAGTTCCAGTTTTGGTCAAGGACAGCTACTGTACAAACATAAAAAGGAAAGGTGGTCCTTGCTCCAACATTTTTAGCAAGCTTTTTTATATTTTTTTGTTTAATATGTAAGTTAGCCTTGGGCAATTCCAAGTAACCTTTCTTGGATCTAGTTTTCTGATATTTACCTGTTTCACAGGTTAGTGAAAGGTAATTCATTGCTTCCAGTAGGTCCCAGGATGAACTGCATTGTATGTGTTCAGCTTACTGTGAACATTTTCAGTGCATCTCAATGTGTCTTGTATAGATTGTTAGCTGTATTCATGCCTGTAGGAAATTAGCACATATCATCATAATCAGGATTTGACTAAAATAATATTCATGTTTAAAATTAAATGCAAGGAGATATTTTAGTCTGCAAGTTCATTCTATCAAGTATTAACAATGAAAATATTACAGTGTAAGAGAGAGTAAACTAAAAATGGTCCCCATAGATACATTTCACTTCAATCATTAGGAAGAAAATGACTATACTCTTTACTTAGAATAATGAGAGTTGATACTGATTGTCATTAGAGTAAGCTACAAGAAAATGATAATAAGAGGCAGCTTGAGAATACAACACTAATGCAATGTTTTCTTAATCAAATTTTTAGAATTGATTGCCTATGGCAGAAGAAGCAAAATCTTTAATATGGCATGATGCATTTTATGCTGTCCCCAAGGACAGACGTTAGTTTTAACGGCATCATAACCTTCTCTTTGGATGCAGAGCATAACAAATAACCTGTCATAATCATTAGAAAATTTTGTCCTGAATAGATACAGTGATATTCAGGGGATGTTAATATCTACTTTATGGTGTTATTCATACTGTAACATTTTTGTTATTGGGTTCTGATATCTTAGGATGTATGATTTGAATAGTAAGTATTAATTGCAATACTCTAGCTCACATCCAGTGAAAAATAATTTACAGGGGTCACTATTAATATGTCAATATTTACCTTGGCTTACAAACAGTGGTATCAGATATCACAGTCCTCTCCTTAGATGAGGAAATGTAAATGCCACCTAACATCAAAAAATATATAGAAAAGTTATTTTGATAGACACACAGAAGCTTCTCCTTTAACATCAGCTGCAGCTGCAGATTGGTTTATTACCATGCTGAAGATTTCTCTTCTGCTCTGTAGCAAGATCTAAAATCGTGCCTGAGTATAAAATGGGGTGCTAGAGATACTGGTGCCTGCCATTTAAATATTTGTTTTTGCTATGAAATATAAGGGTGAAATAGATTTGGTCTTTTTCACCAGTAGGAGTAGAAAACAGAGAGGAAAGGGAAATAAAACTCATTTCAATATGTACAGAGAGAGCATTTCTTATTTCTGCTGATGGCTGCCACATCTTTTCAGTGGGAACAGCTGGTATCTAAATGGCTTCCTCAGCTAAAACAATGTCTATCTCACTTTAAAATTTCAGCAGGAAGCTGCTGTTTCATCATTTAGTCATGTCACATTTATAGTGTTGTGTTTGCCATAGTGTTGGAGAAACAAAAAATGAAAGAAAATTGATGCACTGTATGTCTTGGTGCCAGTGAGTATAAAGTTATGGTTAGTCATAAAGTTTGGAATCTCTTATAAATATAGGAACAAAATCATCAGGGCCATTTAAAAACTTTTAGAATGAGAACAATTAAAAAGTCTGCAGGAAGCATGGCCCAGATCCAACAAAACAGTTATGTACATGTCTAACTTCAAATGCCTTAGTCCCATTGAAGATAATGGAACAGCTATTGATGCTTCAGTTTAGACCCACGCTCAAGGTCTATAACTGCACCAGGGCCTATAGGACAGCCATTATTTGTCAAAAATGTTGATTTAGATCCTGGTGTAGTTTTTGTAAATTTCATGTTAAAAATGAAATATGACAAGCAGGGACAATATCTGATTCAGAGCCAAAAGAATAGTTTGAGGATTTAAAAATGAACACAAGACAAGTACATTTAAACAAAATGGCAACATCATTCCAGTCCTCTATTGACTCGGTGAATTCAGCAAGATTTCTTAGCAGCTATGCAATTTTTCCTTGCCACAGCATTTGTATTGGGGAAACCCATATTAATACTTCATGCAAGTCAGTGCCGTGCTTTAGAAATGAAAAGCACTGCAATAAGTTTATTAATCTAAATTAAATATGCAAGAGGTACAACATACTGTCCTTCTCTCTGAAAGCTCAATCTCCTTCCCAATTGGCTTTTAGTTCATCAGAATGTATTTGGATATATCTAACGCTGGTATTAGTTATGTAGGCACTATGTACTTCCCGGGAACATTGAGTTCAGTTATAGTCCTGAAGTAGACGAACACTCAGAGAGAGAATGATACGCATGCCGCTTACCAGACCGTCTAGCCATGATGTAGCATCCTCACCTTAAGTTCTTTGAAATGTGCTTTCTTATTTGATTTTCATGATTGTTGCGGATAACTCAGAATCAGGGATCATTATTTCACAAGATGGGTCTATTTAAAAATAATAGTTGACATGCAAAAAGGAGATTTAGGGAACCCAGAAGAAAAAGTTTCTGGCATAAATCAGATAGCATAGTATCATAGTACTTAGGGTCAGAAGGGACCTAAACAGATCATCAGGTCCAACCCCCTGCCACAGGCAGGAGTGGGTGCCAGGATCATATCACCCCAGCCGAATAGATATAACGCACTGCATTTTGGTGGCATCTTTTCATAGCTTACCACTGGGGTTGTATGTCATTCAGTCCACACCTGGGAATGGAGAGAAAAAAGGTGGCACCTGAAAAAAACCCAACAGTTGAGATACTGCATCGAAATTTAGTGTCTTCCAGTTGAAACTAGGATGGGAAAGGCATGCATGTCATGAATTAAGTTAGGATGGGAAGGGTATGCATGTCAAGCATGTCTGCATGCCAAAACCAAGTAGTGATGGCTGAAGTACTGTATAGGGCCTCTGGGCTCCCCAGACATTAGTGAATAGGCATTTATCCTTCCAAACAGGCCAGCAGGTGCTTGGTGGAGAGAATCAGGACTCTAAAAAAGTAGAAAAGAATTTGTCTTGAGGCCATCTCCCATTTTTTTTTCTTTTTTGCAAAACCAAATGAAGTAACCAAGATACAACTTGAAATACAGCAGAAATAATTTGCTGTGCTGCAGTCTGTGGAGGTGATCTCTGTTAATCATAAAAAAAGGACACTAGGGTATGCTGAAATCATGTTTGAAATTACAGCTGCCCACATATTGACCGTGCGGCCTCCATTTTCACCTCCCAGGCTGACCCTGACCTTTCTACTGTGACTCTTTATTCCATCTTACCTCTAAGGTTGCTTAAAAGAGTTGCATTGCAGCGATTGCGGCACAGGGGATTAAAACTCCATTATGAAGTGATGGCTCTGAGCACTTTGGAACAGGTTTCTTTGAAGCAGTCTTAGGTTTTGTCTTCACTGAAAAAAAGCCATATTTCTTACATTGAGATAGAAATCTCAGTGTAAAATCCCAATAGAGGCAAGGCCCAGAGAGCATTTATTTTGATGTGGATAGTTCAGGCCAACTCTATTCCTCCTCCTTCCAAACAGGTGCTCACAGTTTGCTTCAGTTGGTTACACTGAGGTAAAAACTACAGTTTCTACTACAATTGCAAAAATACACTTCTTTTTTTTTTTTTTTGCAAGGGAGCTAGAGCCTTAGACATAAATTTGGTGTAGCAAGTGCCAGCGTGAATAGAAAAGGATATTGGCTTGGTGCCTAACAGGCAGAAGGGGTCTTCTTAAGGGTGTTTTAAATTAATTCAGAACAAATGAGCCAATCAGCATCATTACCCTGGGTGAGTTAAGGACTTGGTTTCAGTATGAAGGGCTGTGGAAATCCTTTGTCCTTGAGGATTTAACATTGTTGTTCAAAACTGCTGCATAGTTTCTTGTGGTTTCATTATAAGAACAATATTGCTGCACTCAGGAAGTTGAAGAGAAAAACATTTCAGTTCTTTTGGATGTGAGTTATGAAGGAAGATTAGCCAAATGTAACTCACAGCAACTGGAAGAAGGTGGAGAAGTAATTTGGGCTCTTCTAGGGCAGTATCCTGCAAGGCGATGAGTTTCTTCAGTGTTCAGTGTTAGTTCATCGTGACATCAGCACAAGTCAAGGGTGCCTAATACCATGTAAGATCCATCCCTTCAAGCAGTTTGAAACTGTAGCTTCTTTAAAATTATTATTCCAAAGCCCAGCAGAATACACCCCTCTCAAAGGTACAGAGATAATGGTACATCTTATACTGCAGAATATGAACTTGTGTGGACCACGAATGAATAGCATGAATCATGCAGTCCTTTAAAGCGGAAAGCCCTGCATAAATCAATCCAAATGCAATTTCTTTTCACAAGGGGCAGTTGCTAACATATTTATTTTATTAGCATATTTGGATTGAAAATGATAAAAAGATGCCTACCCATGAGAAACCTTAAGATCAGTAATAACACAGTAAAAATCCCAGCAGAAAGAAGCAATCATGTCAACAGGAACTGAAGCAGCCAACCATATGGAGAAAATGCAGCCCACAAGGACAGTTCAATACAGACAGTTCAATGGTGAGCTGGTTAGATTACAGGGTGTGGGTGGGAGTGGAGAGAAACAAGACATTTAGGAGTACAGCAGCTAACTAGACTTCTGTAGCTATTATGATGCTGAATTCTATGCTTACATTCAGAAAGTCCACCCTTAATAAATCATTCGCCTTTTATTTCTCAACTTCCCTGCTCATTGAACTGAATAGAAACATTTGCTTTGGTCATTCCATGAACCATTTGATTAAACTGCATTTCAATCTGATACCTAACTGGTGACAAGACTGGGACAAAATGGAAAGCTTACTAGCTAAATAAATCATGGATTGCACCTGTTATTTACTACCAGAAATAGCTTAAGGAGGTGTTTGTGGCGACTGTGGAAGAATCTGCATAAGAAAGTGGGGATAAGAATCAGGTTTCCACCAAAGTCTTTATGTACTGGTCTATAAATTATTCACAACTCAGTTTGGAGATTTGAAGTGTGAAGAATTTTTAAGGTTTGAAGAATTAGTTTAAAATTATTTATATTGTTTCTGCTTGTATTTGCCAAAGAGTGTTTGGCTGTCAAAATCTCGGCAAGAATGGAATATTTCTGGGAGGGATGTTAGGTCTTGCTTAAGAAAAACCTTCAAAATGTGAACTGGCAGATCTTCAAGTGATAATTGGATACAAGCAGCACTCCGGCATCTAATCTATAAAAACTTTAGTAGAGCTAAAAAGCCATTGTCTCCTCCTCAAGAAACACTCCTATGGGAATTCCTGCAGAAAATTTAGCTGGGTAGAGGAGAGGTGGGATTTGGTCCTTTTTTTGGTTTTTGAGGAACATAGTCACATTGATCAGGTGAGTACATGAATATGAATCTCAGATTGCATGAGGGAGGGGTTCTCCATCTGGTCCTTAGGTGAAAATGTTTTCTGATTTATCTGTTGTCCCAGAACTAGCAGGTTTAAAACTTGGTTAAGCAATAGCAAGACCCATTCTTAGTATGACTTTTCTCATCTTCCCCTCTTGCTGTTTGCCTGTTTGTATAATAAATGCTGGCTTCAGATCATTTTTCTGGTAGAAACCATTTCTGGTGCGTGACATGTGTGTGTGATACAATGGGGTTCTGACAGGTACTTCTGGGTGTTTTGACAACACAAGTGATAATTAATAACTTTACATCTTTAGGTTGTCTCGGATCAAGACCCCCTGAGAATACACAGAATGCGGATACGTTTTAAAACATTGTTGCCAGTTCGAACAGTAGTATAACTAGGTTTGGGTGAGACGGGCACCCTTCTTGGGTGCCAAGTTAGGAGGGGCACCAGAATTGCTCCCCACCCCTGCAGAGTCTGTGCCCTGGCAGGAACTTTGAAGCAGCCCCTGCTGCTGTATTACGAGCAAATGAGCGTGGGCAGGCAGAGCACTCACATTGGCAGCAGCTCATCCAGGACTGGCTAGAAGTTCCTGACGGGGTATGGCTGGTGTCCCTTTGCTCTTAAACCCTCCCCGCTACCCTGTGCCCCTGCCTTGGGAACCCTGCCCTCTTCCCACTCTCAGACCCTGCATGTGTTGTGTCCCATCCCTCCCTGCTCTCCCATAACATTTGCCCCAAGTGCCAGCATGTTAAGCCACTGAACTTTAATTTTACACTGGAAGAATTATGCAGAATAGAAGTTGGGGGATATGCGAGTGTATCAAGGCAGGTATTGAGGTAATTGAATTAAAGCTACAATCCATGTGTGGAGCACACGTATCTTTTTGCCTTGTCACTTCACGTCAGATCCGTGCAGCTTATATATATATGCATTGTAACTATGACATATGCAGAACCAAAAGCATAAAAGAGTTTACTTTATTTTGCTGAGGAAATTTTGGAAGGTGAGCAATAGATGGATGAGTCTTTTGTTTTTGTTATCTTCCTTTTCTCCTTTTTCCTCTTTATTTTCATTTGCATACATAAAATATGCTCTTTCTGCATATATCCATGCTATTGGAAGGGTATAAATTTATGATCTTGTGAAAACATTCCATTTTATTTCTTTTTTCTTTCTGTAAGAAAGAAATAAAAATGAATATTTAAACAAAAATATTTTTAATTAGAAATGATACTGACTGCCATTAGCTAGCAGTACACAGTATCATTCAATTCACAGCAAACTGAGCTCCGCATTTGTGTGGGTAATAGCTATATGTAGCAGACTATAAATCTCAAAAATGTGTTTTAAATTATTTAATAGTAAGTGGTGAGTTAAGGCATATTTAACTATACTGTTTAATCAAAATAACTTTGTTTAAAAAATAAAAGCACACAGTAACGCATGTTACTCATGCTGAGCTATGTTAGTTGCACTCAAAGCTATTATCTCCTTCATCCTGAACAGCTGAGGCATAATCAATAGAACTGGCTGGGAATGTTTCTCCAGTAGACAGTAGGAATGGGCAAAATCAAAATGATTCTTAGAAATATGGCCATTTTGATAGCGTTTCTTTACCGCCCCCCCCCCCCCCAAAAAAAAAAAAAAAAAAAAAAAAAAA
>NW_017728998.1:17113672-17117523 GCF_001723915.1 Gavialis gangeticus | reverse complement strand
CCCCCCCCCCCCCCAAAAAAAAAACAACAAAAAACAAAAAACGCGGCAAGGTTAAAATGGCCATTCTGGAAATGAAACACCTTAATTGTCCATTTCAAAGTGACCTTTTATTGTACTTTTTTAATTTTAGATTTAGAATTGTGTGGATTATTGTCCTTGGAAAATACATTTTGGTGATGGAGTCAGTGTTTTTTTTTCTCATGCTACCTTATTTATCTACAGTGCAAAGAAACAGAATCCTATTTCCTAAAAGCACTTGAATGGTCCCAAGAACGTCATTAAGACTACTCGTGTTTAACACCATTTATGTATGTAATGTTTGCTAGGTTGAGGCTGTAATGTGCAAAGACTTAGAAGGAGTTGTGTTGTAAAGTATATGAACTAATTTCATGAAGAGTAGTGGTAGGCTGGTCCACCTGTGTTATAAAGTGGTACAATCTCACTCCTCTGATAACACAGGAGTTGTTACTTTCAAGTGTTGTCACTGCTTATAGAGGCAATAGTATCCCATTTGCAAGGACAAACACAACACTATGTGCAAAAATTACACCCCACGCAGTGCTGGACGTGAGGTTAGCTTGTGCCACCATGGTAATAACCAACAAAATCAATTTTAGATCCTTTCCAGTACTCAAGGTGAGGCTGAACTGCAGTTAGTATTGTAGCACTTGAGTGAGGCAGCGACATGATTGGCAAAAAAAGAATGTGCCAAGTAGAGCTATGTTATTAAGGCAAATTGCAGCCCAAGGAATGCTTTCCTGGTGGATATTATTTTCTGAGAAGAACTCCGAGCAGATGCCAGACCAAAAGACATCCACATGAAATAAACAAAATCCTCAAACTGTAATAAAAGTTATAAGGTTCTGAGATGCTGAAGCTAGGGAATCTCAAAACAGCTTTATTTCAGATCCCAGTTATAGGACAACTCAGAGCCCTGTATACCCATGGTTAACACAGTAGTAGGCCAGGGATAACAATCTGGTATTATCGCTTTATTTAAAATCAATGCAGTTTCCAACATTGTCTTCCTAACATCTGCAGTGGTCCGAGGGAGAAGGTGATAGCAATGTTAGAAATCCATGGTGATTCGTAAATAGCCTCCATTCTTTCCTTAACCAAGAACTGTGGCACTTTGGTATTGACCAGCTCCTCGAGGAGCCAAATTTGCAGCAGGTAGAGTGGATCAGCCCTAGAATCAAAAGACAATGTCTAACACCCCAAGCCTTTGGAAAAGATTAAAGGAAAGAAAAGAAAAGAAAGAAAGAGATGCTCCCCAACCCTCTGTGGTGTTTTAGATTCATAAGACTAGCTTTTCCCCCGGAACGCAAACAGATTTACTCAATGCTTGTTGTAAGCATGAGGAGAAACGATGTAATGATCAGTATTGCCACTTATTCTGTATCTAATTGTGAACTTCCCTGTAGATCCAAGGGTGTCAGTTCAAGTGATTCCGTCTGAATTTTAAAAGTTAGGTCTGAAAGCTTGAAGAAGCTGGGACATTTTGTTGCTGTACAAACAACACGAGCATAACAACCTACAGGAACTGCAAATAACAGTAGTCAGAAAAGGTCTGCAGCTGCTCTAACCAAAGGCTACGAGTGCAGGCATTGGTATTCTGGAGCTGATATACGTGTTGCACAAGAGATGTCATAGGTCCAGGGCTGAGAAATTTCAGTAACTTACTCATCGCAGTACTTGCTAGCTGTCAGATGCTGTCTGATTTTTACCAAATTTTTGGGGGCACCTGGAAAAAGGGATTAAGTTGACCAGTATTTGCTTAGAGAGAAGGCGTGTTTAATCCATGTAAATTCTATTCCTGAAGAAACTTTCTTTCCTTTCTGTTTTTCCACTGAAGTATCTCCTTCTGCATGGAAAATCGATTGTGTTGCCAGTAGTCCTACTGCAAGGAATCATGCTCAAAATCATTGTGAGTAGCTTCTCATTTGTACTTCATTGGCATTGCTCCACTTGTCTACATACTAAGCATGTTGACTAAATATGTATTAGGCAATAAAATCATGTTTGTGACACCATTATCTGAATGATACTGTTCAATCAACCATGCAGCTAGATTTCTGGAAAGGCCAAGGCGCAGGGCAAGTATAAAAGTGCTACATATGTGCAGTTGCATGCTGAACATGAATGTGTAGTTAATATTGGTGCAACTTAAGGAATGTGTACATAGCCCTAGTTGTGTTTTTACCTGTTTTAGCAAGGTAATATGGCATTGGTTGTAGAAGGCCCCTGAAAACAACCGTTTTACAGAGAGGCCCAAAGCTTTGTATTTCTGATATGGACTGCAATGGCTCTGAGAACAGGTAATCTTCAAGTGTCTAATCAGGAAAGAGAAAGTGAACAAGTATTTCATTATAAACATCTTTATTTTTTATAACATTTAAAAATAATTGTCAACTTTCAATTTTTCAGCTGAAGTTAATGACTTAGGCAGGAATGGATAAACTGATTAAAAACAATCACCTTAGAGGTAAAGTCCATCCAAATACCAGCAAACCCACAAATTTCCTCACTTGAGTCCACTAGAATTGCATCTCCTGTTTTAACTGTGGTAGCTTTGTTGGAACAGAAAATATAGGGAGAGGATATAATCCTATCTTAATATTATACACAAAATACACAAAATGATATGACCTTGATTTTTAGCTGAACTTTAAGTCAATCTCCAATATTTAGGGGAACCTGTTCCCCTCTGGTTAACTGAAAGCTCACTTATCTGCATCTTAGATAGCACCCACAATCAGAAAGCATCTTCTAACTTAAATTTTATTGTGGGAGTAAAATTGCCATGACACTGTTTGAGATTGATGCCGAGAAATCACGGCTTACATTTCTTACTAGCGTGCAGAAGCATAAGTGATGTAATATATCTGTTTGAAGCCTGTGGAGTAGCAAAATGAATGTGTGATTTTTTTTTTTTGGTTGGTACTGGGATATGGTTGTAGCATCTTCTTTCTAGATTGACATTTATGAAAGGTTAACAGATATAAGACCTGATGAAAGAGCTGGCAGTATCAAGAGCCCATCCTGATAGCATATCTTCTCTACTGTTTATTTTCCATTGAGATTTCTTTGAACATGAAGCAAGAGATGCTGCAATACTTGTCAGGTTTAGGCCAAAGGTTCAGAAACTTTCAACCTTTCTTGACTTATGAGAAGAGAAAGAGATGCTATTTTTTCCTTGCAAACACTGTCTCCCAGTGTTACGATGCCACTTCCTAACTAGCAATTTTTCTCTAGTCCGAAGTTCAACTCCAGGGATGCCTCTTTCATGACTTTTCTTCAGCTTCATATATCAGTATTTTAAAAGGTTTAGAAGAGCATTAAAAACCTGAATATGTCACAGCTCTTAGAGCTAAATCAGTTCATTTAGAATTACTGTTTCAACATTCTCTGATACTTCTCTGATCATTTCAACTTTTGCTGGTCTTTCATTTTAAAGATCATTACAGATATATCATAAACATGGAAGCGTTGTGCTTCAGATAGAACAACTGAATGTCCAGGCATCTGTTTGAGGATGGAGGAGCAACACTTCCATAGAGAAACTTAAAAGGATAACTAGGATGGACAATTACAACTGGGGTTCCTAGGTCTACAAAAGGACTTGGACATAAGGCTGCGATCACTGGGCCTAAAGTACTAGTGTAGAACTACCTGAGCTAGGCTTGGGTGAACCAGTCCTGATACTGGTAGCAATCTAACTGTGGGGACACAGAGTTCAGCGTTGAATAGTTTACCTGTGGGTGGATCTACGATTTTGAGGAGGGGGATGTGGGAGCAACCACCAGAGGTACAGGTGTGGCTGAACCCCCTGCTTCCATCTTCTTCCCTCT
>NW_017728998.1:17104673-17108672 GCF_001723915.1 Gavialis gangeticus | reverse complement strand
ACCTGTGGGGGGATCTACGATTTTGAGGAGGGGGATGTGGGAGCAACCACCAGAGGTACAGGTGTGGCTGAACCCCCTGCTTCCATCTTCTTCCCTCTCCTCCCCAACCAGCTGGGCATACCCTGTAGCAGGAGCAGCAGGCAGGACCTTTTTTAAAATCCCCCAATCAGGTAAGAATCTCCATCGCGGCTACTGTCCCGTTCCAGTTGCATTGCATGCGGGGCAGAAACTGGCTGATGGCAGACTGGGGGCACTGGCATCCCCACACCTGCTCTTGGTCTAGCAGGTAACTTGGCGGGGTGGAGGGAGCAGTGAAGAGCAATTTTTCTGACACTGTTGCTGAACCTGGCTCATTGTGGAGCAGGGCAGGGGGTGCTCTGGACCCCTGCCTGCCCACAGGACAGCAAGGGCAGTGGAGAAAGCAGCAGTGCCATGGGGGAGAAGGGAGATAGGATGCGCCATGGAAGGGGAAGGTTGGGGGAAATCTTATTTCCTTTGGGGACTTAAAAAAAAGTCTCCAACTTCCACTCCCATGGTATTGACTGAAAGGGGGTGGCATCCATACCACTGCACCCTCTCTAGATCTGCCTCTGCGTTTACCCTGCTTCTCTTATGACTTTTTTTGTGTGAACCTTTACAGAGTCTGTCTAACTTCTCCTTTAGATGCTTGAGTCCAACATTTAAATCCTCAGTGCCTGTGCTCAGCTGCTGCCTGACTCTCTAGATGCCTTTAAGTTTTTTTCTGGTAATGGTCCCTAGGAACTGAAAAATTTGCTCCTAGCATGATGTTGGCAATGCTGAACAATGGGTAATATAAACCCCACTGGATTTGTCAAATTGGACATCCTCCTGTCTGTCTTGCCTACAGAGCTGATTTGGTAGACATCACAGAGCTCGATCAGACCACACACAAAATAGGGGTTGAAGAAACTGCTGGTGTCCTGTTCTTATCAAACAGCTATCATTCTGGATAGCAGAGACCTGTGTTTGGCTCCCTCCTCTGCCTGAAGTGGATTTGAACCTACATCTACCACCTTACCCCCAACATCTGTTGGGGCAGGGACTGGAATCAGGAACCCTTCCAGCCCTTATCACTTGGTTCCCAAGTCTTGTTTTCTCCCAAGTCTTATTTTTTCCCTCTGACCCAACAAATCTTTAATTATTCTGTGCAAAATGGAACAGCTTCTAAAGGAGGGACTGAGACTACCCTACCACAGAGTCCCCTTGGGTATTCACATGGGAGGAGAGAGATACAGGTTCAAATCAGTCAAGCAGAGACAGAAATCAAATCCTGTTCTCTCTCACCCGGTGTGAGACTAATAGCTGAGCCTGTTGAAGCTAGGCAGCTCACACTACAACTTTTTAAAGGATCAGCAGGGAGTGACAGGGATCACAATGGCCTCTTACCTCCCTGAGACTCTGTCTGCATCTACGCAAGCATAATAGCTCAGGCTGCCAGCACTCAGGCATAGCAACTCTGCTCGCTCCCCTTCATTCAGCATGCCTCTGCCTGAGAAAGTCAGAATTTGTCCCTATAGTGTCTTAAACATTTGTGATACATTTGGTTTAATAACATGATGATTGATTACACTGATCTCTGTTGCTTTATGTCAGGTCATATGATTTGTCTTTCATTAATTGAGATGTATGAGAGACTGCACTGTAAACTAGCATGGCTCTGCTCATGCAATTAGCAAACCCAAGGTGGTATTTTAGAGGGGGAAAAAAACCCAACAGCAGCAGCAACACAAGTGCAAGCTGATGTGTTGAGTACAATATAGAAACTCAGCCAGACAGGCAGGTAGAAGTTGAAATGAATGTAAAACACCTTTGCTAAGCATGTTCAAATCAAATAGCTGCATGCTGTGAGCTATGAGCACAGTAACAGGCTTGTAAGCAGCTGTCCCCAAATTTAAGAAAATTGCAAAATTACTACAGTTCCAGGTGCTATAAAAGTACTTAGAAAAAAGACTACACTTCCACAAAATCAGCTTCCATATGCTGACTCCAATCTAGAAATATTATCACCTGGCATTTCATGTAGATTAACCCTTAGGCATTTTTGACATACAGCCTTGTTTATAGATTTCTATCCTAATGTCCTTCAAGTGCCTCCATCCGCTTCCAGAATGTACAGCAGGCATCAAAACACTGATAAATACATCTGTTGTCAAAGGATTCAATGTGACATTCTCCGTATACTCATGCATACAGTTTAGGGCAAGCTTTTCATTTTTTTTCCACTAAGTATGAAGATTCAGGGAGTGTTATTTATAAAACTCCATACTCCTGGCAAAATAGTGGGGAAATAGCATTAAAAAAGGCCTGGCATGCTAAGTACAAAAAGACCTTGAGTTTGTTCAGACTTTATATATACATCTATTAACATTAATCAGCATGTGTTTTTATAAAAAGTTTTCCAGGGCCGTTTTCTGAATATATATAGATGTTTAACAGATTCTGACAAGCATGTTGAACAACAGTGGGATGTACCTTGAAAAACAAAGAACTGATGTTTCAAAGACAGAAAATATATTAAAGCAAAGTACAAGTTTACCTTGACACTTCCTCAGTATTCATAAAGAAAATAAATTTAATTTATCATTAGAAGGTGAGAGACAAAAAGTCACTTTATTTTACCATGTAACATGGAGTGTCTCAGGGGAACAGTCTAAGACGGGAAAGGGGAAATGGTTTCCCAACTTCATCTTATCTCTTAAAGGAACACAGTTTTTTATGAAGATTCAAATTCATTGTTATGCCTATAGCCAACATCCAGTTCAACTTGGTTTCAAGGTTTAAGTGGGACCTATGTTGTGCAGAGAGCTATTGCTGGCCCTCTGCAAAAGGTGGTACTGCTATTGGAAACACACTTGACACCTCATTGGAAACAATCAAGTCATGCTGAGAAGGTGGAACCTTACTCGCAGGGCTGTTGCATATAAAGAGATTGCCGCAGTCCCAGGAGTGGGTGGTGAGTGAGGCTGTTGATCAGCCTGTTTGCAGTGCTGCTGAAAGTCATGCTGCAAGATACTAAGCAATTTAGCGCTGTGCGAAACAGCACCATTTTGTTTTGACTTCTGCGTTACCATTTTGAAGGGACAGTGTTTCATTTTGCTGTTTCAAAGCACTGTTCCATTTTGTTTCGTCAAAACTGTTTTGCTGTTTCGACGCATTTTGACGTTTCTCCCATGGGCTATAACGGGGAATCATGAAAATGCCTATAACTATGTCATTGCTTCCCTGATTTAAGTGGATATTGCAGGGATGGTAGCCCCATCTGAGGGAATGAGGCCTGCCAAGTTTCAGGGAGATAGGTGCAGGGGTTTCTGTGAAACTGACCTCAAACTGTTCAAAGCAAAACTCGTATCACTTGCCAGCAGCGGCAGCCTGCTGTCATCCCGCATGCAGATCTGGGGCTTGCGCCCCTGGGAGGGTTGCGGTGCTGTGCCAGACTCTTCCCAGGGGACGTGGGCCCGAGGGATGACAGCAGGCTGCCGCTGCCGGCTAGAACCCATGCTGAGTGCAGCCTGCACCAAAAACCAGGAAGACTGGTGCTGCCGCTGGCCCCAGCCAGCAGCGACAGCCTGCTGTCATCCCACATGCAGATCTGGGAGCCTGCACCCCCTGGGAGGAGTCCAGCATAGCCCCACAGCCAACCCAGGGGCGTGCGAGCCCCTGGATCCACATGCGAGGTTTCAGTAGGCTGCTGCTGCTAGCTGGGGAAATAACCCAGAGCCGCCACCATCACCAGCTGGCAGTGGCTACCTGCTGTCATCATGCAGCATCCTGGGGCATGCGCCCCCCGGGAAGAGCTGGGGGAAGTGATCAGAGAACTCGGGGAAAGATCAGGGAGCTGGGGAATTGAACCAGAAACTGGGGGAATGTTCAGGCACCTGAACGTTCCTCCAGCTCATGGTTCGTTTCCGCAGCTCTCTGATAATTTCCCCAGCTCTTCCTGGGGGACTCTTCCTGGGGAGCCTGCTGAAACCCTGTATG
>NW_017728998.1:17098360-17099673 GCF_001723915.1 Gavialis gangeticus | reverse complement strand
GCACCTGAACGTTCCTCCAGCTCATGGTTCGTTTCCGCAGCTCTCTGATAATTTCCCCAGCTCTTCCTGGGGGACTCTTCCTGGGGAGCCTGCTGAAACCCTGTATGTAGATGGGGGGCCTGTGCCCCCTGGAAAGAGCTTGGAAAAGGATCATAGAGCTGAGGGAAGCAATTAGAGAGCTGGGGAATAGAACAGGAAACTAGGTGTCGTTATAAGAGCCGTTCTTCGCCCTTCTTCCCCCTCCCTCTCCTTAGTTTTGTTTAGCTGCAAGCAAGCCTGGCTTCAAAACTCAAAATGTTTCGATTGCCCTCATTTCATTTCAAAGCTGTTTCAAAGCCTTTTGTTTCATTTCAATTTTGCTGTTTCAAGCGCAAAATGCATTGAAAGAGCTTTGAAATGAAATGCCTGGCGAAATTTTGCACAGTCCTACTAAGAATCTTCCTTTGTAGATTTTTTTCAGAACAGAGGGAAGAGGCATCTATAGCTGTTTCTTTCATGGCCTGCAGTTGTGTTTGGTGGTGGGTCAAAGAAATTCTATTTTTATGAGATTTCCCCTGTGCAAATTCTATTTAATTAGGCTTTTGGAAAGGTGGGGATATTTGGGATGCAATGGGCATTGTTGAAGTGAATGGGAGTTTTGCCATTGGTTTCCATTGAGCCAGAATTTCACCATCATTTCTTAACAAGCGTACAGTGGTTCTAATGTATTAACTAATGCTCTGCTTCCAGTCATCAGGTGTAGGAATTAGTGTAATAACTACTTCCTAGAACATAACGGTTTTATTCATTACATCCTTTCTTCTTAGCTTCAGTGTCTTCTATACTGTACTAGAGGCTTGTCCAAAAGTGGGATCCCCATTTATTCTAATCCAAATGAGATTGAGAACTGCAAAATGTTGGGTGTCTAGTTTAAATTACAGGCAAAGATGATCCAAGGTAACAGAGAAGGTTGTGAAGAATGGTTAAATGTGGAAAGTTTTTTTCACATTTGGAAAAATGAAAATGTTGTTTTTCAGTTTAAAGCTTAGATTTTGAATCATTTCAAAATGGTTGTTGATGATTTATTAGATACTATGTATTTTAGAAAAGTACAGAGATCAGAAGTTATTAGACAATAGAACATTTCAGAAAGTATTTAATGAACACTATGTCGGAAACCAGTTAAACATACAGGGTGCATCCACACATGCAGGCATGTGCGCTTGCAGCAGCTTAAATAGCAGCGGTTAAAATTTGTGCCAGGGATTTGTTCCTCAGCACACGCTGGCTGCTGCTGCCAATGCTGGGAGCTGCGTGCCTCAGGTGTGTGGCAG
>NW_017728998.1:17097571-17098349 GCF_001723915.1 Gavialis gangeticus | reverse complement strand
ACAGAGAAAACAGCCAGTCATGCTGTAACCCAATACCTTTATTGTTCAGAGAGAAGGGGGCGGGGAGTAGACAATGGAATTTAAGATAAAAACACCTTGAGCAAGTTCTAATAAATTGAGTCATACAAATATGGGCTCCGTGTCCCTTTTAATACATGTCTGAATTACTTAGCCCTAATCTACTAGCTAGTTTCCAGCTTTACTTCCTGATTCATCCAGACAGCAGCCTAGAGGTACTTTGCTTGTGCCTTTTCAAAATGCCCGCCAGAGGAAGAGAGTGAGCTCCCTCCTCCCCTCAGCAATTTACCTAGCCTGGTCACCTAGGTGACCAGGTTGAACCAAGTAGCATTTTGTAAGGGGGCTGGGGGGTAGCGGGACTGACCCAAACAGAGACAGAGGAGGATTTCTTCACAGTGTCCGCCCCTCTTGAGCTAGTTCTGCCTCTCTAAGGTGCTGGGCCTGTCTGTCCTGCTATCTTCCTTTCCAGCCAGCCAATCCTCACCCTCTCAGACTATGCAGCTTGTACCTTGTCCTGGCAAGCTCCTGCCTGGTGTCCCTGTCTGGCATTATGGGACCTCCTAACCTCCCCTATCAGTCCCATCCAGTCTAATGGTAGCAATGTGAGAACCAAAACTTTCAGGCAACCACCTTGCCAAAACGCACATCTCCTTAAGTGAGACTCATGCCAGAACAAAACTGCAAAAGAAAAACAAAAGTACTCTGTCCCTTTAATTTTGGTAGCCTCACTATGGCAACCCAGCAGCTAGGAAACAAGGTG
>NW_017728998.1:17085735-17092571 GCF_001723915.1 Gavialis gangeticus | reverse complement strand
CAAATCCTCCCACAAACCCCATAGACCCACCCACAAATCCTACACACCCACCTATATACCCCGTACACCCCACAGCCACAATCCCCCCCCTGAAACCCACACCCAGAAACCACACAGTTCCCCTACCCCCACATTTCTATTAACCTGGAACAGCGCCCGGGTCTGGATCACTGCTGCAGCCTTGCCCCACTCCTGTTTTTCTGAGCACACTGAGACAGTGTGCTGGGGCAGCAGGGGCACCATAGAGATGCTCTGGCAAGATGCCAGAATGTCTCTCTGGAGGACTCAGCCTGCACCGCTTTTTTTTTGTGTGTATTTTTTTAATACCGGGATTTCCCAGTATTAAGTTTAGTCCCTGCACTGCAGTGTGGGGAACATTTTTTTTTGTTCTTATTATGCCTCTTGCAGCATCTCAAACTGCTTTGAGATGCAGCAACAGGCATATGTATGCTCATCTGGACGTGCCCATAGACTGCAAAATTCTTAGAAGTTAGCTTGCCCAGTGATTAATCTTTATGGCTACAAAACACTTTCTTGAACAGGAGTTAAGAGGTTTTCTATAAGAATCAGAGAGAAATTCAGATATGGATATCAGAAGGTCATACATGCTTCTATTATTTTGGCCTGATTTTATTCTGGGGGGAACCCCCCCCCCAAAAACAAAAAACAAAAAACCACAAACCAAACACAAAACAAAACAAAAAACAAAACCCAAAACCAACCTTGAGGGCTTTTATCTGAATAGAAAATAGAGACTTACTTGGTTCAATGGAGAAACCTCTTACTCTGTTCAGCAAAGTCTGTGCTTTAATATTCCTGGAAACCGTAAAGGATTGCTTCACTGCATAAACAGGATCAACTCTTCAGTTATGGTTTGAGCTGATGTATGTGTATCAATTTAGCAATAATTTGCATACACTTCTAATAATCTCCCCATCACCGCATTTCATTTTCTGTAATTAAAGCTGGATACAACAAATGTTTGAATGCTGTATGGGCTAAAGTCAAGTTAACCCATCCATTTTATGTAGAAATACATATATAAATAACTGCAACATTGCAGAATCTCTTCTCCAGAAAATAATGAATGTGAAATAACTGCATGATGTTTAAATGCATTGCTGAAAAGCAGTTAATATGTACATTTTGGATACCATAAAAATAAAGTGAAACTATACATGGATTCCTCCCGATTACTGAATATTAAAGTTATAGAAGAAGGTTTAAAATCTAAATGCAGAATGAAGTAGATAATTTATCTGTGAAAGAATTATTCTCTATAGTAGTAACTGCGTTGTAAAGTTTGACCTTATCAATCAAGTAATGTAATGGCTATTGGGAACATGAGGACACCACTATATTTGGATCCAAAGGAATCTCCCTTTGAAGACTACTCATTGAAATAAATGCAGTCTCATCTCTTTTGCCCACTCAAATGCAAATTAATTCCTGCTCATATTTTCTACTTCTTAGAATTTAAGAGCAGTTTAAATGGTCTGAGACAATACTCAAGTTGCTCAATAAGGTATTTCTAACCTGACCTGTTGTATCAATCTGGTAAATAGCTTTAAGAGAGCAAAAGAAAAGACGCAACAAAAGTCCAATTTCTTAATCATTAAAAAGTAAAACAATGCATTTGCCAGGGTAAAATGAGCAGTTTAAAAGAAAATTTGATTCACTTTTACATAGTGCTACATGAACTAACCAAAGCATATAAGATTGATAGCGTTTAGTGTGGCTCAGTAATTACCTAACTAGAGTAATAAAGTACAGAGAGATTCCAGAGAGTAATACTGTACAGAACTATTTATGTGTTTTCAAAAAATTAAACCATTTCATAGTTTCATAGTTAGTAGGGTCGGAAGGGACCTGAGCAGATCATCAAGTCCAACCCCCTGCCATGGCAGGATTTTAAACTATAAAAGCTATAGTTTAAACTGTATTAACTAACTAAACTATATTAATTAATATATCAATTTCCCAAGGGTCTGTGAATATAAAATTGGAAAATATATATTGGCCTTCCTCTTTGTGCATGTTTTCTGTATATCATTTCCCTCAAATTATTCTTTACAATAATGAATTTAACTCTATTTTTTGATTATGAAAAATCTGAAGGCAGTTACTGTTCTTGTTGTTGTTGCTCACAATGAATATAGAAATTTGCTGTAGTACCATCATTACATTAAATGTAGCTAAAATAGATCAGACTTTAGGGCCATAAACCAATAGATCATGAACACTCACACTGAGTATTACCTTGCCATGGAAATAAACCCACTGACTTCCTGTATGTCACAGTGGCAGAACATGTCTTTAAAGATAACTCATTATTTGAAACTGAAAATAATTTAACTATATTACTAGGCATTGAAATAGTTGTGATCTGAGTGCTAGTCACAGGACTCTCAGTCCCTGTCTTTTCTATGTGTATTCACCCATTACCTACAAATAGAAAGTCACTGGAGTAACCACGATGAACGTGACTCAGCATGTGTAGGGGAGAGGTAAACTGGCACAGAATAGAGTATCCAGGTGAAAACTGTACTTTCCTCTCTTCCTGCTGCTCTCTGCATTAGGCCAAATTCTTCTCTTTGCTCTGCTCATGAGGTTGCATTTAAGGTCTCTAGGGCCTGATTTTGAGAGCAAGTCTTACAATTTTGCAAGCACACTTTTGAAGCCAACAGATGAGGTTGAATTCAAACCAAAGCAGTGTACGCATCTGAACAGGAGACTATGCCCACCGGTCAGGTAGCTGCAGAGGGCCAACAGCACCCTCTACATTTGCAGCTCTGCTACCATAGTCTCAGGCATGGTTAGTTTATTCCACAAAATTGTGCCTGCAGAGCTGCTAAATTGATAACATCCTTAGATTTTAATATAAGGATTTTGTGCATTACCAGCTATACGTCAGTAATAGATTACCAGTACTATTGCAAAAGGACAGCAACATGGGGTATATGAACATAAAGATCATGCAAATCAATCCTGCGTGTGATGGTTCTGAGCCCACCGCCCTCAGTCTTCCTCTGTAACTGGTCAAAGACTCTCTGGTTCTCCACGCCTTATTCAGAATCCCTCATGGCCTTTCCAGCTCCCCATCACAAAACAGCTGTACTGCTCTCATTTCTTCTAGCCATTCAGTTGGTTGGTTGGGCAGAGTCGCAAATGCCAAGATGATCCAGTGTAGTGTCCATTAAGAACAACTACAAACAATCTTAAAAAATATAACCACCACTTCCATAGAGCTAAATTCTACCCCTCAGTGACACTGGCCAGGGCAGCAGACTGGCCAGACTACAACCAGCTGGCCCTCATCACCTGAGTGAGCCTGGTTGCCACTGGCCTAAGCACCCCCAGCTAACCCTAATTGCCTGATGGACTTGGAGCCTGCTTTCAAGCTTTTCAGTACCCAGCAGGCTACTCAACGAAACAGACACTTTCCTACCTAGCCCTAGGCTTTCCTGTTCTTTGTTTCCTAGGTTCTGCATGTTTCCTTCTAGTTTCGTGCGCCCTGGTTCCTGTTTCCACACTTAATTCTGGCTCGTACCTACCTGTTCACGGTGCCAGACTCTAGCCTGCACCCCTGTTCCAGGCTGCCTTGCCTGCCTGAGCTTCCAGATCCCTATTTTCTGACGTCTGGCTCCTGGCTCCTGGCTTAGCTAGGTAATCGCCCATGGCCCAGTCTCATGTAGCTATAGCTGTTTGCCCAGGTCTCCTGGCTATTGACACTGACTTGGATCCCTGGCCTCTGTTCTTGCCCTCTCTCCCCACTCCCCTTGCCCCTCCTTTCTCTACCCAGCTTGTGATTTTACCTAGGGTGGGCACTTATATACTGATCCCTTATGCACCTTGGCCTCCTGGCCTGGCTGTTCTTGATTCCCAGCGCTATGACCTGCTAAGAGTGAATCGCCGGCCATCTACAGCCCAGTTCTGCTTCTGACACACAGTTATAGCTGGGAAGCCTCACTGAAGTTAATGAGAATTTCAGGTGTGTGACTGAAAACAGAATTTGGCCCCTTCTTCTGCTCTGAGTCCTTTACCATTACATTTCCACTGAGCAACATGGCACGTTATTTGTGGTTTTATACCAATACAAATGCCTCCTTGGTTGTATTAAGAACAGAGAACAAAAAGTGAAATGGTTTAATATTTCAGAGGTGGTGTGGGGGGGGGCTGATTTTGCAGAGCCAGCTTTTCAGTGGTTTGAACTACTTTAGTTCCCAATTCCTTGTCATTTCCTGACTCACGATGATGTTGTCTTTGGCAAACGCATGGGTAAAAAAAATGTTACAGGACATAATACTGTGTAAATAGTTTTGGTTTTGTGAGTAGCCAATTGAATTAAAGGGATATTAGTCTTCTCTTCTCTTCAACTAGGGGGAGAGGGGAGCAAAAGATATGGAGTCTTAAAATTATGTATATTTCTATTTATATGTAAATGTGGACTTGCATCTCAGAAACTCCAAAGTCTTTTCAAAGAATCACTGGCAAGAGGGACCCTTTTAAATTGAAATTCCTTCCTAAATAATTTTTTCTCAAGTCTCCTAAGATCTTCTTGATCATTCATTTCCTTTATATTTTTAGACATTCTTCTGCAAAAGGGAGTAAAAGAACCAGATCTGTAGAACAGCTTTGACTGTCAGGACAACACAATGTGCTACTAGCGAGGGAACGTGTTCATGCAACTTACATCGAGATATAAACATATTAGTTTGGGGACTGCTGCTTTCAAAGCAAATATTACCCTGTCACAAGTAATGTACCCTCAAGTCAAGGTGTATATTAATGGCTTCATTATTAAAATTTGGCTACTGTTTTAGATCTATAAATTCATCAGTTATGATAATTTCGAGAAACAGTAACAGGAATATTAATAAAAGTTTTCAGTTCAACAGAGCAGCATAAAAAGTAAACAAGCATTAGCATCCCAGGCCTTATTTGAAACAGAATAGTTTTTGAGTTGTAATAAAATTATTTTTAAAACAGTATTTTATTTTCCTATTTTTGCTGAGCTCCTTTCCTTTCATAGCCTGAGGCTGTCATGCCTGCTTTATTCCATAAGAGCTTGACTAAATGAGTTTGCTTGGTCACGTGGGACAATCAGGTCTGAGAGGAGATTCCTGAGTCCCAGTTCATGGCTCAGAAAAGGTAAAAGGGTCAGGGAGATCATGTTCATGGGCTCATGGGTCGTGGGCTCCCTAATGGCCAATTCACAGAACAACACAGAGACAGCAATGAAAGAAAAGCTGTTTGTTTGCCATCCTGTCAGGAGAACAAGAATTGAAATGACATTTCTCAATCCGGTGGTCTGTTCAGTGTTCTTTGTTTGAGGCAGTGAACAATGGGAAGGCTCATCTTCCACACATGAAGTCATTGAAAGATCCAACAAAAAGGATGGCAATAATGTGTAAAAAGAATACTAAGAGAGGATGTGCAAAGCATGGGTGCTTTTCTAGGGTCCAAATTCTTTGCATCAGGATGTAATTCTCTTATCTTACTCAGTACTTTGTTCCTTGTACAGTCATGCTAAAGTCAATGGGATGTGAGGTTGTGTTCCAGGTGAAGATATCAGAATGCGGCCTTTTACTACTATTTTCAAGGACACACCTTACTGTATTTTTCTTGAGGTCCTTTGAACCAAAACTTTAAATTACATAATTTCTTCTTCAGTAGAATGAGGTAGTAAAAGGAAATTAATGCTCTTTGCTAAGGTAATGCCTTTGACTTTCATACATTGTCTTTTGCTTTTAGGGTCTCATTGACCTTAAGGGTTTTTGTCTTTATCCTGATTTGAAATCAACATTAACTCCATCAGCATCCGCATGCAGGTGAGTACATCTACCACATTTTGTTGCATACAGCTTACACAATCCAAGTCTCAGAATTTGGAGTATGCATTCTACACAAGGAAATATGGTAACAGCATTTTCTGCTTCTGCCTGGCAAAGTGAAAATAAAGTCTGCATGAAGCCTACATGATGCAGAACAATGAGCATCTCAGTCTCCAAGCTGCTGCTTTTCAGTTGCTTACTACAAGGAAAGATCTCTTTTTCTTTTTTCCGCCTATCAAAAGCAATGTACTTATCTTATTCCAGGTACAGTGTATGTAAGACAATGTTGTATGTATGGGTGCTTGTACAAGTGACACCAAGACCATGTACAAGTGACAAAAATCCCCCTCTGTGTGGCTTAATGGTATCACTTTATAAGTACGTGAGTTTTGTGGCTCTTAAACTAATGTTCATAGTGACAAACTAAACCACATCCTGATGTAGTTTAGTTTGAGATGCTCAGACTTGCAATGACGCAGCCATAAATCTCTCGCATGCGCATGGTAATTCACTGATTGACATGTAGCGATCCCCTTTGTCCACTGGGTGTCGCTACAGTTTTTGTGTAGTAAGCCCCCTTTTCCACCAGATGTCACTACAAATTGCAGGTATCTGCAGGTAAATTGCAGTGTAATTTGAAGGCATTTGTGTGTAATGAATGTTTTAGCACACCAGGTGTAGCTGCAGAGCCTGACATGAATCAGTCCTCTGCTGACTGCTTTTTCTTACCTCGTTAATTAAATAGTACCAAGAAACAATTCTGTGTTTATCAACTTCTATGTCACTCTACCCACAGCTAGGTGTCCTAGGGTGTGTTGTGGGGCTGAACAACTCATAGGACTTTCACGGATCCTCAATGTTCCATTGCTGCCTGGACATCCAGGAGCACAGCAACCAGTAAAATCGTGAAGACAGACAAACAGACAGACACTCCTCCCCCAAACACACACACATGCACGCATGCACCCACACACACACACACACACACACACACACACACAC
>NW_017728998.1:17077752-17085570 GCF_001723915.1 Gavialis gangeticus | reverse complement strand
CACACACACACACACACACACACACACACACACACGTGCATGCACAGAACTTAGGCATCTAGGAATCCAGGACATGAGCACGCTCACACACACAAACACATGCACACGCATACACACACACACGTGCACACACGGAACTCATATTGTAATAGAAATAGTAAAATTAAAAATAAGGAAGGTGAGAATAAAAATAAAATAAGAATAGAAATTTTGGTACAACAATATTATGGGTAAACAGATGTGTCAAAAATGAATGAAGGTACATCTCAGCTTGCTGTAAGCTATAGGCGCTCCCTGGTGTAATTTACTAAGAAGAGAGCAGTGGGGTGGATTGTTGGGTGGATTCTTATGTGGTGCCCCCTGCAGTAATTTACTGTGAATAGCACACTAGGCATTTAATGACATCTTTGGACTATCATGTGTATATGGTGACAGAATAAATTAAAACCCACAGTGTTAATTTAGAGGGCATGGAATGACACCCTGAGGAATAAACCCCCGTCATGTATACAAGCACCTTATTTGTCTTTATATACAGATGCACAGTAGCAGTTATCCCCGAAGCAGCCATTCTACAGTGAATGCTCCACCTCAGGCATTAGCGAATAGGACAGAATAGGGAGAATAGGACAGAAAATAAAATTAAGAAGGGAGATGAAGCTAAATTTGTTTAAAACAAAGTGATAAAGAGGGATGGGGAGAGAATTATTTTGTCTTTCGGAACAGACAGAGAAAGTGTTTTGAGTACAGACCGGCATACAAAAAACTAGAACTCCTGGTTCCAAAATGATACCTTTTAGTAGACCAACTGGAAAATGGCAAGAAAATTGTCCTTTTCTGCAAGCTTTTGGGATCAAAGTCCCTTTGTCAGGCTCTGGGAAAAGTGTAGATGGTACAAGATGGTAAAAGTCCCCATAGGTAGGAAATAAACTGCATTTTTGTACAGAGGGAGCTGAAGATGGAAGCCTGTCCCTCTGGGTCCATGAGAGTGTCTTTGTGAGCTGTGTTGAGTAGCTTTTTGATGTGTTGACCCTTGATTACAGATCTGCACTGAAATACCAAATAATATGAAAGTGGTGGTTGACATCAAGGAAGGAGCCCAAGTGCCAGCTATTAGATAAACATCAGACAGAGGCATGAAATGTATTTCCTTCCACCGAGGAAATAATGGTTGGGGTCACTCTATAGAGGCTGCAACATCCCAATGGTTGAAGCAGCCTTCATGGCTTCCCTCATGCTTCAGTCCTGTCTAGCACTCTTGCTTTGAGGTTTTGTCCTCTACAGGCAGAATTTTTTTTGCTAGCTCTTTGTGCTTGTGTAATAGAACTCTCCAGTCCAACTGTTATGATATCCTTCTTGTTTTGAGGAAGGATTGAGGTCTCAGTGTTGAAGCTATTGACAACCTTGTTTAATGTCAAGGTCTTGAATCAGACTGGTCTGTAGCACAGAATGAAAGAGAACATCTGGTATGGCAAGCGAGGATCTTGGACTCTGAAGAAAAAGTCCTTCCTCAAATCTGCTTAACTAGTTTCTTTTACTTAAGAGTTCAGAAGAAGAAATAATTCTGAAAAAACAAACAAACAAACCAATACACCATTGCCTAGTCATAAGGATCTTAAAGTATGATATTGAGGGCAAAAGAAAATCAAATCTTATTATTAGGATTAACTTCCTTATGACAACCAGCAGTGCCTATCAGAAATGTCTGTGACTGTAAAGCCCTGAGAAATCATTTAATTAAAAATTCTTTACCTTTTTATCAGCATATCATTTTTATACTAGGATGACTTTGAACATTAAGGCCTGTCATCATGAATAATCAATGGGAAACAATGATCAGTTACAGTATGTTTGTGATATAAAATCCAGTAAAGTAATCTATCTGAGTCTTTATGTATCTGGTACTAGGGACATGATTTATACTCCAAAGAAAACATTTAGAGCTGAGGAAGAGGAAATTAATACTATAAACCTGTCATGAGGAATTTTAGTCAAAATGGAACCAAGGCAAATATGAGGACTTTGTGATGGCAAACTAGACTTTCAGAGTTTAACCATGGGCTTTTCTTACTCACTCTTCAGCTTCTGAAGAATTACAATAACTGTGACAAATTCCAACTTTTCTTACTGGTTCTTTTAAAGAATTTAATTAATTAGAATGGTTTTTGTAGCTGCACCTTGAAGGGAGAAAATACATAGCTGATGTTCTTTGGGTACCTTCTTTTGTGGCTGTATGTATGTTTTTCCATAGCATGGTGCTGTATCAAATAGCATGTTTAATGGGATTCCATTATGGACCAATTGATTTCTTTTCCATGCGATCACCTCTCCAAATCAACCACTTGGATAAAGAGCCATTTTTCACAATTTGTAAAAGCTAATTCATGTTATGGTTTGCAAAATTGTATTTAGTTGGGTCAAGCACTTGATGTTCACCACCTCTGTTGTTTAAAGAAATGCATTTAGTTTTCCTTTAAGTAGCATGTGCTTTCATGTGCTTTAATAATAACATCTTATATGCCTGATATGTAGCCCTTATGTCAGTCCCATGGATAGGACTACTCATGTGAATATATAATAGAGCCAAGGCATTGCTAAACTAGATTAAACCATGGGTAAACCATCTAGTTCAGTATTCTCTTTGTGACAGTGATGATTATCAGATGCTTTGGAGAAGGTGTAAGAAATCGTGAAGTAGACAATCACAGAATCATTTACAAGGGAATTGAGTTTCTAGCCCTGTTAGCCAGTGATTAACTATGCCCTGATCATAACATTTGATCATATATAATAAATTAAAAATAGCTAATGCAATTATGATTGTGGTATAAAGGGCTGGTCCTTATACTCAGATGCATTTAAAAAGTCAAAAGTCTTATGGATTTCCAATGTGGCACTAATACTGGTATATATTTCAGGAAGCAAAGCTAACCAAGTTCTCTGACTGTTCTGTAGACTCAGCGCTAAAAAGGTTGATACAGATCTGGTTTTATGCACCTCCGATGTCAATCCCAGGGGGTAAAAAGTTTTTTTTTTTCTCATGAGGTCTGCAACCCAGTCTCATAAGCTCCTTTCAATGGGGAAGCCAAACAGAATTGTTATTGAATAAGCTCCTTGTCTGATACGTGTTTTATTGCACTACTAATATTAAATTCTCTCAGACCTTGTAAATTGATTGCAGTTTTTTTTTAATTGAAAAGATGTATTGACTGTTTGGGCAGCCTTTTTTTTCTCTGTTACCTAGAATGAAAGCTTTTCTTTCTTTTTCTTTTGCTTTAACAATCGACCCTCCTTTGATTAGCTTATTGGCCTATCATCTGGAGCTTTTATATTTCTTAGCACTAGTATCAATAAATGAATAGTTAATTTCTTTATATCAAGTTTGCTCATTAGGATAATTTTGATTTTTCAAATTTAGTGCCATCCACTAAAAAACAATGTACCATATGCTTTAAATTATGTGATAAAAAGCATTTCTATACTATGCAATAGAATACCTTATAGGTTTTATTTTCTTTAGAAAGGGTTCCATGATAATTTGCCTCTGGACATAGCCATTGTTTGAAAATCTTATGTCTATTGTATCCTCAAATACAATGTTCAGTATTAAAACGTATTCCATATTGTGGCAGAGCACTGTTGGTGCCTGCTGCTTTAAGGGCTGAGCCAAGCAGCCAGCTTGTGCTTGATTGTGGTGGCCATTTTAGATCTTTGGCCGCCTATATAAATAGAGCAGTTCACTGCTGGCAGGCAGGCAGAAACTTGCCTGGCTGGAAGGCTGCATGCAACATCCTGGAGGTAAGGGCAGGAGCTTAAGGGGATGGTTTGGAGGCTCCTGGTCCTGGGCATGACCTAAAGCTACACCATGCTGGGGATGGGTGGCCTGGTGGGGCTCCTGGTGGTGTGGGGGTCCCCAGGAAATACCAAGCCAGTTACTACCCCAGTGAAAGGTGGGTCAGGGCACCGTAATAACCCCAACTCCCACAACTGGGTGGATTACCCCACAGTAGGGCCAAGAAGGCAGACCCAGGTTAGAGAGTGGGCTAGAGACCTAGAATCCTGACTTGAAACACCCTTGAATGGTCAATGCTGAGGCCAGGACCAGAAGGGTCAAAAGGGCCAGGGGCTCACCACGAGGGATGCCCAGAGCTGAGGGCCTGGGGTTTCCAACTGGCCTTGGAGGTGAAGCTAGGGCCTGTGTTGCCAAAGGTCCCGGGGGGGACCACGCCTGAGGGGGAGAAGAGTTCAGGGAGCTAGGCAGCCCAGAATGAGGGCGGAGTAGGCCACCTGATTGGAGGGATCCAGTTGGGGTCTGGATTAGAGGGTTCTGGGGCTCAGCGTGGAGCCAGTGATGTTAAGAACCGTAGATGCCAACAGCAAGGTTTGGGCTGCGGTGTATGGGAGGAACGGAGCCTCAGATAGTGCCCCTTGGTATCGGGGCATGAATGGGCAGCCTCCCGCCTTATTAAAAACATAATTATGTATCATCAAGGCGTGGCAGGAGAGGAGGCGGGCAGTTCGCCCAGAAACAGGTGGGTGGGCAATGGCAGACCGGCCCTGAGAGAGCCCCCTGGTACACATATGTTAGGATGGATGAATCCATTTATACTCATGTCTAAGTATCAGCAGAGTTCTCTGGGACAGTGTATGTCTCTGGGCCAAATCTCTCTTTTGGCCTAATCTTTCTTTTGGTTATACTGCATCGAATATGACCAAGTGTTGTATTTATCTTTATCCAGAACCTTTTCTCCCTCATGAAAGGATTTCTCTAGATTTCTCTGTCCTCCTATTTCTATCATTCACAATCAAGTCTGATTCAGACCAGTTTGTTTAGAGTACACTTATTAGTCCTAGGCTAGAGGCATAATAGGTTGTTAATGTCTAGCTGGGAGTTGGCACCAAATGTGGTTCCCCAGGGGTCTCTCCTGGGTCCAGTATTGTTTAACATCTTCATTAATTATTTGGATGATAGGATTAAGTGCATGCATAGCAAATTTGCAGATGACACTAAACTGAATCGAGTTGCCGACTGTAATAGGGCACCAACCACAGACCCTGTTATAGTCTGGAGGGCTTCTCCAGACACAAACCTGGAAGGGAACTTATTTGTCTTATGAGGCCACTACATCATGGAACACGGCGGCAGTATCCCGAGCATCATTAAATGCCTGCATATGGTGAGGGGAGTGTTTGGAACCTTGGAGCCTGCTCCCATTGGCTCAGGAAGGGCTACCCAGAAGTTAAAGTTGGGTCAGCCACACGAACAATGCTGTGGAGAGGGGATGTACAAGAAAGCATTAGCTCATGTATGCCATGCAGAGGCACGGGAGATTAACTGGAGAGACCAGTATGATAACCAGGAGCCAGAACTACAGCCAAGGAGAAGAGGAAACATGTGCTTTTGACAAAGAGACAGTGCAGGAATCCTCAACTGAAGGTGAGGGAGCTGCAGCCATTGGTGAGTCCAGTTTACATTAGGTTTCCCTCTAACAGGAAAGAAGAGGAAAGAGGTCATTGGACTCAAAATCTGAGAAGAGGGAGGTCTTGCTATTATTTGGGCAAATTAGTAAGAGGGCCAAATGGACTTGACCAAACTAGGATGGTTGTTTGTAATAGAGGTTGAGGAGCTGGCTTGTAACTCAGGTATCCCTGAGATAAAGGGACACCGAAAGTAAGTAACTAAGAGTTGTCGGATAACCAAACATGGCACTGACAGCATGAGGACGGTGAAAGCAGAGTGACTGATAACATGCCAACGGACTTGTTAATTGATGTAGTAGGAAACCTAATACCATACCCAAGGGGGGCGGTCTGTAAGCAAGACTGAATTAGCCGGGTAATTAGTAGATCCCCAGTGAGAACCAAGTTGGACATGAATTAACTTGACCGAGAATGAAAGAAGGGGATTAATACCTGAGGGGATGAAAACAGGACTAATAGAAGGCTTTATATAGAGAGTCAGTGGCAACCAACATATAGAGTAACAGGAATAAAAAATCTGCTATCTGTCATCATATCTCACTTGCTGTAAAGGCGAGACCAAAGGAGATCATAGGCTTGGGCCGGCTTTGATGCGGTAAGGGCAGGGTGTAGGGGCACCAGAGGCCTTGTGAAGAGACTCCTTGCCACTATCCCTAACACTGAAGATCTAACCTCCCTTTATTTTTCTTCTCTTCCTTTGTATTTTCAAACATCAAAGGCGTGGTGGGGGAGCACTGAGAGAGACTACTTGAGGGAAGAGGGGATAGTGGTTGATCTGTCACCAGCAAGTGTGAGATCTTTACACACACATTCAGGAGGGTAGAGCTAGGATACCTAGATAAACTAAAGAAATGGTTGAAAACCAGTCAGATGAAATTCAACAAGAACACATGCAAAGTCCTGTAGTTGGGATGGAATAACTGCATGCACACATACAAACTGGGGAATTACTGGCTAGGCTGCAGAGGAGGACATGGATTTATAGTGGGCTGAAATAAATTGAGATAAGCTAACAGTGTGTTCTTGTTGCAAAAAAAGCCAAAAGTTTACTGGGTTATATTGATAGGAGTATTTTGCAGATCAAGGAAAGGGGTTATTCCACTTCACTATAACTGTGGTACTGGAGAGGCCTCACCTTGTGTATGTACTGTGTCTAGTTTTAACTCACACATATCAAGAAACAAGTGCATAGGTTAGAAAGAGTCCAGCAGAGAACAACAAAAAAAATTATGAGAAGCCTGAGAAACATGACTTGTGAAGAAAGAACTAGGATTATTTAGTGTGGAAAAGAGATGTCTACACTAGTCCAGCCCAACTAGTACAGTCTAGTCCATCCCTCCACTCAGGGAAGGATCATCACAGTTTTTCTAATCTGTTCTTGAAAATTTCCAGTGATGGAGATTCCATACTTTGCTAGGCAGCCTGTTCCAATGCTTGACCACACTCATTCTTCCTAATCTCCAATTTAAATTTCCTCTGCTGCAGTGGCCATTGCTCCAGTTCTTTCCCTTACAGCCACAGAGAAAAGTCTATCTCCATCCTATATATAATCCTTCAGATATTTGTAGATTGTTATCAAATTCCCTTCAGTCTTCACTTCTCCACACTAAACAATCCTAGTTCTTTCAGTCTTTCCTCACAAGTAATGTTTCCCAGGTTTCTCATCTTTTTTGTTGCTCTCTGCTGCATCATGAGGTCTCTTCCAGCCCTACTTTCCTATGATCCTATAACCACTTGAATTGAGTACAAGTAACATAATCCAGGTTTTGGCTGCTTTTCTGCTTATGTTCATATTCATCTCATATGCTTATGTTCATCTCATAATGAGAAGACTGGGGAACTCTTCTGTGCTGCCTTGGTAAAGAATAGCAACATGGCTGGAAATGAGGGCCTCAAAATTCTTGCAGGGTAAATAAAAATGGGATTAGTAGATGAACTGTAGGGAGATTGTTTTATATGTAGGGTACTTATTATACTTGTAGGGAAATGGAAATTAGTAGGTTAATAATAGAGAGAAATTTCTACATAATTTGAATAATATTCCATCCGTTCATGTGGGCCAGTGATTCTAAACTGGGGCACTGCAGTGCAAACACTGATGTAGAGTGTGACTGGGAGGTGGTTCTGGCAGGTGTGGGCACTCCTGCATACAGCAGGTTCATGTGATGCAAGGATAGATAGCATGGTCTTGCACGTTAGGCCAGGTGCACAGGGCTGGTGCAGCATAGGGCCTGATCCCAGAGCACTGGGCAAGGCCTAGGCAGCCCAAAGCTGGACCAGGGTGGTACAGGTCTTGATCTGGACATGCAAGACCAAACTCCACATTGACACCCCCCC
>NW_017728998.1:17057516-17077530 GCF_001723915.1 Gavialis gangeticus | reverse complement strand
CCCCCCCCCCCCCCGGAAGGGATCCAGCCCACAGACCAGCCCCATGCCATTCATCTGACCCATGAAATCTAACCCATGAGCATCACTGTTTTAGAATCAATTACTACCCAAATTTCTCTCTTCTTAAAGAAATTCAGCACCTCATTGTCATTTGTCTTCAGCCATTTTGTGGTTTGATTCCAAATGATGGGGTTATGAACATGAGATTATAGTTGTTATCTAGTGAGATAAGAGCCACTGATCTTGGGTCATAAGTTGCATTGGTATAGAATGAGTTTTCAGTGAATGCGGTTGCCATCATGACCCATCCTTCTGTCCCACTTCACTGAGTGACCTGAGATCAACACCCTGTAACCTATAGAGAGGAACTCACAATAGTATATTTACAGCCCTGTCATCTGGAATTAAGAGTGTGGCAGACACACACTAATTATAATGAAAACGGTTTCCTTGCTGTAGTGTTGATTTAATATGGTGATAGACAGCCAGACTGGAAAGTAGTTCACCTCAAAATACTTTGGAAACCAGAATTTGTTTTTAATTCTTTTAAAAATAGAGTAAAATGGAAATCCTGCCTGTCTGTTTTCCTGTTGTGTGCATCTAGTCTCCCTGTGGAGGCTTAGTAACAGTCCAGAATACTGAAATGCCGCTTTTCCGACTTCATTCTCTATGTCACAGAGTGAAGTTGCTCGCACTGACATCAATGGGATTTTGTGAAGAAGGTTAAAGGGAACATGATGAGTTCCTTCTATCACCTACTTCTGTGTAGACTTACGTAAGCGAGAAAGTGAATAACTCTGTGAAACTGAATTATTCAAGGTGAAAATTTTAAAGAACAATACTTTTCCTCATAATGCACAACATTAATCAATAAAACCCTTCCACTTTAAAAACAAATAAACAAACAAAACCTTTAAGGAGGTTTAAATTAGAAATTGATGCTAAAGGGTCAAAAATTGGTATCAAAACTTTCATATGGGTAAGAATTTACTATGTTATTTATGAATTACTTTTCCTAACCTCGATCTGTATTACATACCATGGGCAGTAACATTATTCACTCTTAAGCTTCAGTCCCTGGCTTGCCCAGAATTGGAGGGGAAAGTGTCTTGAAGCTAGCATACCTAAATTAAGACTGCAGCACAGAAGGGCTGTAGCAACACTGCAGATCTCTTCCTCTTCTTCTTAGGTCTCCGTCTACAGAAGAAGACGTCTCTTTGAAAGGCACCATTCTGCACTTAGCTGCTAAGTGAGAAATGCTGCAAACCAAGGGTTTATTGGCCTGAAAACTTCCCTCTGCTCTGGGACCTTACCTATGCTATGAACATTCTTCAGCTTTTTCCCAGCACTCAGCTCTTGGGGTGGGTGTGGATTGCACTGCATATTGCAATGGAGGGTAGGTACTCTAGTTCACTGATTTTCAGCCTGTGGTCTGTAGACCCCTGGAGGTCCACAGAAGATGACTATGATCAGTCAAACATGTGTGAATACCCACACTTACAATGTAAAGGGGTCCACACCTCCATTTAAACTTTTTTTAGGGGTCGGCAAATAAAAAAAAGTTGAAAACCACTGTTTTAGTTAACTCACCAGTGGATGGAGGAGACCTGCACTTACATGACTATAGTGATTCTGTTGCCCAAATTTTCTTTGGTTGCTCTTTATTGAACTGTGTTGTGTTGTATATGCATCAGAGTGTTAGGTGATCTAGTGCTTAAAATATTCCTAATCTGTTTCACTGGGTAGGCACTTGATTGGCCTTTCTGTCCCAATAATTTAAACATTTGCCTACATGTTTTTTAAGCTGTTTTTCTCAGGGGCTGATATGCCCACATTCTCTGTCATATTAGTACAAGAGTATGTTATTTAGGAGTCTGAGGTCTGAAAAATTACCTCTTGTAGAATCAGAAAGGAATTTCCCTAATTGGGGTTAGCAGTGGTAGAAGCTTAGTACATTCTTCTACCTTTCTTATGTTAAGTACACTCAGGTTAATACATAGGGGAATTTAGAGATTTAATATCCAATTTTGTTCACCACAAGTTACATTTTATATTTATGAAGAGAAGCCCTTTTATAGGGATTTTGGAGCTAGGTCTTATGGTGGTGAATTGCAAAACAATAATAATAATTCCAGTGACTTTTAAAGAAGATGAATACAGGATCATGATTCAAATAAGTAAATACAAACTGTAAATAGGAAGGGGACTCCTGATTTAAGGACATCAGAACAGCTTCTGCATGGAGAATCTGCAAAAATTGAGTGACCATAGAATGGATAGTGATGTTACCATCTAAATGCTAAGCAAAAGGGATGTCGTTACACAACCTTGCATCAAAATATTCTTGCATTTCTTTGTGTTTGAGCCAACATTCATTCTGTTTCATTTTTTTTCCCGTTCTGCATTTTCTGATTAATTAATGCCGTTCCAAATTATTCTAGGTTTTTCCACTGGGCTTGGCTCAATTGCTTTGAATAAAAAGCATTGGTAGGTTAAAAAGTCCCAGATTGGTCTCCAAATGATGTAATTTGGGTGTACTGTGAATAAAGGTGGGAAGGAAATACGGGATGCTGGGAGGGAACCTATAGTTAAAAGGACTATTTTTAATGCTATTCCTGCTTCTCCGGTGCTATTCAAATCAATTATTTATTATGTTATGTACCACAGAGCTGGATGCCTTGAGAGCCTCCAGTAATCCAGGCCTAACAGCAGTCCAGATTAAAGGTCCATTATAGCCTTGTCTACTCCAGCAGTTTTGTCCTTATTATTAGCAATGACTGGTAGTGTACTGGTGTTAGCACCTGGTGTAGACAAGACCAGCTGCATGGCTTTTACTGTTATGTTACCAAAACTTCTTTGATTTGAGCTTCCTAGCATAGTTGATAACATCCCCTGGTACATTTGAACTATTACATTTCATCACGGTGTGCCCTGGTACAGCTGCATTCATAGAAAGTAGCAATCAAAATAATTTGTGAAGTACTTGGCTACATGTACACTGGTATACTTTCCCTCTGCCCCAGTGAGTGTTAAATATTCTCTATACAAAGGGTCAGTTTTTCAAGTGGATTCCAAAGGACTAAGCTGGCAGTCCACCCAAAGATTCTCCACTGCTGCATTTTAAAACAATGGAAATTCCAGTGAATCGATGTCACAGGAACCAACATGGTCTTGCATCAAATCAGTAGCACAGTTTCTCTAAATATAAGGCCAGATTCTAATAACTGTACTCCTGTTGAGAAGTGAGTTACTCAGCAAATCATTCTTATGGTAAGAATGCTGTTACCAGTCCAACACTTACACTGGCTCGGTTGCTCATAGCTACCCACTGCTGATAATGGGTAAAATGGTTTCAGGAGTAGATGAGGCCTTTAATCAGAACTGCTGTTAAATTTGCAATGATCTGAATGTTAATATGCTTGCAGAGAAACCATATCACAAGCCATTGTAGTGAATGAGGGCCTAAAGTTCAAAAGTGAACATTTGGAATGGTCATTTTTGTGGCTTAAGTGTTCTGAATTATAGTAATTTGGAGAAATATTTCTAAATGTGTTTTGAAAAGAAAAGATCAGCTGAATGCAGCTTAAGATGACACCATTTCTAAGACATTCCAAAAAGATGAGATTCTGGGCTACAGAACATATACAGTCCCTGTGTGTATAGCTTGGAAGATGGGAAGGTACCAAAGAGAACTCCTCTTACAGGCAATAGCTCCTTAAGAAATACACAAGCCTATCAAAAAATATCTCACATCTTCGCTCCAAAGGAAGCCAGTTAATACTGCAAATCTATTTGGGGTATATAGAATTGTCCAGCAGGTACGAAGATAGAATCAACACCTTCTGCGACATGGGTGACTGGTGCCTCCTGCGTCTGGGTGGCACTTGCCCCCCCCCAGCGGCCAGTCAGCAACTGAATCACGCTGACTGGGGGGGTGGGGGAGGAGGAAGTCCCCACTGCTGGTTGTGTGCATTGACCCAGAAGTGTCAGTGGTGCTTCTCCTGGTGCCCCGACTCCCCAGCTGGTGCTTTGAGGAGGGCCACCAGCGCTTCTGCCTACCCCCCCATTGCCTAAGCGGGGAACACTGGCTGTCAAGGGGTGCACTGGTGCTCTCAGGAGGTGCACATGTACCCTCATGCACGCCTATGCCGTTGCCAGTGTTCTGAAGAGAAATTAGTGATAGTATCCTTTTTAAGAGAGACTAGAAAGCTCAGTGGGGGCCGTGTGATGGAATTTCTGTCAAAGTAGTCCTTATGGATGGAAACGATAGTGTAAGGGGCAAATCTCCAAGGTTGCACTGTTCTTGGACACAAGATTTTCTCAGGAGTCATATTACCATTAGTTCTGGTATGTTCACCTGCATGCAGCTCCTTCTTTTTGGGGGAGCAGATACAGCACCTGAATGGTGTCACAAACACCATGAACTCTTGGATGTCAAAGAACACCACAAGCTCTATGATCTGATCAATGGAAAAAGGTTGAAGAAGGCCACAGGGGCCATTCACTTCTGTCAGATTTGTGAAACTTTCACTAATGGCCATAATTTTGAGTTTCATAGCTGCTGCTCCACTTCAGTTTTAGAAATAGGCGGTGCTTGTACACAAGTATACCGGAATTACAGGATGTTGGAACACACACGATTAATCGAGTCTACTGGACTGTGGTAATTACTGTGCTCCAGCAGCCTTCTGTATCTTGTGTATCAGCTTCCCAGTGGTTAAAAATGGTGGTAGGAGTTTAGTTCAAACGAACTATAGTTTAAGCACCCCCGCCACCATTTTTAAGCGTGGGGACACTGATACATGAGATGCTGTAGTGTTTTCATTAGAAAAGCTCTCAGAGCTGCTTTAATTAAAATACTGCCCCCTGGAGCATGTGTAAAAGTGCCCAGGGATGCTTAAGTAATACACATCAGTGGTTTATTACAGTTTTTAATTTGCAGAATATGTTTCTCTGTGATAATTCTTCCATAGATATTTCTTTGTGTATGGGTACGGGCTTGCACAATCAAATATATATCCATTATTTCTTATTAGATAATGACAGGAACATTAAATTATAACAGGATAGCAGCCATTCTTACAATTATATTGATGAGTCATGACTAGCGAACTTAACAGGTAAAATTCTGCTGTGTTGTGTAATTAATGTGCCTTGTATACTGTTTTCTGTATGTTGCTTAATTTTTAATTTCTTCCGGTCTGAAAGTCTAAAATCTGAATTTTTTAGCTGCGGAAATCTTTGCAGGGCAACATTTGTATTAAGTGTATCAAGAAAACACAGTGTTATAAGGAATGTTCCAGCAAAGTGCTTATGTATGTGGTTAAACATCCTGATAGCCAGGGCACAGATCACCAGTTCAGGTTAATCCAAACACCTCTGAACTCTGTTGTACTGAAATCATTTGTGCGTGATGGAAGCCAAAATCAGCAATTAGGGGCATGTATTTATAATGTATGAATTTCATTGTCATATTGCACAGAAAACAAATGTTCCTTTTGAAAACATTTGACTTCATTAGGGCTTTTCAAATAAAACCCTCTATTTATTTTAAGCTTCCTTTTTGTTTTGAAACATCCATACCTGGATATGTGTAGATTGGCTGCAACATTCCAAGCTCTCTACCAATACTATTAAAATCAATGTTAATTGTGTTTTAGGGTGGCTGGTCCTTTAAGGAAATTTAGAGTAATCTTTTACTTGCCTCTGAGGCTGTAGGACAGAGTTGACAACTCATCATAAGACCATCTGTAAAAAAAAACAAAAACAAGCCTAAAATGCCTGTCCATAATGTACTTAAAAAGATGGAGCCATCCATAATGTAACAGGGATCCCCAAGTATAGCAGGGGTCACCACTCAATTTACCCAGAAGTCATGCCAGGTTTCTGCTGCCACCAGTGGGCCTATCTGGGTACAGCAGGGAGTTGGTCCCTGGCCCCTGTGATGAGCAAGACTCTGGGTGTGACTGGGATCAATGCTCAACCCCTCCAGCAGACACACCAGACATCCTCCACTGCTGGCAAGCCTGCCCGGGAGTGAACCTGGAAGTGCTGGTGAGTCCCAGGTTCCAGCAATTCCCAGCTGCCAGTGACTGTGTGGCTGTGGAGCTGAGTGTGATTGGCCCCTAAGAGACCCAGGAGGCCCAAAAGTGATCCCTAGAGTGGTGAATGCATGGTCCCCGAGGGGTGACGAGTGAAGTTCTGTGCAGAGGCACAGAATAAGAGCCTGGGGGTGGGCAACAAATTTGTACTCAGGCCTGGATGAGCATAGGGCATCTGGAATGGTAGCTGGTAATGAATAGTCAGTAGGAGACAGCAGGCTGCTTAACCCTCCGGTGCAGAGACTGGGATATGGGGAAGCAGCTAAGAAGTTCCTGTGGAGAAGTCAGTTGGAGGAGTGCATAGGTTGGTTGAAGGGCACCATTGTGGAAGGCTGGTGGTTTTTCTAAGACAAGGCCAATAATGATGAATGTTGAATCCATGAAACCTGTGTAAGGGAGTAGCCAACTGAAGAGGAGAACCCCTCCACTAAGGGGGTGAAGACCCCATGATTGGTGCTGGACTAATAGAGTGTGTGCATCGGTAAGAGAGGTATGTATCAGGATTCAGTGAATCCTGACAAACCCCACTGAGGACGGAATAATAAGTGTCAGTAACCAAGTGAGCCACTGGTCAAGAGATTCAGCTATACTGAAAAAAACATGGTATTGGCCCAGCAAGTGTGGTGAAGACAGGGTGTAGGGGAGGTGGGGCCCTGTGAAGAAGACACCCCCCTCCCTATTGAGAGAACACTGTTACCCTTTTGTTTCAATACTCAGCTTCCCCTATATTTGTTTTACATCAAGACTTGGCAGACAAACACAAGGAAGCAGGCAACAGCTCTCAGGAAGAGCGATAAGCCATGTTGCACCTGATGATGCATGCAAAAATAGGAAAGCCTGAGCTTGATTGAAGCTCAGTGGAATGAGACTGAAGGCAAGCATTGATGCACAGACAGAGTAGAACAGAGTTGCCTGGTGTCTGGATGAAGATTCCCTCTGGGCTTTGTAGCCCATAGCTCTCCCCCCATCCATGTGCTCCTACTGTTGCTTCTGTTTTTAGTGTCTTACTTGTAACACTGTTGGGTCATGGGTAGGGAGACAGTAGTCCTTCCTTGGCTGCCCCTGCTATGGTGGGATGACAGGGGTAAGGTTGGAGATTTGCTAGGGGGGCAACAAAGTGCAGGATGTGGCTGAAGGTACCAGGGTGGAGATATGTGTAGGGCATCTGGGGTGGGCCAATATTGTGTAAACCATTGATACAGTCAAGCAGAATTGCCAACCTAAGCATTTTTTAACTGACAATCTGCAAACATTTTACTGACAACCAAGCTTTTTTACTATAGTTGGTGTTAAACCCTTAAATTTGAACCTAGCCTTTGTCCAGGCATGAGAGAGAGGTTACCAAGGTGGTCTGTCTTCTTAACTATTCATTCCATCCAGGAACAGCACACACTAACTGCAAATACTTCCTCAGCCTGACAAAGGGTATTTATACCCAAAAGCTTGTAAAGAAGGATTTTTCCAACTATATGAGTTGGTCTAATAAAATACATTAGATTTACCTAAAGAACCTTGACATTTACATTATGTAAAATGTATGTCAGTAAAAAAGTTTGGTTATCAATAAAAAGTTTTCAGATTGTCATTAAAAAAAAATCTTGGTGTGGAAACTCTATGGTAAGGGCTCAGGGATAACACAACAGTTTGAAGATCACCCAGACCTCATGGAAACCAGGGACTTTGAGTTGGAAGCTGCAAGGACTAGAAAAGTTCCTGTAGAAGTACTTAGATCAACAGAAAGATGTTTCAGATTTTGGGGGTTGTGCAAACCTGGGAGAAATCAGAGAGGCTTATCTTGCCTCCTAGGCAGCTATCTTGTGGAGTGTAAACCTGGGAGAAAGGGATAGGTCCCTGCAGAGGATGTGAGATCAGGGTCAAAGATGCTGTTATGCTGAACTGTTGTTAAATACTTGTATTTCTACAAAACAAGCCTGAAGTTCTGATTTTTAAAAAATCATATAAATATTGGTACCTGTTGCATGTTAGTGAGGGGTAAGTTAATTTACTGGCGTACAGAAAGTGACTAATGAATGTATAATATTCAAAGCACTTTTTAAAATCAAAGAACAGTCAACAGAGCCTGTAAGATTTTCATTGGGTCTTTTGCTTTGTTGCAAAGAAAGCTGAGTACAGGAATAGTTGTGACCATTTTTGCATATAGTATAGCTGCATTTATTGTGTCATATAAAACTACTACTTCTATTAAAGGAACTGGGCAGTTGTTAGATCATTACCAACATGTATAGATATCATTCAGCTTTAAAAAAATATATCCTCTTATCTGATCAAAAAACACTAGATGCCACTACACACTAACTCCCTTTAACCTTTTATTTCCTAGCTGTCAAAGGTGGTAGTATTTGTATAGTAGAAAGGAAAATGCTCAATAAAACATTCTCTCTCAGACACACATACAGAGAGAGTTACTGTATGAACTGATTTTACCTTAATGCCAGGGCACTTTTTATGGCCTCCTCTTTATTACTGTTTGAAGATATTTCCTTTCTCAAGACTGAAGATGAAATCCAGATCCTGAGAACCTTTTAAAAAGTGGTCATAAGGTCTCTCTCCCAAAGGATCGTGCCATGTAGAAACCTTTAAGAACCTCTTTTCAATTGACTGAAAAACTGGATTTTTAGCTGATTGTCTGAATCTCCCCTCTTACTTTTTTCATTATAAAATCTTTAATGGAATTTGGATTAACATGCTCTTAATATTTTCAGCTGGAGTTGCATCCTCTTTCCCCAGTTCAGTCTAGTTAATGCTATATGTAGCGGTCATCCTGGCCGCATCATGGCTTGCACGCAGCTTGCTGGCTTGAGCAGGACACTGATCCATTGGTGGATTTTCTTCCACCAATCAGGAGAGGGTTCCCCCCACTTCTGCTGATTGGTGTGTGTATGATCCAGGGGCAGAGCTCCTGGGAGGAGGTGTCCTGGTGAGGTTTTCGCCACCCCTCAGTCTGATCGAACCTTTTGCGATCCAGGGCAGAGCTCCAGATGGCTGTAAAAGAACAGCACGTTCAGCTGGGAGACCAGAATGGTGAGGAACGAAAAGAAGAGTGGACCTGAGAAAAGTTGGGGAGAGCTGCCCCACTGAGTGATATTCCTAGGCTCTTGAAGATGCCGTTGGAGAAGCTACCACCAGAACCTCAGCCCTGGGAGCAGGGAAAGCCTGCTTAGGCCCCACAAGGTGCACACCCTGGTGCATAGAGCCTTGGCCCTGGAAGCAGGGGAGAGCCTGCTCAAGCCCCACATGGTGCACACCCTGGTGCATGAAGCCTTGGCCCTGGGAGTGGTGAAAGAAAGCTTGGGCCTCGTCAAGGTGCACCTGCCCTAAGGCACTCTTGGAGCATCACCTGTCCCTTTCCTCCTACAGGGACACTGAGCCTAGGCCCAGAAAAGGCATGCTGAACCCCACCCCTTGCCTTGACAGAAGGCGGAGCCTTGGAGGTGCTCAGGGCTGGACCCTGGCCTACGAAGAAGGAACCCCCTGCGGCATGCCAGAGTAGCAGCTGGGTCCACATGGGGGTGGGGGGGACGGAAACAAGCCTACTGCATGCCCGCTCAGGAGAACCATGAGTTCAGGTAATAGGGGCTTTTCAGGGAAGGGGACAAAAAAAAGGGACCCCCCCCGACCCCTGCCTTTCAGAGAACTGGGTGAAAGTGTGCTCTACAAAATGGGGAGCTGCACCTAATATTTTGTAAACTGGTTATACTGTGTAAGTTGTTATATTTTAGCTGGTAAATAATTTTAAGGTTGTTATTTTCTATTGGAGTCCATTTTTCTTATTGTTTAATTTGTTGAGTATTATATTTGGAATCTGGTACTTACCTGGTGGAGGCCCGCATGGAATCGCCCTGTGGGCCTAATAGCTAACCTTAAGGATCTCAGGGTCCTGGGTAAGGTGGCCTCTCTCAAAGCATGGTCCGCGCAACCCCATTCCCAAATATAGTTAGTGTGTGTATGAGTGTGTAGTGGTTATTTTTTTTCTAATATTATCTATTGCTTTGGAATATATGTATATAATATTCTTTATATGTTAAATAAATTCTGTATGTAGTTAAGAACACTTTGTGTGGTGTGGCTCTATAAAAAATAGAGGAATCAGTACCTGATTCACAGCATCCTTCTCACAGCACTGTTGCCTGCCCACCTATCCCATCCAATTAAGAACAGGGCACACCCTTGGGTATACCTAGGTTACATTTAGCCTCTGTTAAAATCACTGCTTTGGATTTACTTTATGCAGAAAATAGAAATACTCCATAATAGTGCTGAGGTAGTAGACTAGGTACAGACATTTGGAGAGGTGAGGGGGAAGTTAGATTACATTAAAAATGGGCATCTGATCTAACTAGGGGCATAGACAGTAGTGACAATTTTCACTTTATCTGGCCACAGAAAACAGTGTATAGTGATTACATGTGGGATCAGATGAAGATATTTCAAAACAGAGCATCTTCTGTAACTTCTGCCTGTGCTGCCTGCCAGCCTCGAGCTGTTTTCAGAATGGCTGGGTGGAAAGGGAAGGAGCTCAGTTTGGGAGGGTTTCAGCCCCTGCTGGAGGGTGGGATTGGGTGTATTGGAACCTTCCTGAAGTAGTGGAGGTCTCCAATTCACCCACCACACCCTCCAGCGCTGGCTGAGGAGCCCCTAGAGAATGAACTCCTACTGCTCCCTTTCCCCCCTCCCATTCTGAAAACTTTGCAGCTTCACAGGGAAGAGGAGCTGTGCTAGGGGAAACTGGTTGCAAACTTCAGCCAGCAGCTAGTTTCCCCTTCTCCCTGGAACCAACAGTGAACTTCTGTTTGGTCTGAGGGATCATTGCAAGTCAGAACACTTTCTGCAAAATGTTCTCAGTTACAGTGGGGAGCTGCACTTCTGTCTGCACCCTTACTTCATTGAGGTGCAGACCTTTCACTTAGAACCCTAGTTAGGTTGAGCTAAGTGCAAACTGTACAGCAGTTTAGGAAGGTTAGATCAATCTAAAAATGGCCCACCCAATCTAAGTTAACTGTACCTCTGACGCAGTCTAATTTATATGTGGCGTAGTGATACTGATCTAACTGAACTTCTGTACAGTTCTCAGTGCAGCCCTGGGACTGGGAAAAACCCAGCATCTTGCCCCAGTCGTGGAGCTGCACTTTTCCTACCTCCCCCCGCACTGGGTTATTATTAGCTTCCTGGCCCCTTCTCCAACCTACAGATGGATAACTGCCCCCCACGAACCAACCATCCCCCCCACCATCCAACTCTGCCAGATCCCCTTATCTTACAAGCCAGTCTTGGTGTCAGTTTTACTGGCCATCACTGGTACTGGGTGCTTATGGAAGTAAGTTGGGGTGAGCAGGATAAGGGGGGTTGGTTCACCAAGAGTGTTGTACCTCTAGGGGTGGGAGGGCCAGGGGTAAAACTAGCTCCATATCCCAAGGGGTCAAGAGAGGCACTCCAATCCCATCAAGCCCCCCACAGAGCCATCAATCCCCATCAATCTGCCCACCCCTCCCTCCACCCCAGTTTACTTAAATGAGGCTCCTGGGACCAGTGAACACCAGTGAAACTGGCCCCAGGAGTATTTTGAGGGATCAGGAGAATTTCAGTGGTTTCAGGGGGTTAAGTGGGTCCCCCAGCCCCTCCCTGCAGATCCTGCTTGCCCCTCCTAATCTTGCCAAACTCTCCTGGACCCTATAAAACCCCTCCACACACCTTGCTAGCCCCTGATCCCCCCACCCACTCTGCACACCTTGCTTCCACCACCAAGCCTCCCAAATACCCCACTAACCCCCACAATCCTGCCAAACTTGCTTGGATTCCACCAACCTTCCATGGATCCCTCTTGCTCCTGATCCCCCCCAAGCCCCTCCCCATAGACTCCTTGTACTCCTCCCAAGTCCTCAAGCCCCACTGTGAACCCTGATGTGTCCCCCATTTCTCCCAAGCCCTCCTCCATGTCTAGGGGTGCACTGATAAAGATTTTGGGGGCTGATACCAATAGCCAATTTTTAAGGAGGCATATTGGCCAATACCAATCTGATTTCTGATACACAGCCCAGCAGCTTGAAGACCTATTCACAGCTGGTAAGTCAGTTGTGGTGGAAGGGGAGGAAGGAGGAAAGGGGAAGATCAAGGCCCCTGTGGTGAGGAAGGAAGTGGAGCAAGGGCTGGTGCAGGTGCTGCCCAGCTGGGGTGCAGTGAGGTGAGATGCAGGACTGAGCTGTGGTTCATCCAGAGGGCATGGGGAGGGGGGGCGGCTCCCACCACTGTGTGCACCCCAGGAAGGCATGGGGGTGTGTGTCCCCGGATCTGTGCAGGGCAGGGTGGGATGGGCTGCAACTGTAGGCTAGGGCCAGGGCAGCCCTGGTCTCTTCCTGGTGGAAGCTGAGCCAGGCTGCACTCGGGGTGTGTGGAAGTGGCACTGGCACTGGGAGGGCACTGTAGGGGAGCTGCAGCCACCCTAAAATTTGCTGCAGCCCTGCCATGGTTCCCTCCCAGGGCTGTTGTCACCCAGCCCAAGCACAGCCCTGACCCAACCCCCTCCCACACACCCCTGGAAGAGCCTGGTGCAGCCCTGGCTCCAACCCGCAGCTGCAGCCTGTCCTGCTATTCCCCATGCAGATCTGGGGCCTGCACCCCCCCCGTGCCCTACCAGGGGTGCGCTCAGCAGCAGGAGCCAACCCCCTTCCCCACGCCCCCTGGAAGAGCTATGGCTCTCTTCCATGCCCCACCTAGGCCGTCGCTGTGCCTGCCCCAGCCCTACTCCCTCCCTCACCATTGGGGCCTTGATCTGCCCTCCCACTCCCCTTCCACCACAACAGACTTACCAGCTGCATGCAAATATCCAAGCTGCTAAGCTGTGCTCCTCACCACCTATGTGCTGTGCTGCAGCTGCGTGCATGCACAGGGCATTTATTGGCCAAATTATCAGCCACATCAGCCTGATTTCCGATACAGACAATTTTCTTTATATCAGTGCCAATCTGATATCAGACCAATGTATTGGTGCATCTCTATGTGCATCCCTACTTACCTTAGACTGGGTAGTCATTTTTAACCCAATCTAACCTCGCCCTAAGTCCTCAAAATGTCTGTACATTCCCATAGTGTAGTAAGTAGCTGTGTTCCATGGTAGCTTACCAACATGTATGTGGGAGACCATACACACTTGTCCATGTTTTTGGTAGAGATTACACGAATGTTTCCAGACTACAGGCTAATGGTACTGAGCAGGAATGAACACACATACTCCAGGTACAGCATTATATGTGTTGCACACAGCTGTATAAAAATGCATTTTCACTTGCTTCCTAGTGAAGTGATGTGTGTTCCTAGCATTTTTCCTTGCCTTTGACTCAGGCCCAGACGTCAATGGATTTCAATGAGTTTCAGGTCTGGTCTTAAATGTTCTCTCATGGGCGCTAAAACAAAAGTTATTAGACTTCATTCTTCGGTCCAGTCCCACATACCTAACAACTACTCCAAAATAATGTGTATCCAAATTAGTTTGATAAAAGCTAGGTCACACACACATCTTTTCACTGCACCACGGAGTGCATAGTAAATATATCATTAATTGGGGTCAAAATTTGGGCTCTGGTCAAAAATTAGGATGGACTGTAAGCAGTTAACAGATTCAAAATTTGACGATGTGGCAGCCTTTCTCTCTAAGTACAAATGAGTTGATAGTTATCACAATCAATGATGGAGGTTTTGCCTGAGTAGGGCCTGGTTAATTGGATCCTGCATGTATTTCACATAGTGAAATGCCATAGATTATTCATAGTACACAGACTTCAATCAGCGTTTTCTGTGGTGTGATGTGATTAAAAAAAAAATCAAATTATAAATCAAAGAGGTAAGGGCCAAATTTTGTCTGTCTAACATAGGTGGGAGATGGCAGTCTGATGTACAAAGCCACTGCAGAAACAGGCCCTAAGAGGATGTAGCTTCTCTCAACTAACAAAGGAAAAATATATTCATAAAATAGCTAAGTCACTCAAAGTCTCACCAATATATTAATCCAAAATCACTCATCAAGGTCTGTGGATGGGAGATTATTCCAAGACATTTCAATAATACTCAAAATACAGGTTAATGTGTAGGGTATAGAGACCTAGAGAATAGATTTGTTGCATTTTTAAGGCTTTAATTTAGTATTTTCTTCAGTTTAATCACTTGAAAAAATATATACAGTATGCTGTGGTGGTGGCAAGTGGCTTTAATTCATGATTTAGCTGGATCTTTCAGTTCTTGTGATTCTACAATAAAATATGCTGAAATATTTCCTTCAGGATTGCGCAGATTGAAACACAGATGCCAGCTGTGTATGGTGATCTAAATCTTTATCAGATGGTCTACTCTGGCTCTATAATTTACAAAGATTTAAAAAAAAAAACTTTAGCACTTTTGTTCTGCTGGGGCAGCATTATAGATTTGTTAATGAGGTTAAAAAGCTCACATTTTGGGTTCTCACTTTTTCAGATTGAAAATAATAAAAGTAGCATCACAATGGAAAAACACACAAGGTGGTGGTAGGGGGTGGGGGCACACAGAGGAAAGTTTGAGCCTGTCAGAGCCAATGCAGTGGAAAAAGCATAGCTATATCTGTAACTTGGTCATTGAGCTAGCTCAGCAAATAGCACTGCAGTTTTTCTGCATCACTGCAATTGCAACTGTTTTTGACAAATCCCTTTATATCCTGTATTGAAAACAGAATCATAAATATGTCTTTTTAAAGGGGAATTTGAATATGGTTCTTGTAAGTCATATCAGAACCATAAAACATTTTAGGATTGTTTTAGATCAAGTACGTTATTAGTAAAATATAAATTTTGAAATTTCTGGTACCCTTTTGGGGCCGGAGAATATAAAAAATAAGTGTTAATGCAGCAAGCACCGTATGCCACTACACGTTGAACTTGTGCTATTGCTAGTTCTGCAAAGCTGATGATTATGATTTTGGATTACTATATTGGTGAGACTGACAGTCAAACGAACTGTTCATTTACACTTAGGAAGCTGGATTGATTCCTGTTAGAAATAGGTATGCTTGGTGCATTGCAATAACTGTGAGCACTGGGATGTTAAAATACCAGCAAGAATGCTAATTTGAAAATTAGCCAGTGATGAGAAGCACAGTTTGTGCATGTAGTTGGTGCATGCTTTGTTGAGTAGAATGAATTGCTGGTAGCGATATCACAAATTGTTGGCCAGCCAGTAGGCACGCTGGATTACTCTTACTGTATCTGGCAGTGTGCTTCAGCCTATTCACAGTCCAATTAATCAGTAGCCAAAGAAGAGTTAATTAGCAGCATACTGCATAAATATATAAATATGAACATTTTGATATACTCTAGCCTAAGCATCTTTTAAAGAATAATTATATGATTAAAAAATAAATCAGTACTACTTAGAGTTAGAAGCCATCTCATAATTTTGTGGTTTATTCCCCTAGCGGTGTTCTGATGAGATCGCATCTAACTTTCAGTTAGAAGTAGAAAATATTACAGCATTTTTAAGGTTCTGAATTGCTTATTCCCACTCAGGTAAGGTAACTGGAGGTAGTACAGCTCTTTCAACTTTGAGTTATGGATCTTATAGACTCACATTTACACTGGAGATGTCAAAATAATTTATCTGCCAGCATAATCTTGGCATTTAAGGACACCGTGCCTTGATGATGAGTGGCAGTAGGTTGCATTTTTAATGAAATATTAGCTACAACCTCTGAAATATTCTGTGATACTATTTATAAACAACTGTCACATCTATTGGTATGTTGAGTTGAGTAAAGACAGGGGAAGAACATTAGAAGGAGCAGAGAAATATTTTGACAGTACATGACAGTGGTTCTTGCTAACTCTTGACCATGACCCAAAGCTTGAGGACACTGTTAATAGTAGTGTTACTTGGCATGTAGACTTATTATGTCTTCTGCCAGAAATGGATTTTGAGCTGCTAATTAGCTGAGAGAGGTGTCAGTTACTTTGGCATGCGGTGTCATGATGTCCGTCTGCCGGGAGGTCCCCACGTCAGCTGCAGCAGCTAAAAGCAGTGAAAGTGGGATTCGTCTACTTTTAGATATTTTAGATTTTTTAGAAATGTTCTCCCTTCTGGTGAATGACAGTGGGAACCTTGAAACACCCAGCCTGGGGTGTAAGTGTACCAACTCGCATGCGTGATTTCCATGGAGCAAGTCCTCATCAGCATCAGGACTGTGCAGCCACCACCCAAACTAGCTCTTGTGCAGGCAGTGGAAATGCCTCATGCTTAAAATTAAGCACATGCTTCAGAGTTTTGCTGGATCAAGGGCCACAGTGTATAGGAAACTTATGTGGGTGCAGTAAATGGAGCACTTTGAGTAGGATCCAGTCTACAGAAATGGGAAAGTAAGAGGGCTAGAAACAAATGATGAAAACGGAGGGGTGTTTCAACAAAACTCACTTCACACTTCTTTTATTTTGTTCCTTTGGATAATTCCTAAAGCAGATTACCTTCAAGTTGCTTCCCACCTTGTTCAGCTTTCAGGTCTGCTCACAAAGCTTGGGTTTGGGTACTGTATGCATTAGAGGTGAGAGCAGTGGTTCTGCAATGCAGTGCCACAACATCTTTTGGAGGATCAAGTGAGGCATAAAGAGATAAGTGCAGGATCAGGTTTGCCCCTGCCTGTTTGAAACCCCCACCCACCCCCACTGTCCAGCCCCTCTAGGAGGAAGGAAGTGCAGTAATATATGTTAGCTTTTAAATTTGGGTGCTCCTCAAGTCACAAAAGTTATAGAGGGCTGCATCAAGTCCAATGAGGGGTGCCTCGGGTCTAAATAGGTTGAGAACCACCAAGTTCAAGTAAACTGCTTTAGAAAAAAAGGATAAGCAGTAATATCTGTCTAAAAAAAGAGATGAAAGCCCTGTATAAGACCATTCTATTTCAAATGTTTCTACTGAGATGCTATAAAAAACAAATCCAAATGCTGTATCATGGAAGGTTAGGTACATGAAAAACTTCGTTCTGAAAGACAACTGTCTTAATTGAAAGATAAAAAGGCATAGATCCTTTTTTTTTGTTATAAAATTCAAAGACTACTAAATCTAGAGTTTATGAATACCAACATATTTATATTGTTCTTAAAATGGATATCTTAATAGAAGAAAAGTAATTTTGGTCACATCAAAGGCACCTCTATAAAAACATATTCTACAAAAATAATCACTTTTTAAATAGACATAATACATAATTTGTGAAAATACCGGCAAGCCAATAAGGATGAGATTAAAGAACTTTGCCACTGATCCATATGTTAATGTAAATTAATTAGCCTCACATGAATATACCCCAGACTATTTCAGACTACTCACACAACTAGTGCTGTTTGGAGAGTGCTGTGAGCTTGAATGATAATCGGGCTACTGACAACTGGTTACTGTTCCTACCCTTAAGAAGTGATTAACCAGTTAATTGCGTCTTAAATAATAACCCGGCCACATATTCAGGCAACTATAAAATGGGAAATAAGCCACAAAATTATCTTACAAAAGATGTGAAAAAATGTTTTGGGTGGTGTCGGGATTAAATGCCCCAAGGTCACGGTGGGCCGGGCAGTGGCTTGGTACGAAACAGGTGGGATCTTTGGCATGGAGCTCTGAGGCACAGAAGCGTTTGGTATCAAAAACAAACTAGATTTATTTAACTTACACTTATGAAGCGTAGGCACAGAAGTCTTCAGTTACAGTTAAACAGAACGAACAAAACAAAGGGATCTGTCGGCTCACAAGGTTCACCAGCAAGCCCTTGCTATCTAACCCCAGAGGGCTAGGAGCGGCTGCCTGCTGGCTAGTCCCAGAGCTGGTTGACAGCTTATGAATGGGTGAACACACTACGGAACAAAACTGTAACGAGGCCGGAGTCGTGACACCAATCCAAAGGACAACGAGTAGTCGATAAATGAAGCCGAGGTCGAGAGCCGGAATGTGAAGCAGCGGAGGTGTAGATGAGGTAAGAAAGGAAGAGCCGAGCCGTGGTCGTTAATCAGAGCCGAAGTCGAGAGCTGTCTAGTAAATTGAAGCCGTGGTGGTAATCAGAAGTCGAGGTCGGAGTTGGAGCCAAAACAGTTCGAAAGCCGGAAAATCAGAGCAGTATGTATGTATACGATCAAAGGTGAAGACGTAGCGAGGGCCTACGCGGGAGGAGACCTATAGGCCGAGGAGCCTCACTGAGGGACAGTAACTGAGATCAGCCTCTGTCCTCAGTCAAACGGATCTCCCCCCCAGGGAGGGGCCCACTAAGCTTTTATGTCAATTTGGTAGCCAATTACAACGCTGTCTCTACAGAAATTTCTAGTCAAATGACATCATGTTTTTAATGAACTGGGCATGCGTGACACTGAGCTCTCGGTTGTTACCAGGCATGCGCCAGGCTGAAAAGTAGGTCAGCCTGATTGACAGCCTTCCGGGTCGTACAAGGGGCATGGGTCGAGCACACTTGTGGAAAATTCCATTTGAGAGCTCTTCTGCGCACGTTATCTTAACCCCTTGCATTGGCAGCATACGTAACTACAAATTTACTTTTACAGGTGGTTTACATCATGTTGTAGCAGACTTGTTTTTCAGAGCTTGGGTTCAGTCCCAGGCTTGAAATCTTGCTGTTTTGATTGGTGGAGCCCATCCACCAATCAGGAGGCAGCAAGAGGAGTTAAGTCATGCCCCTTTCCTGAGGGGAAGAGGAGAGGAGTTCCCCCCTCCCCTGGACCGGATTGAAGACTGCAACACTCAGGTCCAGAAGACTTCAGGGGCGGAGCCCTGGAGCATATAAAAGGAGCTGTGTGTCCAGCATGAGGGAGATGCATCTGGGACAGAGAAGAGAGAAGAGCGGGGCTTAAAAGAGCTGAGGAGAGCTGCTCAGCAGGGCAAGGCAGTAGCCCAAAAACACCCCTGAAGTCTTCCACCAGCAGGGAATGGCGGACAGCTCCAGAAGCTAGGCTCTCGGCATGCAGCACGGCACACAGTGTCCAGACCCTTGGAGCTGGATGAAGCAGCTCCGGTCTGCAACCTCTGGTGTGAGGCCAGAAACATGATGCATGGAGTAGACCTTTGGAGTGCTTGGGCGGCTCAGGTCCTCAACCCCCAGAATGAGACTGGGAGATCAGTGCAGGAGGCTCTACACGGAGGTTCCAGGAGTGTACCGAGCCTGCTGCTGCATGAGACAACCCAGGCCTCCGACCCATAGCAAAAGGCTGACTCCAGGGAGCCAGATAGTTATCGGGCTATTGAGCCAGCAGACAGGGCCGAGCCAGAGGCCCCAGAAGCCCTGCATAGTGGAGCCCTGTTCCAGGGGACAGCGACATCCCTGAAGCCCACTGCAGGTGAGAGAGCAGCCTGATGCAGATGATGAGGGCCACCCTCCAGGCCTGGGAGCCGTGAGTTGCAGGGAAAAGAGGATTCCCACAGAGGAGGGGTAGTCCCCCATGGTTAGTGAAGGGCTCCTGAAAGTGGAGGTTCCATTGAGAGGGTTCCCCTAAAGTTACCAGCTTCCTTGTAGTGTTTGGGAAAAGCTCAAGGGCATTGGGGTTTCCCCTCGGGATTAAGTTTATCTTTGGGGTTCTTGCGCCATAAGTGGTGTGATGGCATGCCTTATATTTTGTGAACTTTCATGTTTGTTAATAAGTAGATGAGTAGAGTCCTAGTGCTCTGCTGGTGCTCTGACCCCCTGTTGCTATTATTTCACCTGTTGTTTATTTGTGGCTTATTTCTTGTTTACCCATATGTATCTAGAGTTTATCTCTTGGCTATCTATGTTTATTTTGGGGTTTATCTGTTTCAGATGAACATGATGAACATGGGCCGACAATGCGAGGTCACAGTTGGTAGGGCTAACCGGACCTTGTCGGGCATCCACAGGTGCATCTCAAGTAGAGCCAGGG
>NW_017728998.1:17055220-17057347 GCF_001723915.1 Gavialis gangeticus | reverse complement strand
ACTTACCTGTATCTGGAGTACTGGTATAAGGTTTTATGGCATTTACCCAGAGGGTATTGTTTATGTTATTTGTTTAGGTATCTTATAAATATATATATTGTACATATGGTTATATCCATGTTTCTTTTCCTTGTGATAAGTTAATGTAAATAAATGAGTACATAGTTAAGTCCCCCAACTGTCCTGGCTGGTTCTATAGGGACGGAGGGAAACTGAGCGGTCTGCAGTTCCCCCACAGCACACCTGCCAGCTAATGATCCCCTTCAGTTGGAGAAGGGGAGTATATACCCGAGTTACCTGGACTACAATGTCTTAAATTGTATGTGTTTCAGGGTCCTTGCCATACAGCTTGATACGGGCTGCATACTGGCAGAGCTGTAGGTCCTGGGGCTGGGATCATGAGTCCCAGCCTCAGGACCACACAGGAGTCTCAAACCGATTCCACTGCAGTCCCTGGGCTGGGGCTGACAATTGCCTGATTGTTTTTGGTCCCAGCTCCAAGACCACACAGGTTCACTGGGCACCTGGCTTTTTGCTTGCCAGTGCAGGGGAAGCCCATGATTATTATCCCAGGCTCCTGTTCCAGTCGCAATGGCATGATTGCGATCTAATCCTTAGTCCCAAAACCATGCATCCTGCCATGCATGCATGGCATGGTGCAATTGTTGGAGTTGGGGAATAGATCTCATTGTGCCATTATGTGCCAGGGGTTTCAGATAAGCACACTAGTTAGCAAGGATTTGCATAGCCTATCACAAATAGTTTGTGAACCAGTGAAAAGGTTTCTTTAGGCCTTGGGTATTACACACATGAAACTATTTCTAGTTTTTATACTTGTCCAAGGCTCAAGCCTTTAGCAGCACTTTATCCCTTCAACTCTTGTCACACGCAGGTGAGGTTGCTCAGTACCACATGGCAGGTGCTCTACATCTTGCAAGATCAGGCCCCAGAAGTTGAAAAAGTCATGACCTCCCTTTTGCTGACTGGGAGAGGAATTAGGAAATAGAAATAGTAGGAAGGTACCAATAGGCATTGAAGAGAGTAAAACCACACTCTTAATCCTGGCAAACGAAGGGGCTTTGGGAGAGCAGTAAGATAGGCTGCTAACAAACATCACCTTTTTGTCACCATAAAGCAGACATCTATGCCAGGGATCTGCAACCCCCAGCACACATGCCAGAGCATGGCATGCAAGGACATTTTCCTTGGCATGCCACAGCTAGCCTGGACTCTGGGCGGCTGCTGCTGGCCATGGAGCCCGAGCTGCACACAGCAGATGGCTGGGAGGCTGCAAGCCATGCTGCAAGCAGCCGGAGTCTGCGGCCAGCAGCAGCTGGCCAGAGGCCAGAGCAGCTGGGCGCAGGAGGCTGCAAACAGCTTCACAGGGCTCCACAGCCCCAGCCCTGACTCCATTGTGGTGGCAGCTGGGCGTGCACCTCTGGAAGCATGGTGGGGAAGGGGCCTAGCAACACAACCCTGGCACCTCCCCCACTGTCCACCCGGAGTTGTGGGTGCAGCCACTGCCACCAGAGAGCCAGTGCTGGGGCTGTGGCCTGTTTGCAGCCTCCCAGCTGCATGCCACAACTGGCCTGGGCTCTGGGCTGTTGCAGCAGGTGGTTGGCAGGCTGCAAACAGCTGCACCGGGGGCTGGTGGCTTGGTTCCGACTCCATGATAGCACATGGTTGGGAAGGAACCAGGGCAGTGCAACCCCGGCCCTTCCCCCACCGTCTGCACATGTGTAGCCTCCACCAGCAATGAGGATCAGGCCCCCCATAACTCCCCCATCTCTGTCATGCCAAGTTGAGGTATGGGTAGAGGCTGGAGTGTTTTTGGCATTCCAGCCAAAAATGTTGCCAACCCCTGATCTATGTTCTTTGTTGTACCACGAGTTCCCTTTGTGGCTATTTTATGACAGAAATCTGTTTAAGGTGGGTGAGTGCAGGCAGCCCGGAGTAAAAATATGAGTGAATGAGTACTAATATTAACATTTCTTTATATATATATTTTAAACCTTTTAAATATAAAGAGGTATAAATATTTTACTCCGGCATTTCTCAATTACATTTACTCAATGTCACAGAGAAAACCAAAATTTCTCATTGTTTCATCTGTACTAAAACATATTC
>NW_017728998.1:17020422-17050220 GCF_001723915.1 Gavialis gangeticus | reverse complement strand
TATATATATATATTCCTAACCAAGGCCCTAGATGCCCTTCCCTATAGTAATCATAATAATTACAGTTAAAAAAAACCTCAGCAGAACTGAAATCAGTTGCACGGGAACTTGGCCACCCAGCCATCCACCACCTACCCTTTTCATCATCCAGGAAGCCTACCCTCTGTGTTCTCTAGAACCCCTATTGAGCAGATGTCTTTTGCAGCATGCCTGGAAAATCACTAAATACCAAAATAGATACTATACAAGCTGTAACTTTAAAATAATATGTTAGGCAGGGGAAAAAAAATCTGTCTTGAGGTTAGTGCCGCAATTCCTGCTTGGTCAAATTCTGAGCACTGCTGAAAGCCTTCAGCTCCCATGTAAGCCTCTGTGATGTGCAGGTGCTCAGCACCTCTCAAAACATGGCTCATTTTGCAAGTGTTCAGATTCAAAGGCTTCAATGCCAGCCTCAGGATTTCACACAGAGACTCTTGCCCTGGAAATTCCTGCACATGCTGAACTGTGAAAACCCCTTATATCATGTAACACAACTGGACTCTGTATTATGCACAGGAAATATGATAAAGCAACAGTACTTATAAATGGTAGGCAGTTATGATCCTTTGTCACACAGACCTATAGAAAGTAAAAGAAAAGGGAGAAATCTTTCTAATCTCGTTGCATTCAAATTCTTCCCCCCCTCCTCCCCAGCTATGGGATAAGGAAAAAAATAGTATTTTTTTCTTTGGGGTATATTTGTAGTTTCTGTCACAAAAGCATTGAAACACTAACTTGGATAATAGAAATCTCCTCTAACAGCGTCATGTGGCTTGTATGGATCTTCTGTGCTGCAAGTCAAAAACAGTCTGAAAGCCAACACGTCTGGCCAACTTCAAGTTCTGCTAAAATAACATTTTTGACAGTGCTTCTGGTTCTCAGCGTGATTTACTGCAAAGCATCTTTTGAGGAGAAAACACAAGTTGCATTGGTCTTTATTGCTACATAAACCTATGGCAGCATGGACTTTATTATAAGGTCTAATGCTATGTTCAGCCTTTCCCACTTCTGAGTCAGGAAACATTCAGAAGATTGTAATTGAAATTCTGGGAACTCAGCAAATTCCCAAGCAATGCTTTTTTGATGCAAATGTCCTATGAGGGCACTTGTACACATGACGGGAGTTTATTCCTCAGGGTTTCATTCTATGCCCCCTAAATTGAAATGGTGGGTTTTAATTTTTTCCGTCACTGTGTACACATGAGCATTCATAAATCGCATAAATTACTCACTGTGCTTTTCACAGTAAATTACTGCAGGAGGCTCCACATAACAATCCACCTGGCTGATCTCTTAGTACTAAATTACAGCAGGGGATACCTATGGCTTACAGCATGCTGATATGTGCAGACCACCAAAAGTGGTGCTGTTTCATTAATGTATATAATTTAATTAAGTGTCATTTCATTACTTTCACTAATTTTATTATTTTTACACATACTTTTTCCTTTTTTTACCTATATTTTAAAGATTTTTTAATTTTTATTCTTTTCATTCCTGTCTTCATTCCTACCTTTATTTGTATTCTTACCTTATTTTTCATTTTACTATGAAGTAAACTGTAAGTAAAATATATTTAGTGTGTAAATCTGCTTGCTTTTTTTTTTATTTCACTCAAACAGGGCACTGATATTCAGCTGTTGGGAGTGAGTTTGCAGTGGGAAGGGTGTGGGGGGGCAGTCCCAGCCGAGACGTGTGTGGCCAGGCAATTCTGCATGACAGCTCCCCATCCACTGTTTGCTTGCTGATGTAAGGGGGCACTGTGCTCTGCCTGCCCACATCGGCATCTGGCTGCTGCCTCCCACACTGCCCTGCAGTTCCTCAGGCCATGAGTCACTGAAAATCCCCACCCTGATCTCACAAATATTGTGGAGCATGCAGGCTGCCACAATGAAAGCTGTGATGTTTTCTGTCTCCACCTTGAGACTGTAGTTCAGTAGTTCGGTGACCTCCACCATGCTTTCAGATGGTCAAAGGCACATTCAACAGTAATATGGCATTTGCTGAGGTGGTAGTTGAATGTGGACTTCTGCCAGGCAGCCGCTTGTCCTCCATATGGCTTCCTGAGCCAAAGCAAGAGGAGGTAATCTGTGTCTGCCATGATAAATGGGGACATGGAAACACCCTGGATCACTACATCAGGGACCCCTCGTGCATATTGTTTTTTCTCCATCGTGCCAGGCAGCAGCGGGTTTCAAAAGACATGTGCATCATGAGCATTGCCAGCCCAGCCTGTATAGATGGTAGTGAAGCTTCCTTGGTCACCACCTATGGCCTGAAGGATCACTGAGGCCATCCCTTCCTGTTGCAAATGACTGGCTCTCTTGGAGTGGGGATAGGACTGGGATGTGCATGCTGTCCAATGCACCCATGCACTTATGGAACCCCACGGCCTTGAAGCCTTCAACAACTTCCCTGGCGTTATGGAGGCAGATGACTTGTTCACCTCAATGTCCAGCAGCACCTGACATACTTCACGTACTGCCATCCCGGCCATGCAGGGAGCCACGTTGAACTGGTTCCCACTGAAGCAGAGGCTGGTGGGCCTAGCCAGTTTCATGATGGCCACGGCCTCCCTCTTTTCTGGTGCAATGGGGCGATGCATGACAGTCTCCTGCCACTCAATGTGCAGAGCGACACTATTGAGACTGTGGAAGAATGTGTCCCTGCTCACGCAGAAGGTCTCCAGCCACTGCTTATCATTCCAAGTCGAGAGTACGATGCGTTCCCGCTAGTCCAGACCTTGTGATCATTGCTCTGTAAGTTCATCCACAGAACCCTGTCAGTCTCAATACCCATGGCTACCTCTCCGTTCAACAACTCCAACAGTCAAAACAGTTCCCAGTATAACAAAGCATGTGAAGCTACTTCCCTGTGTTGGTGCCTTTGTAGAAGGTTATCGTAGCATACATTGCCTTCAGTACCTGAACAACTTCATTATCAAGTGCCTCCATTCTCTGGTTGGACATCTGCAGGGCATCCAAGATCATCTGGCTCTCCTCCTGATTCCATCAGGAGTCAGCAAAGCCATCTTATTATGCAGAGAACAATTGTTTCCTCAGATCAACACTTGCTTGCAGTAAGGGGGTTAACTACCTAAGGCTTTTGCATAGGATCATCAGCATTATAACAGTCATGCTCTTTACATTACAATTCCTAACCTCCACAGATGAGGTTTCTGTAAATGCCCCTCCTGTGAACATGTGGGTTGTCAGATGGCCAGAGAAACCATCCCATTTTTCCCAAGTCTCCAAGCACCTCCTTTTTACTGAGAGGCACTCAGCAGGAAAAAAAGGGGTGCTGAGCAGAACACTGAAATGGCCAAACCCCAAATTAAGGGTTGGTTGGCAAATGTGGATGTGAGTTCCCTGTGCCCACTTTTTTCTAAAGGTCCCATTATCACACCCAGCACCATGGCAGGCATTGAAGCTCCAGAAGCAACCAGTAAAATTGCAGTCCCAAGTCTGCAAGCACTCCCTTTTTACATGAGACACGGTCAATGGAAAAAAGGGGGTGCTGAGCAGAACACTGAAATGGCCAAACCCTGAATTAAACCTGAGTAGGAAGGGCAAAGAAAAAAGGATAAAATCCTGGGGCCAGGATGTAGTTTAAAAACTGCCAGTTCTTTTTTCTATGCTTTCAAAAAATATTAGACAAACATCAGTAGATTCCTTGATCACTTTGTGCTCGAGGACAATAATGAAAGAAAAAATATGTAAGTCATAGAGCTTCTTCATTAGCAGTAAGGAGTCTTGTCAGAGAAGAAATCACAAGCGCTTGTTTCATTACAGTGCTTGCCTCTGACACTTGAAACATAAATGACCTTAGCAGCAGCAAGAACTAAAGTATTGTCTCATTAAAGCAACCTTTGTTAAAATATCTAACCTACTATTTAACACTCCCCAAGAGCAGGGAGTGGATCATGATCCCACCATTCTCTTTATTGAAAACGTTTTCAGAAAATGTACCCTTCCTGCTCTTGCTGTCTTCTTTAATTAATTTTTTTGCCCAACCCAGAAAATACTCTGAAATTTGACTCTGATACTCTAAACTGAATTTTAGATTAAACAAAGTATGCCTCGATTTTTAAGGTAGCGGTCGTAATCATAGTTACGCAACACATGCTGTTGTCTATCTTTTCTAGTGGTTTTGGGGATGTATCCATACTGGACAGTGGAGGCTATTTAGCAATGCTTTCCATGCAGGCAAGGTCTCTCAAGCAACAAAATATGATTAAGAGTGACCACACTTGTCCATTTCCTATTCATCCCCCATATAACAAGAAGTGGCTTTAAAATGGGTGCAATTAAAACATGACAAGTCGGAAAGATTGCTGACAGATTCCTCAGACATGAGAATATCTTGAGAACAGCTCCAAATTTCAAAACTTTAAAAACTAGGAGCCTATAATATATTATCAACCTTTATATATGCAGAAACTATGATTTTTATGGGTCTTTTCATCTCTCTTCGTTAACATTCAGTTGATTTTAATGCATTTGCAATAGAGAAATGTGGTATTTTGTATAAATTGCTAGCCAAATGTGATCCTCTAGTCAACAAAACTTACATAAAATATCCCATTTCTAGATTATAAATGTATTTTTAAATAGCAACTACATCATAAAAATGGCAAAGCCCATACACATGAGTTCCTTCTGATATAAAATATTGATAATATCATGTGGCATTGTTTTTTTCCCATGAAGTCTTAGTCTGATGGGGGTAGCAGTCCTATTGCCTGTGTTATATGCTACCCTTTATGGCTAACGATATCAGACTTTAGTTCTTGAGTTCTGGGCATACATTCTTATTAATTCTCAGTTGGAGTTTAGTGTGTGAGAGTTGTACAGAAGAAGAGTTCATGACCACCACTGTACAGTCATAATAAATAATTGCTTCTATCAAAAGTATCAGCAAAGTTTTAGATCTTGGAAGGTCCCGAGTACATGTTCCTATTGTTGTGTCTGAGTAGTAACTCAGAAGTGGGAGTTACCTCTGTAAAAATATAAAAGTGCTTTATTTGAAAAGAACTTTTCTAAACATGACCTCTTTTGGTTTCATCTCTTTTACAATGAACATTTGAAAAAATATATCCTGAAAAGCAAAGTGCAGAGGTCAGATTGTTCTCCAGGAACTCTACTATATCAAGGATGAGAGAAAACATGGTGTAGCACTAAAAACATGTTATTGTGGTTTATTCTATCAAAAACAGCATCTCTTGTTTCACTGCTAAAGTACACCCCTGTTTTCCACTGGAATGCATGCTTGCTCTCAGATGCCAGGAAATAGTATCTGTAATTCTACAGAAAGGAGAGGACAACTGCGAAACACATTATTTAGACCTCCCGCTAAACCAAATGGCATTGTATGGAGGTATAAGGAAAATATGGAGATGCATCCTGTTATATAAACTAAATACTTTAGGAAGTGAAGGAGTTCCATGATCTTCCTAGTAGTTGCATTAACCACAGTGTTATCATGGCCAGTGCTAAGCATCAAATATCCAAGGCTGAATGATTTAACCACTGACTGACTAATTCTGAATTGCAGGGCTTTTTCATCTCATTCTAACTCAGGACTGAGTTTTTCTTAGGGTATATGTGAATAGAAAGATAAGAAAAGCAGGAGAACTGGTAGAGGCAAAAATGGGGAATGATGGCCTGAAAGAACACTCTTCTTTTCCTTCAGTCCCACCTATTTGAGTCCAGTTGAGATCAGGCTCTATAACTGAGGATGGGGCAGGACTGGGATGGGGGGGCATATATTTTCCTGGCCTCTTCTCCCACGTAAAAGTTGAATAGATTCCTACTGATCCTATCCATATCACCTTATATGCAATCCTTCAACTCCACATTTCCAAGTGAGATGACTAGCTTCAGACAAGCAGCAGTTAAATGCTCATCAGCAAGCTTGAAAGGCTACAAAAACTTACTTTTCCCTTTGGATCAACCACAAATTTTGGGAGGCAGCTCCTCTGTGAGATCCAAGTGCTTAAGCCCCACTCCTAACCCTCAGTAGATGTCAAAACTCTCAGTGCTTTCCAAGTCTCCAAATTAGGGTAAGTTTGCCCATTGTGCGCCATGTATTGTACTCCCATAATTTCCCGTCTGCTGTTCCTATTTAGAAACCAAAAAACCAGAAATATTCCACTGTATTTGTTTTCTTGCAAGTCCCTGAGGTTCTTTTTAACAGGGCCTCTTTTTTTCCTTAAGTCTTGGATGTTACAGTGCCATAATTGATCCTGTTCCTTCCATTCTGTAGAAAGTTGCCATTTTTTGGTCTGTTCTTACATCTGTCAAACTTGACTGTATAATAATTTATATTTAAATATTTCCAGAGACTAATTATTGCCACTTTCACTGAGAGCAGTTAAGACATGGCTAGGAAATCTTTATTGAAATAAATATTCAGACTTAATCATGGTAACTAACAGACAGGGACTGCTCAGGTAGACGACTAAGCTTTAAAAGGTTAATTGCTATTAATCATTTTGAGACGGAGGCTTATTATAAATTCATAAATTCAGAATAAATCTGTTTTGCTGACAAACAAAATTCTTTAAATTGACCTCTTGCCTATGATTCAGTACTGTCAACCCTGAGTAATGGCAAAAGAATAATTTTACCATTGAATTATAATGTAGTTTTTCACCTAAAATTCTCTGTCTCTCTCTCTTCAAACTTTAAATTTGCCAGCTGAAGTAAGTTACATGTATTATAATGGACATAAAAATATTCAAGGGCATCCCATCCATAAAATGGTGTGCCTTTCTGAAATGTATTTTGTTTGAAATATGCAATAATACCTTATTTCCTTTGTGGACAATTTCTCTGAGCTGGAAGAATTGCTGGTATTTAACTCACATTCTGAATTCTTCATGTACTTCACAGAACTATCAGAAATATCCCAGGTTTCTAATACTTTGCATGTTGGCTATAATAGACATACCCAAGTTATACAGCACCCATTCTCTCCAGGGGGTGTGAATTATATTGGATTGAGAGCATGTGTGTATGGCTGAGAGAGGGAATCTAATGTAGACATTGGAGTTGAACAAAATCCTGGCTTACAAGTCTTTTTTTTTTTTTTTTAAATATGTCTACCTAATCTATTTCTTTAGTCAGTAAACAAGAGCTTAATTTTAAAGGAACTGCTGAGATGAGCAGTAAGATTTGAGGTTGTTGATCTGAAAGTGCTGCTTGTTGTCTGTGGGCCATGGCATGGGAGGACAGGATTATTCTTCTATAGCTCTGCTCCTTTTCAGAGGTCTCAGCCGGCTATGTTAGGTAATTGCTCGTGTGCCCCGAGGGCTCTGCCGTGGCTGGTTTCTGTTCTATCTGTCTAATTTAGGCCTTTCTAGGGTTCCTGTCACTGTCATATGTTGTGTTGGCCTGCCTATTGAGAGCCTGCTCAAGGAGATACTAAGAGATTGTGGATTACATTGTCATCCAGTTGCTGATGACTGTGGCTGCTGTTTTGACCTAAGGTAAAAAGATCTTGTAATTTTTTTTTCCTTTTAAATATTTTTAAATTCTCTATCTGATATATAACGGTGTGAAACACTCTCCTGGTTTGGCCCCAAATAGCACAGCGCAGGTATAGGCAGGGGCAAGAAAAATACAGCATTTGTTCCTTCAACAGGAGCAGCTGTCTTATTGCCAAATCAGAAAGGATCCACATAGTCCCATCAATTCCAGGTGTAATAAAACCTTCCAGATTAATCCCTTAAGTACCTGCCTGCGCCATTGTTGTAGTCCTTTCATCTCTGATACCATCAGTGTTCATGGCATAAGTGCGTGGGTGCTAAGTATGTAGGGACCCGAAGGCCTGACCCTTCTTGGGAAGAGGACTGTCACCGAAAAACGTAAAAACTTTCCACATGTCCATTATCGTATGCCCACCGGCAAAAATAAAAGTAAGTGTAATGAAATCTTCATCAGTGTGAAAAGGTGTTTCAACCAGATTTCCAATCCAATCCATGTTCCTACTACCATAATGTTATTTAGACTATAAAGTTTAGATAGGTGGTATTTTTAGTTTCTAGTCTCATTATCTTTTATTTTATAGCCTGAATGTTGTGGTCTCATTATCTGCTAATAGCTAAATCTATCCAGATCATTCTGAATTTAACTGCTGTTTGTTTCCTCTTTCCCATTCACAATGTTCCACTTTTTGAAATGCACTGAAAAAAAAAGGATTCCTTTTTCCAAAAGTGAATCTAATATTTACTTTGGCCCTCCCTTGCTTCCTTATTGCTCTGACAGTTACTTCTAAGATACTTCATTACATGAATTTAAGACCTTTAAGACCAGAAGAAAGAGACCCCCTCCTTCCTCCTTCTCCCCCCCCCCCAAACTGTCTTCCCACCCAGACTTTGTGCATAATTTGCACATGTAATTATTACAGTTGCCCACATGAATTGTGGTAAGTGCACAAGGAGGTGCATATAATTTACTATTTGAATGTACAATTACCCCCATTGCACGTGCAGTCATAACAATTCTGCTTCCTAATTCATTTTAAAAGCATGCAGGTCGGTGCTCTAGGCACCCTCTGAGGTTGCAGGTAGCTCTTTCATGAATTGCAGTTGCAAAACCATTTCTGACTTCTAAGGGCTTGATCGTGCTTTTGAGGTACAGATTTGGGTCATAAGAAGGGCAGAACCACACCTGCCCTGGGGATCAAGGACATCCCTTGGAGAGAATATATTTCCACCGCTGTGCTTTCCATATATTTCCTGGCTCCATTCAGACTTTGTCATGCTCGTGTTTCAGTCCCATGCAGTATTAAATGAGGGGCTACTTCATGCTGACTAAGAGCTCAATGGCAATAACTATATATGCTGAAGATACAAGGATGCTGATGCTTGTGCTTCATTTATTAGACACTGAATGTAACAGCAAAATGTATATATGGGCCTGGGATTGAATTTCTATTCTTTCTTCCTGATATAAGGGGTGTTCAAAGAAAGGGTTTCCCTTTGTAGATATGACATAGAAAGGCCTGGAACACAGGAACCTAATGTAGATTCAGAGTTGGGTGGGGGGTGTTAATTTAGGATTTTACTTCTGTTCTTCAGAAATCACCAGGTTCAAACTTTGGCACCATTTTTCACAGCTAGAAAACTCCACAATTACACCAAATTCCACTTCTAACGGTAGCTTCTTTTTTTTTTCATGGTACACTATATACAAGCATTTCTATATTTGTAAAATGGCATGATTTACAACGGGCAGAAATATAAAATAGTAGCATACTTAGCAGTTTATCCATCTTTCTCTTTTAATGTATATAACATGCTTGACTCTTAAGCCCTGCAGATAAAGTACAATATAGATTCAGGCACAGTAAATCAGCCGAGAGAAGGTGATCATTAAATAGATTAAAATGCATGAAAATTACCTAAATGGAAAACCATTAGATTAAATGAAGCAGTTACAGTATAATATCCTGATGACTCTGAAAACTTTATTTAGATTCTAACTGTACCAATGTTGTGCAAATCACATGATTAAGGAGAACATTGCAAATCTTTTTTTCCCCTTCTTTCACATCCCCTCCCTTTTCCTCAAGGGTTTGTAATTTCAATTCCTCTAAGACTTAATAAACAGTTACCTCAATAAAGGCACTTTCAGACATTCTGCACCAATCTGCATTTTGATGTGGTACAGCATGAAACCTTATCTCAGTGCGGCATGTTTGCAGAAATAACAATGTTTAAATAATGTCTGAAATGGAGCATAAAAATCTTTTGTAACTAAAATGGACATATTGAGAAATCTTAAGCCTCAGCTCCCATTACTTCTTTGATATTTCCTTTCTGAGGCTGACACTCATACATCATACCCTTCGCAAAGCATTGCTCCCAAGCCCCGTGCATATTTTGATTTAGGTCTCTGTGTTTTATACTTTCTGTATTGTTCCATTGAATGCCAATTTTTGGTCTTAATGCCAAAGCTGTTTCAGGAAGTTTCATTGAAAAAAATACTATGCATTACCCTATTTCTGTCTAAACCTCCCAGTGAATTAGCGTTGCTGCTCTATGGCATTGTATTCTCTGTGCAATTTTAAGAATAAAAATGGCAGTGCGACTTTTCCCCCCATAAACTGGAGTGGGGGAATCATGCTACGTTCTCAGAAATGTAATGGTCAGTTTCTTTCATCTTTCTGTTGACTCCAGTGGGTTGTTTTGACAGAGCCTTTACGAATGACAGTGTATTCCTGTCTTTTCTGGTCACTTATTACCGTTGAAGGAAGAATTTTATTTCTATTGCATAATATAATCATTGACTTCCTTCCCCTTGAGCTACTATGGCAATGGATTAGCTAGAAATTTGGAACTGGAATTATGAAAGATAGGGGATCATAATTATATATGTTTTTGAATATGTACGTGCATTGCATTGGAGCTATATGGGGTCTGGAGTTCAGTAGCTTAGTATAGTAATATTTACACAGTGAGGTCAAGAAAGTCTTGATCCTCACTAATAGTTATTTTTTCCATAACTCATTGTATTCGGGAGATATATGGTACTGATAGGTATTAATAATAGTTTGGTCTTCTACCATTCATATCAATCCAATTTTCCAACTGTTAATAAATTAAGCCTTGCTATAACCTGTGAAATCTTTTATCTGCATGAATCATAGGTATGGAAAAAGGGAGAAAGATAAGGAAAATTGTAATTTACAGTATCAAACCCATACAGGGCACTAAGGGTGTAATGCATCTGCATTGCATGACACAAAACGGGGGGTGTGGGGGGGACATTCTCCATGGAGCACCTCTCAGACATACGGGTGGAAAAAAAGGGTGGGCAAGAACACAAAGTGGGCAGAACCTCAGCTCAGTTCCCTTTCCTCCTCCCACTCACACCAAGCTAGCATATGTGGGAATGAAGGAAAACCAGGGCCCAAATATAGCTCTCATCAGAGTGTGGTTCTCAGTCTGCTCCTGTGAGCATGGAACTTAACGAAGACACATGGAAATTCCAGCGGGTAGCACAAAAGTTGAACAGGGATTTTGTCAGAGTCAGAGATGGAAGTGAATAAGAAATCATGTTGCTTAATATAAATTCCAATACAGGAGACAAGGATATGAATGGAAAATGTTAGGCATCAATGGGTAGGTCTGCAAGAATTCCCTGGTAGCCCTGGGAGCATTACGCCTGAGCACATCTGCTCGCCTCACTCCCACTCATTTGCCCAAATCCTGAAATGAGACAGTAAACCTGTCCCACTGTCACTCTCAAGCACAAGGCAAGAGTTTAAAAGCAGCTTAAGAAGGGTGCCCTGGAAGCAGTGCGCCATGGGTGGGTAGACATACACAGTGACCCAAGCAAGGCTTTTGTAACAGAGGACTAAAAACATGGCAGCCTTTCACTCCTGGTCAAGATCAGTGAGAGTTGCAAATGTCTGCCAGGTCCTCAGCGCTTCACCAAGCTTGTGTGTGCAGAAAAGAAATTAAGAATGTGATTTCATAGCTTCACCATTGAATAATTCATGTGTGTTATTTAAAACTATTTTAGTGTGACATGGAATGGATTAGAAGACTCTGGGAAGGCCCAGAGTAAGCAAATGTAAATATATGGCAGAAAAGGAAAGAAGACAGGTAATATGAGCTAGACCTGTTGTGGTACAAGAATAAAAAGATACCAGTGATTATACAGTAAGGGGAAGAGTAGGGGAAGCATGAAAAGGATGCTGCAGCAGTAATATCGTCTATTTAACTGTTTACCATCTTCTCTCATATGTTTCTAAGCCTTGGGGGAGGGTCATTCCTGTCTCAGTTTCCCGAATTTTTCCATGCATCTGATATAACCCACATCTTTCCTGCTGGCTGCATCAGAAATTAAAAGCTATGGCTATGCTAGGGGATTTTTTCAAGCGTTTCCCACCATTGTTTTTGCAGGGTCACACAAGTGGCAGTAATGTTTCGAGATATGGTGTGCACGGGTATTTTGATAGTTTAGATAGACCCACTCATCCCGGGCAGTTTCTGAACAGGACTGTAGAATACACTCGGGAACCAAAGGACGGGTGAGAAGAGGAGTGGTCAGTTTCCTGTATTGGCCCATAGTGAATCCCAGAACCAACTTGCAGTTGATTCCATTTCCAAAGCAGCTGTGCCCAGCATAGAAGAGCAGGGGCCTGACTAGGAGCTACAGCTGTGAGTTGTTACAACAGGCTGATGAGCCAGGACAGGCTTCTTTCCCTGCCCTAGGTAGGTTGTGTGAGAGATGGGTTGGGAGGGGGCGGGCAAGAACATAAAGCTGGGAGATAGAGAGTTAATGGGATGGGGTGCATAATGAAAGGAGAGGTGGAAAGAAAATGGGGATTGGGGGAGGGCAGTGAAATGAGGGAAGTCAACCACTGAAGGATAAACTAAAAAGAAGTTAAAAAAAAAAAAAACTTGGGTGGCTCATTTGTGGGGTGTGGACACATATTATTGGAACATGAACTGGGTAACATGGATCAGAGATAAACTTGCCCTAGAGTGGTATAACTTTAAGCTGCCTAAAGTGTGCTTAAAACTAATTTCAGGTGTTAATGTGTGGACAATCCAGGGGCTAAGAGCTCCAGCACCCACCTAAAATTATTGTGTAACAAGGCCCTAAGTGGTGGGGTGGACCAGTTCTGACTAGTAAGATTAAAAAATTTAGGATGTACAATGTTCCTAGAGCTCTGTCCTGAACCTCACCTTGTGATAGCAAGATGTGGAGTTGATCAGCCAGATCTTTTCTGCAGTGATCCTGTACAGCGTAGGCCAGCACTAAGAGGAATATATACACCAATTCCATTACACATCCACATTAACACTATGTCTAGGTAACTACCTTGGATACATCTTAGATGAGACTGGTGGGCATCCAGAGAAACCAATAATGGAAAAAAAATTGTGGGTGGATATATTAAGTTCCCATTGTTAGAGTGGGAACCACAAGCGGTTTTAAAATTTCTGTCCAGATTTTAATTCAGCCCTCCTGGTTGCTTCCTTAGTAGAAAGGACACAGTCTGTGCTCTCACTTCCAGTATTCCCTGTGTTTGTGTAGAGAGAGATAGTCAGCTGTATTAGTCTGAAGTTAGACAGAAGGGCAGGGTGCCACCTTAAAGACTGACTGGTTCAGAGAGGCATAAACTTTCACAGGGGGCAGCCTGCTTCATCAGATGCTATGAATGGCTTTTCATGAATTTCTGTAGGGTTTGAGTTTGTTCAACACATTCAGTAGATAGTCCTGTTGGAAAGGCCACAGAGATGAAAGTTGTCCTCTCCCAGCAAAAATCTTGTGGAAGACTGTGGTGGATAGTGTTAGGCCATATCCATATCAGATCTCCCCGGATAGTCTTTTACTGTACACAATCTAGGGAGTTTGTACATGGGATGATGTCATGATGTACACGTGATGGAGATGTCATTTTATGTGGCCTAATGGCATCACACATTATGCATGTGTTGGGGGGTTTAGATGAATTTGCATCATTGCAAACTAAACCACACCCCTAAACTACATTGCAAACTAAACTACATTGCAGCTATCCGTCAGCTCATCCCCGTTGTCATGGGAGAGGTGGGCAGGCTCCCCAGAAAAAAAAGGATCGGGCCCCTCACCTCTTCTGTTTTCAGCAGGCGCTTGCTGAGGGCAGAAGCGGTGAGGGGCCCAATCCTTTTTTTTCCCAGAGGAGTCTGCCCACAGCCAGGGGGTGAGCTGTTGGTTGGCCAAGTAGCAGCAATGCCCCTCCCCCCCTGGGGTCACAAAAGTTGGCTGCCCCAATTTAACTCTTCCCTGGGGGGCACCCCCCCTCCCAGCTGTGAGCAGGCTTCCCAAAAAATAAAAATAAAATGGATCAGGCCCCTCACTGTAATGTCACAGAAAAATAAAACCTTAAGTTGAAATGGTGGGTTTCAATTACAAGCCTACTGTTTCAATTTAGGGGGCATAGAAGACTAAACCCCTGTCACATGTACATTCATCTCTATTCCCTGTAGGTTATTTTTACATAATTCATTATAAATCATTTTTTCAGAAGCAGTTGCTAACTATGCTCGATATTTTTATCATTACAGAACACCCAATCTCCTTTTAATCAATGCACTATAAAGACCGTGTGGCAGCACTGCATATCTACTCATGCCCTTCAAACTAGAACACCCCATTTAGAAAGAATTAATTTCTTGTCAGTGGGGTAATCATGCCTAATAATTTTTTAGATTTGTTTATACTTTATAGTCACATCTATCAAAACAATGTCGATAGAACAATTATAGTCTACCCTTATTAGAAGGTGCTTATTTATAGTGCATACTTAATATAACTCTCATTCCTTTATTGCAAGAGTTGAGAAATGGTATCTACAGCTCTGGGAAAACTTAAGAAATCTTGTGTGTTGAAGAGAGGAGAAGGATTAGTTTATTAAAAATTCAAAAAAATGAACTTTTCCCAGAGGAAATACATACATAGAGAAACAAAAGGAGGTTTCATAACCTAGTGGTGGGTACATACCCTAAGGCTAGCCCTTTGTAAGGTATAGGAAATTTGCCGTTATACTTGTATAAAACCATGGGAGAGAAGAATAATCACAATAACTTAAACATACTTTTCACAATGCTCCCTAAATTCTTCTGACTCAACTTTCTGTGGGCAATGTTGAGGAATGAATTTAGTATTGTGAAAAGCCACAAAGAGTGTGCATAAGGCCTCTCAGGGTTTCTTCCAGATTACGTGCAAAACTTGTTGAATAATACCCGTAATATATTTTATTCCATCTATATTAGTTTCACGGTTACTAATGGGAACAGGGTTGCTGAATGGTGACGCAGAGGACTTCTGCCTCAGTGTCCATTTTTCAGTTAAAAAGAAAAAATTTAGCATTGGAGTAGCTTTTAATATATGCACTAACATAGCAATAGATGTGGTGGAAGAGTCTTTGTTGCCACGTAGGTTTTTTATTCATTATTTAGTTATTTGCACTCAGGGAGAGGGTGTATAAAATACCACTTTTTTAAGCCAGTAGCATTTTTTGTTCACTAGGAACTTGTGTAAATGATTATGCAAGGTTCAGGACATGGGAGATTGAGATCTACAGGTGCATGTTGGGTTGGGGTAGCTAGCAGGGATTAGTATAGCTGCCTGGCATCCTGCTTTCCCAGGTTGAATAAAGATCCCCCAAATGAATTGCTTATGATGCATAATGCTCATTAGAGGTAGCAGGTTTATATTCTGAAAGGTTTTTGACATACTTCATGTTCAGGATTGGCTACAATCCCCAGGCTGCTTCCACATTTGGGAGCAACAGACAGCAGCTACCCGCACACTTGGTAGCTTCTTCAGTCTGTATTCCCTGGGCGTTGTTCAAGGAGTTTTATTTCATACATCATTTCATAGTCACAGCTGTATAATTATACATCAAATCTATAGACCATAGCATGGCACTGAAGATGCATTCTGCATGCACACTAAACACTGAAAAAATTCAGGTAAAGAAAACAGTATTATTTTCCAGGTTTTTCACTAATGGCAGTTTCTCAGCTCCACTGACATTACATATACTTTCCTAACAACTCCAGACAATTCATCAAGTGAATAATCTATTGATATGGATATGGAGTAGTTTGGGGTTTTTTAAGTGCTACTTGGCCACTCAAAGCTAATACCAAAATATCCAGGCAGGTTACTGTATATAGAGATGATGCTAACACAGTAATATTCGAGAGTTGTGGCTATTAGGGTTGGAATACTCCCTCCTGTGGTGTGAAGTTCCTTGAATACATAATAAGCCCTGCCACAGACCGTCATTAGTGAACAGAGCTGAGAATGTGCCTGAACAAAAGTGCAACTCCCAGCTACTTGAGCTAATAACTCCTAGAGTTGATCGTAGTAGTAAACTTTTATCTTCTTTATTCACTAGCTTCTAGAGGGGTGATATGACACTTAGCCAGCGTGTTATACATACCGTGTTATTTGGTAGTTCTGATCTCTGCAACAGCACTTCTGATTTATTTATCACTTCATTAAGTGCAAAAGGAAGCTCCAGGCAGCCTTTGGTATTGTTCAGTACAATGAGTTATTTTCTCAGGTTGGCTGCCAGAAGTGAGACATTGTGCTGTTCTTCAAATGTTGCTTAGCTGAGAGCAACCCCTATCGTACCGGACAGAAGCACAACAGCTGTTTCATAGGCGACTGCACGACTTCTAATGCAAGTTCACTTGTAACTGAAGAACCTCCACAAGGGGAGCCCACAATGGAGACTATAAACATGGCTTTTCATTTTCTCTCTAGGAATTCTTGTTCTGCTTGGTGTGCGAGTGAGACTTCTTTTTTTTGTTCTTTTGTGTGTTTGTTTGTTTCCCCCCCCACCTCCCATTGGCCGTGAAAACCGAGGAAAGAAGCGACCTGAAATAATCTACAAGTACGTGACTTGGGTCAAAAGTATTTCTGACTGGTGGAGACCAGCCTGCCAGTATTATTATTTATGTCTTTCTTTTTGTCCTGAAGAGAAGCTATCATTTTCGATGCATGTGGGTATGTGCCTTTGTGCAGTAATGCAGATATCTGTAGCACTTTATAGTCATATAAAACAAGTCCTTTCATGAAGGAATAAATTAGGATGAAAGGGGAGTTATATAATACGAGTCCTTCCCATTCTAACCCTGTGTTCCTCTGTTTAGGTCAAAATGAGAGAAATGGGGTGAGCAATTAAGCTCAACACAAATCCTTTTATTCCTCCCCCTATTCCATTGTAAAGATGTATGGACAGCGCTGGTGGAACGCCGACCAAAAGTTAGGTAAAGGCCCGCATACCATGTACCATGAAGTTGCTGGGATTTTGCTAAATTGCGGCATATTTTAAATATATGTACACAACTCCTCCAACTTCTCAAAGATTATAATAGGTAGAAAAATACTTATTTTAATGAAAAGTCTTTTTATTTCATTATTTCATTATTATTATAGGCTAGCAGTACTACAATATTAACCCAAAGCCATTTGATTGTCCCTGGACTCCACGGTGTATCTTGTGAAAATAGCTCCCGCTGTATAACAGTGTTTTCTCTCACAAAGACAGCTCTATAATGGATACAGTGGAGCACAGTGGAACAATATTTTCTATCTAAATAAAATCATAACAGTCCTAATCTTATCAGTCTCAAAGAGGAGCAGAAGTCTGCTCCAACTCTTGTCCTCGCTGTCTTGACAATGTCAGTGAAGACACGCAGTTTTCATCCTCATCTAGGATATCAGTTGTCATAGTGAACTGACAGTACACAAAGTACTGCAGTATATAATACCAGCTGTACAACTGTAGATGATCTTTAGCACATACGTTTTCTTAGGAGGTGAAAAAAAGCAACCTTCTCTCAGAAAAAGAGACAAACTCCTCACCTTACATAATATAGGTTTAAAAAGCAACCATTTCCTTGCAACCCCATCTCAAAATCCCATTTGGGTGGTGTTTTTTTTCAAGCACTTATGTTTCTTAAATTATTTTACAGCATACAAGATCTGGAAAAGGCTCAGGATACCCAAGGGTAGGAGTTTTTTGCTGTGTTTGGCTGGGTGGTTTGGGGTTTTTTTTAAGATCCCTTTAGCCCCGATTCCACCCCAAGCTCCAATACTGGGGTGCTCAAAGTATGTGTCCTTTAGCTTGATCATAGTGATTTAGTGCGGCCAATGAACTTAATACTTCTGGAATGCTAATCAGTTAAAATGAACAGGATTGTTTACGCATCCCTGGAGGCAACCACTTAAAAAATCTTTAAAACCTATTCAAATAAGGATCTTTAAAACTTTATACTCGGGTGTGCTTTGAAGGGGATGTGCTTTTAGGAAAAGTGTCAGCTAAGCCAGGTTTTTCAAGCAAGTTGGATATACAATTGCCATGGCTGTATACACATGCCTTGGGGTAATTATCAGTGAAAATGGCTAAATTCTATTAATTGGCACACGCCACATCCCAAATATGTATGAAGCGACTCTCACCTTCCAGGCACACAGCAGTATGTCTAACTTGTCTGCAGTCTTTCATGTTTACCATCATTTATATATGCATATCCATCAATCCATCTTGATTAGAAATGAATTGATGAAGTGACACAAAGTTCAATATTATGATACTGGAGCATGTGGATGAATCAAGGCCAATGGTGAGGATGGTGTGAAACCACATTTGAATCAATTATTACCCTGACTGTTAGCCTGAATCTGAACTGAGACAGTCTTTTTAATTCTGACTCTGAGTCAATTTAGTTGCATCATAACATACAGCAGAAAGTGACTGATGAGCCTGATATATCGCGAAGCTGGTTAAATCACTTAATTTTTGTCACATATTGCATTATCCGAATCTCCGTCACCAATGCAGCTGCAGCATTCCATGCTCCTAACGTACAGCAGCAGTGCTTTTAACTTGGACTGGATTCAGATTAAACAAACCACATTAAGAGAGGAAAAACATCTGCTTAGATTTGTCCTGAATCTAAAAATGGCTGGTGAGGTGCTATAGACAATGACGGCTGTAACAAGAGCTTTTGATTTTTTTTTTTTAACATCACCTTGTCTAGAGTTTTTGAAAATAAGAGATCAGAACGAGAGGGAGCTGGGAAGGAGAAGAGGTGGAGCTGAAAAGAAAGAAAGAAAAAAGCCCCAACAACAACAGGGAACTAGGAGGATGGGGGAAGTGAGAATAAATGAAACAGCATAGAGGTGAGACAGACAAGAAGCAGTCACCGAAGGGGTAGGAGGTATCAAAGTGAACTGAAGGGAACATAAGAATGAGCCGAAATTTTACCCTTTTTGATCTGTGATATCTGTATTTTGTATTTGGCTTAAAATATAGATGGCAGCACAAATTCTGAGACAAAGAGACTAGAAAAAATGCTACAAATTTATCTTTGGATTCCACTTGTATTTCCAGAACTGGTCTTTTGATGTATTATGATGTTCCCAGAATCCAGTGACATCTGTATAGTCCTCCCTTTCAGATTCATGACTCGATGTAAAGCGCACGGTTTCAATTATCTTATGACAAATGCTTTGATTTTATTCATAAGGGTAGTGATGTTAGCCTTTATGTTCTGGCTAATTCCAACATGACCTATCTCTCTGATCCTTTCCACATCTATTTAATTTGAGTCTTCTCTCTCTTCTGTCAGTAAACTGTTGTATACTATGGTAAACCTGAGGGAACCGCTTCATTCCACCCCAGAACCTGCTGCATTTCCAAGATAGTAAAATATGTTCAGATCTTTGGATTAGATACTAATTAAACACAATACATTAATTCTACTTTCATTTAATTGCACTGCAGTTTATTTGCCCAACTCCAGTTAGTGTTAATGTGAGACAAAAGCGAAAAAAAGAAGGTGTTTTTGACAAATGAAAAAAAGTCAGCTCAAAATGTCTATGTGTTTCCTTTACCCATTAGGTGTTGATACAAATGTAAGTGTCTACAAGAAACATAGGAAAATGTAAGGCAATACACCATTACTTTTGGCTGGGAATAGCAGTACTTATGAGTCAATTTAGACTTTCCAGCCAAAAGACTTGGCAACTACGGCAGTGACAGCATTTGCACATATTCTCATGCATTTGTGGCCAGGGTTTGATCCTGAAGGTCCTTGGGCAACATCAACTCCCTGTAAATGGAAGGTCTGAGTCTAATCAGATCACAGAAAGAGCATTGTGGCTCATGGCACCAGCCTGTAACTTGGTAGCTTTTTTCAAGAATGCAGATGCCTCATTTCAGCATATGTCTGCTTTTAAGCATCCCCTCCTACATGTACGGGATGCAGTAAAAATGAATGAGAAAGCTCAGCTCTGAATGTCTTCGGCGTCATGGCTACATTTGGGAAAAAAATGTTTTCAATCTTTACTTTTTATGTTAGAACTCAGATTAATAGTCAGTCATATATGATGGGCACAAACTATAGGGGAGACACCCAGGAGCTTCTCTAGGTCTCATTAGTAGAATCAAGGAGGGAGATCATGGAGGTGTGCGTGCTGGGGTGGGTGGTAACAGGAAAACCTCTTTATACAAATCAATCAGAAAAAAATATTCAATTTTCTTATACTGAGTACAGGTTGTGATCGGTGCCATAGGGGATAACTTCCTGTCATCTTTCTCTAAGCCTTCTTATTCCTCAGAAATAGATCCTTCCTTTCTCAGAAGAAACCAAAACACTCAGAAAGTTTATTTTCTGACTGTTCCTTATCTCGGTGAGACCTGGACCCGCTCTTCCCAACCCAGGGGGTGGTTCAGGCGGCTGCTTCTTGTCTAAATCAGTGGTGGGCTGGGCTCTAGTCTCTATCCCGTGAACCCAGCTCTGTCCAACCACTTGAGGCTGTATGTGCTTTTGGCCAGAGGATTCGGTTCTGAGACTTGTTTGTTCCCCTTTTCCCTCATTACTAATAACTATTATTAGGCCATGTCCACATGAAGGACAGAATTGCAGTTTTGACTTGTTAATACGTGCTGAAATCTGAACGTAGACAAAAGCGTTGTGGGTTTCACCTGTGGTTAGTTGGTTGAGGTGAACCATAAAGCGATTACCAACCAGCTGACTTCTGTTAGAGCTGCAGTAGCCTTTAATATGTTATCCATCATGTGTTAAAATGTCCTTTTTTCCTGTTGAGGCTAACACCTTGGAGATCTCTTTGTAAGCTTAATAGTTTTGGGTAGAATGATATAATTTCACCTCCAAAGGTCAAGCCATTAACTGTTTGCTGTCCCAGTGCAGTATGGAGTTTGTATAAGCCATTGCAGAGTCTATTCAACACAAGATATATATGGGTTTAACAGACTTGTGCAAGTGCTAGAGGATTGCTTTGAGGAATTATACTTTACTGTTTCTTATGATAACTGGAAGCCATTTTTAAACATTTTTTAAAACCTAAGTCTTTTATTCTGGCTTCGCCTAACATGTTCTCTTTGTATTAAACATTTCAATGATAGTGTTATAGTGCCAGCTTTGTCTGCATTTTATAAGACGGCTATGAAAATTGTATTTTTTCCCAAGTAGGTTGAAAAGCATGATAGTCTGATGATTCCCATTTGAATCTAGTAAAATGACAGAAAGGCATTAGGGCAACAGGATAGTATTGTTCAAATGTAAAGATAGCCATGAGTAGATGGGGGCTATAAAAACATCAAACACCTGATCAGCTGAAGAATTGGGAAGTACTGCTTTTGACTCCAGGAAAAGCAGAATTTTCAGTCCACAGTCCACATTCAATTCACCTGGTACTAGAGAACAGCTGAAAAGGTAAACAGAAATACTCCTATTTACACAATATTTTGCATTTAAAATGATTAGGAAGGTGCCAGTAATCTGTCAGTATGTTCAGTCAAGCAGAAGTAATAAGCGATGCTATGTGTGACCAAACAACGGTGATATGCAATGCTACATTTTTAAGCCCAGTTAGGACTGAACACTATGTACCAATCCATAATACTTCCTACTTTGCAGTATTTTGCATTGTGAGGAGAGTTTCTCGGTGCTAGTTCTTGATGAAGGTCAGATTAATTGAAAAAATGAAATGTTTTCTCCTGGGTATAAAAAGGTGAATATAATTCACAGTGGGGGCTATATTTTCCTTTGCAGCATTGACACTTGTTTGATTTTATTTTTCCCTAAAAGAAAACTCATCCAACTGTCATATAACCTCCAGGGGCAAATATTCGTCAGCTATAAAATATAAACAGCTATTTTACTGTATCATTGGTAAAATACTTTTTCCCTTGCCCCCCGCTCCCAGTAAACATTTTGACTGGCAATATAAATAAAAGACAAATGATTCTGACATTGGAAACAATGCTCTATGCTAGCATGGCAAGGTTGAGTAAGCCTCTCTCTTCATATTGATTTGAAAATATGAACCACATTCACCATGCAGCACCCTGATGGAAGTTGGTAGGGGTAGCAAGATTTCACATAGATGGGGGGGGTCAGTATGCAAAGGAGAGAACAAACATTTATATGGCGGGAGTGCTTTAATCTACAAGCCCAAGCCCAAAAGGCAAGTGACACTGTAGTAGTTAGGGTAGTAGTTAGTACTTAGGGTCCCCTAGGGCATAACTACGCCACAACAACCTGAGACAGTGCTGAACATATCTGCCCAATCACTTACACTGATATGCTCAAAGCCCAGTAACGTGCCAGTAAGCCAGCTTTGGCGTTTCCCCAGAACCTGATCTTATTGACACCGGAGACTGAGGATTCAGACATGCTACAGAAAAATGACCCCAGACCATCTTCATTGTTGTGTTTCTGGGTTTGGACAGTATGTGAAGCATCAGGCAGTCAGGGCATGCTGGAGAGGATGCCAGACACAGCATGTTGCAGCTCTGATGTGTGGCATGCCCATGTTCTTTCTTGCTTTAGTTAGTCATTTGTAAAATTAAATAGTATTTTCTTCCATTCAGAGGAAATGGGAAGGATAAATACATTTAAGATGGTGAGAATAAGGGAAATCGGTATGTAAAAGGAGATCAAACTCCTATATGGCAAGCAGACTTTTGGCAGGAAAAAATCATAGTGAGGTATTCAGTGCCTGCGGTCTCAGTCAAGGTGATTATAATGAAGAACCCACATCCCACCCAATACTGTCTTTTTGTATTAAATATTTTTTTATAGAACATTTTCCAGAATATAATGTCACCAGCCACTTGCCTATTTCTGAAAACTGATGACTGCTACTTTGTCCCTCTCTTGTTTTCTGCTTTAATGTGAACCTCTCTGAACTATAATAACCCATTCAAGGGAAGCAGATGGTGGTAAAGTAAGGAGGCTACAGATAACTGCTGAAAGGAGTTCAGATGGATAAGTAGATTCATTCAGGGTTGTTGTCTTCTTTCGTATGACATTTTAGGATAACAGCATTCATAGATTAATATCTAAATTTGATAACCATTTGACTGCCTCAGAGGTAACTTGATTGATTTTTAGGTCATCATTAAATGATCTAATTGGGCAATCATTCACCGTCTGAAAAATCATGCCACAATCTCAACCCGGACTCTCTTTGATGCTCCATTTATGGAGTAGGTGTCCACATTTTCCATGAAGTGTCCAGATGTGATTCAGGGAGGACCAAATCTTTTTCACTAAGTCAAATTCTGGCTGGGGGGATTGTAGGGGTCCTGATGATGTATTTCTGCAGCAGGTTGGATCTAATACATGGCGACATCAGTGGAAATATTGCCCTTAATTGTAATCGGTGTTAGAGCCTTTTGGTTGGGAGGTGGGAAGTGGTCAGTGGAGCAGTATCCAGGGGCTCCCATATGCATGCAGAGAGCCTGCTCTAATGCACTGGAAATCCAGCATGTCAGAGCAGACTCTAACGTCATGTGTATAAGCATCCCTGCACACAAAATGGCAGTCGGGAGCTCATCAAATAAGCTTTAGTGCAAAGCACCCGTCCGCCATTTTCCAGCTTGGAAATGCTGATACACATGATGCTTGGGTGCTTTTAATGAGCATGGATCGCTAATTAAAGTCCCCCCCCCACACACACACACATCCTGGAGCACGTGTAAAAATGCCCTAGGAAGCAAGAGGTAATCAAGAGTGTCAGGTGGGGTGAATACAGGGTGAAGGAATAAGCCTTCACTGCTGGTGGTAATGTGGAAGACAGGGAAGAAGAAAGGGAAAAGGTTTCAGGGTCAGTTTCTCTTAGGTAGAAGCAGGATGGTATGCAAAGAGTGGCAGACATGACGTCTGCATGGACTAGGAGCTAGGACACTCAGATTAGTAAGGAAGGTACATAAAAGTACAGTAAACCACATCCCACCCAATACATATTTCCTCCACCCAGTTCCTCTTTTTTTTCTATTATGACAAGAAAATTACAGAACAGTGTCAGAGTATAGTTTAATAGCATGATGTTTCTGGGTCTACAGTGGTGGTTATTAATCCAGAATATATAGATTCTTAAGCATTATTCCACGTTCACTGTTGCTGAATGTAAAGTGGGGGCATACTTGTTAACGGCTATACTCCATGTACCCTCTCTCCAGTAGACATCTGAAAGTTATTGTGAGGAAAGAAGAGGGGGAAAAAAGAAAGCAAGCACAGAGAGGCTTTTACATCAGTTCAGTGCTATCCTTTAATCTGTGTATTCAGTGCAAGAAAAGGAACAAGTCTGCATTAGAAATACCGTAGATAAAATAAACTATCCAAAATTAATTCCTATAGAGGCGATGCTACTACATAATGGTGACAGTTCTGTCAGCAATTCTGTTATAACTCTCAGTGTTCAAAGGGTTATACGTAACTCACCCTCTAAATTGTACTGGTCTACATTTCATACACAAGTTGTCAGCCCAAATGCAATTTTTATAAATAAAATTTTAAATCTATTAGAATTTCAATTCCTCCACTATATAACTTCATGTTATTTGAATACATATTTTCATCTTTACAGAAGATAAAAGAGAAAATTGGTTCTCTAAAAATTCATAGTAGAGAATTGAAGACAGGCATGAAAGAAATAGCATTTGTTAAGTTATTTTGCTTTTGACTTTTCAACAAAAGAGGAATAGGATGGAAAGGATCTAGTTTTTCAATTGAGGTAGAATTGCTACTGGTTTGTAGCATAAAATAACATTGGAAAGCCAGGAAAAGGCTACTGTAGAACTGGCAAAATACTGAAAAATGTTGAAAAGAAAATGTGCACAGACTTATGGGGAGTTTCACCTTCTAAAACTACACATTCAAATTTTGCAGCTGTTTGTTTGCCCTTGCACATGCAAAATGGGCCTTTGCCCTGGGAAGCAATCATTTATTTTCATAGATGCTGGGTTTATTTGCGCAAGTGGATATTCCCAAAAATGTGGAGAAGGTGTATTCTTTAAGGCCAGGTATAGACTTTACACTTTTACCAGTATGAATGATCGGAAACCAGTCTATGCCCATAACAGAACAGAAGTTTGGTGCACACAGACTGGTTTAAAAATGGCAGAACCCATTTAAGGGTGCAGACAGAAGTGCAGGTCCCAGGTATAATTCAGAACGATTTCTGCAAAGTGTTCTGAATTACAACCTTACCCAGACCAAACAGAAGTGCACTGTTGGTTCCAGGCTGGAGGGGAATCTAGCTGTGGGCTGGGAGTCTACAGCCAGGTTCCCATTGCAATGGCCAGGCTGTCTGCCAGCACTTGCTGTTTTCAGTATAGGAGAGGGGAAAGGCAGCAGAGGGAGCTCATTCTTGGGGCTCTCCAGCCAGTGCTGAAGGGTGGGGTGGCAGGATTGGAGCCCTTCCCCTTTGGAGGGGCTCCAATACACTTTCCCCACCCTCCAGGGGGAACTGAAAAAATCCTAAACTGAACTCCCTCCATTCCCTTTCCCCTGTCCCAGTCTGAAAATAGCAACAGGCTGGGAGTTCCACAGATGCAAGTTACAGAAGGCTCCATTTTGAAATGTCTTTATCTGATACTTCATGTAACAAGGGGTCAGATTTTCACCTGATTGGCCATTTTTTAAGCTGTTTGCAGCTGTGCACCTGTTTTTGGTCCCAGCTATAAACTGCTTTCTGTGGCCAGATCAGGCAAAAATTACCACTTGTATCTGCACCTTAAGATTCCCCACCGCCCTACCACAAAAGGGTGACTGTGTTCTGTTCACTACTGATCTAAACTACACTGTGTACAGAAAACCACGTAACTTAGGTCAATATGCCTCAGGCTTTTTGAATGTCTGTATCTAAGAGTTCTGGCCAATAATAGCTGCTTCCTATTGGAATACTCACTTGAAAGGTAGATTTGGCCAACAATATTTAATTATCTAATGCACATAATAATATCTTTAAGTAATTTCCTTCATATTTTGGCATGTTACCAAGGAAATAATAGGAGGTGTACAGAAGATTGTAAAAATTAATGAACCCTAGACTTGCCCCAGGGAAATAAGTCAAGGGAGAAATCCATTTGGTCATCCTTAGAGCCTTGGAGAATTCAGATGAGGGAGATGTTGAGTGTTGTCTTTGTAGCAGTGGTCAGGACATTATACCAGGAAAATTTCACAGGTAGTCTAATAGCTTGTTAGATTCACAAGTAAACTAGAATATGGAAATTTTGCAAAGCACTTTGTTACCATAAATAATTTCTGCCTTGAAAAGGAACTGTTTTAAGATAGATAGATAGATTCTCAGACTCCTTTATAAGCTTTCCATTTCAATAGTATCTCGAAGACTCACAATATTTTAATGATTTATTTTTACACCTAGAGGTGGTATGGAATTGTAAGTGAAATGTTTTCAGTGAAAAATACTAGGTCTTTGTAAACAAAACTTTTCAGTGATACATATGCTCAATAAAACTTTGTGAAAATTTTCTGAATTCTTACTGAATTTCTGCTGCAAGAGACCTACTCCAGAGTGGCTGAAAAGTTCAGTTCTTAAGACTCTCAGCTGGGATTCTGAATCCTAGCTGAATCCTAGAAAGTAGGTTGTTGTGCAGGGTGCAGACAGCAGTGACAATCTTGCCTGATCTGGCCACAGAAAGCAATAGATAGCTGTAAGCAAACACACGTGCACAGCTGCAAACAGCTTTAAAATGGCTGATCAGATGAAAATCTGACCCTTTATTGCATGAGGTATCAGATAAAGACATTTCAAAATGTAGCATCTTCTGCAACTTTCGCAGAGCTCCCAGCCTGTTGGTGTTCAGGGAGTTTAGTTTGGGGGTTTTTCAGCTCCCCCTGGAGGGTGGGGTGGGTATACTGGAGCTTCCCTGAGGTGGGAAGGCTCCAATTCACCCACCTCATCCTTCAGCACTGGCTAGGGAGCCCCAAAAATGAGCTCCCTCCACTGCCTTTCCCCCTCCCATTCTGAAAACAGCAGTACTGGCAAAGAGCCCTGGCCATTGCTATGGGAACCTGGATGCAGACTCCTAGCTGACGGTTAGATTCCCCTCCCCCCTGGAACCAACAGTGAACTTCTGTTTGGTCTGGGGTAAGGTTGTAACTCAGAATGCTCTGCAGAAATCATTCTGAATTACAGCTGGGACCTACATTTTTGTCTGTACCCATAATGTTGTTAGAGAGCAGCTGATCCCCAAAATATGGAAGAAGCAAGATGCGTTTGGTCATGCCTTTTATTGGAGCAGTTTTACAGTTTGGAGAGAGATTAAACAAATTTTTTCAAATCTCAGGAAGGTTATTTTGTGCCCACAGGCTTGTTTATATAAAACTGCTCCTCTCTGGATTATTAAGGTCTCTTGCAACCACTATACACATGCTCTGGGGTGGAGAAGAGGGCACTTTAATTAGAGTGGCTCTCAGAGAGAGTCCCCTCTGAGAGCCACTCTAATTAAAGTGCCCACAGCATCACATGTGTTCAGCATCCTGCATTTTCATATGGTGGTGGGGGAACTTTAACTAAAGTTCGTTGAACAAGCTTTAATTAAAATGCCTCCCCCCATCCTGACCATTTTGAAAAGCGGGATGCTGAATACACATGACGTGGAGGTTGCTGGAGCATGCTAATTAGCACACTTCAGCAGACTTGCAACAGACCTGACTGAGTCTGCTGCAATGCGTGCTAATTAGCACATGTCAGAGCAGACACTTGTCATGTATATAAGTGTCCTCTGGCACTGCCACAGAAAAAGTCTTATTTGTAAACTCAATTTTATTTTTTGGAAATTGAAAACACTTTTCAAAAGTGGTGCAGTTTCCAGTTTACAAAAGTAGTGCAGTTTCCAGTCTGCACTACTTGGAACAGTCTGCTGTTCCAATGAAGTACTGTTATCACCATTCTGCAACTGGGAAACCCTGGTCTGGTCTACACTGCCTCTGTGTAGTACCTGGGACCACTGCCAAGAAACATCTCCTGCCCACTTGCTCCCACTCAGTGCTTGCCAAATACAGGAAATGAGTCAATGTATTTGGCTTGGAGCAGCCCTGACCACAAGCCCAAGCACTACTCTTGGACTGTCTGTCTCAGCTATACTTATTGGCATGTGTTTAGGGCTACATTAAGGTACCTATACTGGCTTATTTTTAGGGTCTGGCATGTGCTGAGCAGAAGTGAGTGGGTGGGATCTGACACAGTGACTTTCATATGGTCACACAAGGCTTCTGTGGGGGACCAACATAATTATCCTTTATTTGCTGGAAACAAACACTGAAGGAAATGGTTCATTATTAATTCAAGATATAATTTGATTCTAGTAGGAACACTAAAAATCAAATACAAATTCATAATACTGTTGGTCTACAAATCTGGACTGGAGAGCTCATGAGCATAGACTTCATCTCAATAGTTTGACTCTTCCATCTCTAGAACCACCCAATCTGCAATCTGAAATGCAGATGAATTAGTTCTGAAAATTAAAATTAAAATGAACATGAAAGAATGTGACACAAAGAATGTGACACAAACTTTTTTGATCCCTCCACCCATTTTCTTCCCCAGATTAGGAAGTTTAATCCGTAGTCAATTAGAGTGTTGGGTAAAAGCATTGATGAGTCTGACTGAACAAAAGTGGTCCACGTTGTTACTGAAAGTAGAAACTAAAGCAAAATAAAGGGATTATTTGTCTACTGGAAGCCTTGGACAAAATCATCCCAGTTCATTTTTTTTTAAATATTGGCTGGCAAATGCATTACATCTTAAATGTAATGTGAGAGTGATTACTTAAAGATGCACAGAGCTTGCTGGGCTATATACCCTCAGGACGATGAAAGGGTGAGTGATCATAAATAAACTTTGGCTTTACTGTTTTGGAGTCAGTAAGACTGTTAGGCCACCTGGAACAAAAGATTCTGGTGTTCTAGATATGCAGTTTCAGGATTATTCCTTTCAAATATATTTTTCAGAAGTGGTACATGAACTTGATTATGGGGTACACCCAATTGAACCCAGGTATCCTTATCGTTTTTATGAGAGAATATGCCCAGACATTCCAAACTCTAGAAGCATTTTTGTCCATGTACTTCCTGAGTGAGGCAGTTATGGGAATAAAATATCAGTTTTGAATATGGGCTAAAAATTTTGGGACAAAAATCTAAGACCCTGTGTCTTTATGAAAGTAGGACAGAAATTAGTGGTATCTACCCTAAGAAATACTTTAGTTTTACCCAGTCTGTGCAGGTACTTTTTCATATTAAAGAGAATAATTTCCTGGGCTTAGAGTTCAGATACAATTTAAATAAGGTTTATATGGTATATATACACTCCATATCTATAGGAGCATCTACTTCTCTCTCTCCACAGAAATCTATTTTCAATAAACTCTTGACTCTTTTTAGCTCTACAGTTTTGTTCTCCTAACAGGCTCTGGTTCCTTATTATATCTTTGCTTAAAGAAATGAGGAAGCCTGGAAGTCCACTGTGTGGTTCTAATATCTTCAGGAGGCTGTCTATGAGGCTTGCTGTCCTTATAATTTACCTTTAAAATCTAGTTTGAGGCAAGATGGAAGTGCCTTTAAAAATTCCTTGCAACATGTTTTGACTCATTCCAGTTTTAGACAGTAACTGAAAATTGGTAAAGGCATGTGGGCTAAGTACAGACAGTGAAAAAGCCCAAGGCTAAAACAATTCAGTCTTTGCAGGTTAGTCTAAGATGCAGAGATTGAACTGATAAGGAAGTGAACAGACATTCACTTTCAATTTGGGCCATGCAGCTACATGCCTGCAGGGGCCCAGGCCAGAAGCTGGGAGGTGGTAGAGGCATGCCTCCTTGCTCAGCTGGAGCAGACAGCTTTGGCCAAAGCTAGCCCATCCAGCCTGTGGCAGGGGGGAGGGGGGAGGGCTTGTGGG
>NW_017728998.1:17004181-17015422 GCF_001723915.1 Gavialis gangeticus | reverse complement strand
CAAAAGAAACCGTCCTAACAAAGCCTGAATATTAAGTGAAGAAAGCAGGATATGACTTATGTGCTGTGGGGATTGTGAGTTAGCTGGAATCTGGGAGGGGATCTGGAACAGAAGTTCAGTCAACTGATTTAACCTAAATCACTTGAGTCTGATACTATATCCATCAAAGCTTATCTTAAACTGGTTTCATTAATTTTGAAGGTGCTTTATGTGCACTGAACTTCTGTTGTGTTACAGATTTGAACCAATTTCCAATCCCTTATGCTGGTTTATGTGTAATTTCTGGCCTTAGCCATAAAGGCAAATGTGTTGTTACCAAACTAGGTTCTGAGTAAGGCTATGGATCTTAAATCCCTCCAATTTTTGGAAATATTTCTATCTGCATTTGAAGTTTCTGATTTGTTTTAAGCTGTGGTTATTACTTGCTTTAAAGGGGTTTAAAGAGGTTGTTCAGCCCCACTGATATCCAAGTTCCTGTGTGAAAAGTATTTGAAAGAAGTGTGAAAAGGAGGAGTCTGTTATCCTGTTGTTTGTATTTGGATTCATTTGGAAGAGAATGCAGGGCTTTGAAACACAGCTCAGTCTTAGCGATATCATTTTGTGAATGTCGCTTTTAAAATGATGATATTCATTTAGCGGTTTGGTTCTGTGGGTTTCTCATGGTGACAAATACCAAACCGTGTGACTGCTTTGACGACATGTTGCTAATGCTACCAAAATCAAATGTATAACTAATAATGAGGAAAACAGCTGACTCTATTCAGATGGCTGTGGTTCATTTAAATGGCTAGCCCAGTAAGTGGAAAATACTGTTTAGTGTTTAATGTAGACAAATGTGAAATAATTGATGTGTAGGCAATGAGCTGAAGTAGAGAGTGTATTGTACAATGGAACAGCTATGAAATGTAATGACAAAGAAAGGATTTAAAGGTTATTATAAACAAATCCATGAAGATATTAGGATGATGTAGGCAGCAGGGGGAAAAAAGTAAACATGAAATTGGGCAGCACAAGCTAACAGAATACAAATGAAAACAAGCAATATCATAATGTACAAGTATATTTATTAACTTATGTTTAGGGATACTGAGAACCCAGTTGTCAAATGTGAGCCTCAAGGTTTTATCATCTGGCTTTGTAGCTGGGCATTCAACTTAGCATTTGGCGTTCCAAATATTGAGATTTTTATTTTTAGAGTTTGTGCATTAATCACCGTGTTTTAGACTTACTGCAGTGTGCACACCATTAATGTACAAATGACCCAATATCTAACTGGCCATTTGAATGTATGGTTGCCTTATATTACTCAGAAAACTTGTAGTTGTGCAGACAAATTCGGTACGTGCAGAATTCTAGAAATCTGGGACTGGTTTTCTGTAGTCCTGATCTAACAAAGCACTTCAGGTTGAGCTTAACATAAAGCATGTGCATGGTCCATGCACTTCAGTGCATTGCTGGAGTGGGACTGGAGTGCAAAGCTGTAGGATGAAGACATTTCACAAAGGCATTTGTGGTCAAAAATGTGTGTCCTTTATGTTTCCTTGGCTGAGGTTTTGTAGTACCCCACTTAGTTTAATAGAGGCTGAGCAGGCATGAATAAATAGAACATAGCTTAGTCCCTTATACCTAGTTTTTGTCATCTTGCCAAAAGAAAGCTAGTATTGTCTTGAAAAGGCTATAATGCATTGTATGGTGTTTAGTGCAAGTCTTCTCTGTACATGCATTCTTACATGTACAGCCCCAGGGTTCTGTCGACCTGAGAAATCATTGAAGCTTTTTTACTTTGGATATCATAACATCATCAGAAGCCCTTGATTTGTGTGTAAAGTCTCGTAGTTTACAACATCCAATATAATATCCTTGGAAGATGGAAAGCTGCTTAATTTAAAACTGGCGTAAATGTACCGTACATTAGGTCAGGTATCCACATTAAATCTGAATCTGCCCCACAGGATAGTTGGAGAGCCTGCATCATTTTAATGGATTCCAGTTTTTTTCTATGTAGATAAAAAACAATCAAGCTTTTATTAGCAGAAAGTTTGTTCTTTTATTTTCTGATTGTGTGCATGTTGCTTTCAATGGGAAGTTCTTACAACACCAGTTTTATATTCTTATTTTTTAAACCATTTCTTATAATGGCTAATATCATGCTGTTAAAATCACCAGAGTATCTCTTCCTGTACAGCATATGCTTAATTTTTGCACATGCCCCATATGCAGTCTGGTCAATATGTTTAAGCAATTTTTTACTTTGTCCTTTGGTACAGATGGTCTCATATCATTTGCGTAATTTTATACACTCATCTTTAGAAGGATGGTATGATGTCTCATGCTATCAGTGTTGTTTCCAACTGGATCTGCCTATCTCAACTACACTTGATTACAGTCATCACTAAAAAAAAAAATAAGGACATGTAACAAATACAATACATTTAAATATCTGATTCATAATGTGCCCTTAAATATTTTATCAAGTCCCAGAAGTGACATTGAGCTGAATGAATCTATAATAAAAATATTGTTTGTAAATCTAATTTCAATCTGACAACTGGATATAGATATGTAAACTATTGAATTTATAGATTATAGGTGAAAAATGACTGCTGTGATAATCTACTTTGATCTGTATAATATATGCCATATAATTCACATTATTTAACTTCTATTTGACATAGAGCATACCTTTTTAAAAGGACCCAATCTCGATTTTAAAATTTCCAGTGACAGATTAACTACCACAACCCTTGGTAAATAATCCCAATGATTAAATGCCTCTGCCTGGTAAAAAATTATGCCTTCTTTTTAGTCTGAAAATAGCCAGTAGCTGTTGAATCTTGTTATTTCAGATAGATTGAATGGTTTTCCTTAAACATGTTTGTGTTTCCCCTGGGTTCATGCTTTTGGATCAGGTTATTCCTTAACTTTTATTATGCTAAACAGTCTCCACATCTTTCACTATGAGGCACATTGTGTGCCTATACAGATGCAGCGAGGCTGCTCCAATGTACTGTAATAACCACAGTCCAGCAGACTTCTGTCTCGTGTATTAGCATCCCCAAGACAAAAAATGGCAGTAAGGCACTTTAACTAAAGCTCATTCGAGACGCTCTAGTTAAAGTGCCCCCACTGCCATTTTGAAACATGGGGACACTGATACACAAAACCCCCTGAACGCTTTAATTAGAGTGGTTCTCAGAGTTGATATAATTAAAGCGCCTCCCTCACCCCTACCCCCCACACTCCTGGGGCGTGTCCACACATGCAAGCATGCGCACTTGCAGCAGCTCAAATAGAAGCATTGCAAATTTGAGCTGGGGCTTTTTGCCTCAGTGCACGTGCTCAGACATGAAATTTGTTGTGGAGCAAATTGTGCCACTTGGGGCAGACTTGGGAGCCTAGAGATGAGCAGGAGAATGTTGCCAGGGGCTGTCGCCAGCCTCCTGCTCACTCCCCTGCTGTCTCTAGCCTCCTAAGGCTAGAAACGAGCAGGGGAACATGCAGGGAGCTGGAGAAGAGCAGGAGCCTGGAGACAAGCCCCTGGAAATAAGCTGGAGACATCCCCCTGCTCTCTCCATCCTCCTGCTGCTTCTCTGCTACTACCAGTAAGTGTGGGAGGACTAGAAGAGCTGGGGAACAAACTGGGATGGGGGTAATGGGGAACAAACGGGGAGTTGGGGAAGTTCCCTTCCCCCCTCCTCCAGCCCCTCAACCCCCTACTTACCTGGCAGAAGTCAGGTCTAGGTCCCTGGGGCCCCCCGGTTTAGGTCCCACATGGGCAGGCAGCGTGCTTCAGGACTGGGTAAAAGGCCAACCACAGAGATGCTCTGGCAAGGTGCCAGAGCATCTCTGTGGAGGACCAAGCCTTCAGTTGCCTGACCCATTTTTTTCCCTCAGGGTATTTTTTTCCCTCAGGGCATTGGATATCCAGGGGTCTAGTTTTGCTTCTCTGCTGCAAACATTTTTTAGTTCCCCTGCGTGCCTCTTGCAGCATCTCAAAAGGGTTTGAGATGCTGCAAGGGGCATATCTGGGCATGTCTGGATGTACCCCTGGAGCTCATGTATAAATGACTATTTTTCAACCATTTTATTATTGGTGTGAACCATCTTCAGTTCAGGAACATCCTTCTTGAACTACGAGTAACAGATCTGGGCACAGCATTCTGGTACTGGTGATAACAATAACAAACGCAGGAGAGTCTAAGGGTGAAGTTACATGTTACACTTAGACCATACTAAGGGCACTTAAAACTTAAAATGTTCATTTGTGCTATGTGGTCTCTAAGCATCTCAAAATTACACTACTTTAAGTGAGGGTTAACTCTGAGCTGTGCTACCTAGCTTGCATTAGGTAAACTCAGTCTCTTCCATGGAAATAAAATGAGCAATTTGCAATCCTCCAGCATCCCAAGATGCACCATTCCCAGCCCTTCCCTTTACTGCCCCCATCCTCAAGAGCAGGGGTAGAGCCCCTGCTTGCCAACCCTCTAAGGAAATTCAGAACTGTGCATGAAAGAAGCTGTATTAACCCGTAACATCTAACTGCTCACAGCACATTCTGACTTTTACATTTGCCGATTTAGTGTGGTAAAAGTTTACTGTGCAACTTCACCCAATATCTACTTTACAGACTGCTATGTATTTGCCCTTGAATTAGGCTTCAGTTATAGCTAATTAATTTAAGTCTGAAAAATTCACATATATTACAAATATCCCGAGCTAGTCTTAATAAATTCCAAGTTGTTTTACAAGGTGCCTGCTTGCAGTTTACTTCCAAATGGACAAAAGAGGCCATTGCACTTTTTAAAACCAGGAGTGGTAGCCATATGATTCCAGGCTCTCAAACACCACCAAAAAGACACTAAGAAAAGTAAAAATAACAAACTTTACAGGTGAATATTTGGTTTTCTTTTTCAAGGCTCTTTTCACAACCAAATGGGTTAAACACATTTTCGTACTTAAGAATACTGAAGCTCACTTTGATGTTTACAGGTACTAAAGAGCCTGAAGACTTGGTAATTCATGAAGTCCAACCTTGATAAGTTTCCACAAAGTATCATACTAGATTTAACTGTTATTATTCAGTGATTATCCTCATGTAAAATAAATTTAAGAAAGCTTTATGCCTGAACAAGTGCGTGACTGTCATGCTATTTCTAAATTGTCGTGCCATGGGTGGTTCTAATTTTGAACTCTAATGCACACATAATTATCTCTGCAAACCTAACTTAACAACATTATTGCTTCTAATTCTCTTCTACCACAAGTGAGCACAGGGCTTCAGAGACAATTGGATCAGATGACCCTGCCTTGAGAAGCTTAAAATCAAACAACCTAATCCTGTATCCTCCATCACACTGAGCTGAAATTACCTCCATGGAACGTGGAACTTTATCCAAAGTGTGTAAGCACAGTGGAACCAAGTTTTGCATTAAGGCTAAACATACGAGGGATGTGGATAAACAAGAGAAAGTTACAGCAAGAAGGTAATGTGTTGGCTTTCTTGATCCTCAAGTTGACCTTATTTCTTTATATCCTTATGCTCTCCCCTTTCATCCCATCAGTCTATCAGGCATTCCCACATATATGTGCAGTTTTCGAGAAGGTCATTTAGAACTCATGGGGAAGAGTATTTTGACTGGAGATTTAAAGAAGAGAAAGGTGAAAGCTGGTGAAAAATGGACAAGAACAGTAAGGGATTTGCATTCATAAAGAGAGGCCTCAGTCTAAGTGTAGGAAAATAAGCGTATAATCCTGGACAAAAAAGGAGAAAATTAGGATTGAAAAGTAATGAAGACACAAACCTAGGATGGGAGTAGGAGTGCTGTTAAACGTTACCTTTAAACTTTTCTAAATCTATGGAATCTTAGGCAGTCTTAAAGTTAGAACAGTTTGGCCAGGGACAGACATTACACATAAACCACTTTAAGTGATCAGAAACTGGTTTAAACCAGTAATAAAACAGATGTTCATTGCACATAAACCAGTTTGAAAATGGCTGAAACTGGTTTGAGATAAACCTGGTTGAATGTAGTATCAGACTCAACCTATTTGGGTCGAACCAGTTTATGCAATGTCTGTCCCTTTGCTGGTTTAAGTTAAACCAGCCTCCCCCCAGCATCCTAGCATGGTCTCTGTGCTGGGAGGGGCTCTCTGCTCCACAGCAGAGCTGACCCCTCCTCTCTGCTTCCTGGCTGGAGTTCGGCAAACACTGCAGGCATCTGCCTGGCTTCCCCCTGCTCTCCCCTCCCCTCGCCACTCCCTGCTAAGCAGGGATTATTCCCTGGTCCCCTCTGCCTTACACAGACACCTCTCAGTATTAGCTAGCAGACCACATGCCACTTACAGTGCCTGATTCAGCCTAGCCAGGTTAGACTAACCTGCAAAGATTGAATACGTTCAGGCTCAGGATTTTTGAATGCCTGTCCCTAGCTTTTTAGAGCCGTTGCAGGTTAAGACTTAATGTTGTCTCAGACCTGGACAACTGACTTGCCGACTAGATGGCCTGGCAAGCTGAGGCATGGTCAGGAGCCACAATGCTACCCCTTCTCTGGGAGTGGAGCCCTGGGGATTAACTGTGGTGGGACCCTGGAGTCCAAGAAAGCATGCCTCCCCAGGCTTCATGCTCTCACACACTCAGAGCTTTTCCCCCTCCCCCCCAGGAATGTGGGAGGCTCTGGAGGGAAGTCACATGCCCCACCTCTCCCCCCCGCCTGGATGTGGGGCTGCATGCCTGGCCCCTAGGCCAGAGGCCTAGATTGGGTCTCCTGGGAAGTGTCTGCATGAGACGCTTACTGTGCAGTAACCTAAAAACGGTGGCATGTTGGTCCGAAACCTTGCTAAGATTCTGCACAGTGTTATTAAGCTACTGCACAGTAAACATCACAAATAACCGTGCCGGCGCTACTTCACAATAAATATAGTTCCTGCATATTCAGTAAGTACTTCATCAAGGAAGTACTAAACTAAATATGCAGTAACTATGGTGCATTAAGGAACATATAGACACACCTCTGGAATCCTTGAAGCTGGAAATCTGCTGCTGTGTGGGCTGGGGTCATCTCTTGGTGTGGAGTATTAGCTTAGGTCCAGTACCACCTTTGGACAATAGATCTTGGGAGGATGGAAATTTTGTCAGCAGATGATGACTACTGATCATTTGATAACTTTTATGAGTATTGAATTCATCTCTAAAATACATATGTTTAGACACACACACACACATACACACACACTCATTCTGCTAAGCATTCCACAATAACATGGTAAAGAACAGCAAATACCCCAATTGCCCTTAGCATGTGTTGAGGATGCTGATCATTTCCATACAATCTGAGGTTTTTTATACCTACCAGGACAATATTTAAGATCACAATGTTTTTGGAGCTCAGCATTTTTTAGTACAAATGTTATGGAAAACCTTCTGGACAGTTTACACAACCTTTAGCAACCAACCATTATCCCTGCACCCACCCCTAAAATAAAAAACAAAAAAAAGAAACCCTATGTATTTGGCTTTCAATTTACAACAATAATTCAGTGACAAAAAGCAGTAGTTATGGTACTTTCCAATGGAAAACATGCAGCAGTGAATAAGCACATAGAATTTGGGCGAGGCTAGATTTAATGTGTGCATCCACACATGCAGGCATGTGCACTTGCAGCAGCTCAAATAGAAGTGGTGCAAATTTGAGCTGGGCTTTTTGCCTCAGTGCATGTGCCTGGATATGCACTTTAGTGTGGTGCAAGTCATGCCACATGGGACAAAATAACTCTGCTTGGCTCTTCCTGGATCTGCAGCCGGGGGAGCTAGAGCCTGGGGCCAGCACCTGTGGGTGGCTATGGAGGAATGTGGGGGGGCTGTGGGGTGTGTGGATAGGTGTGTGTGGATCGTAGGGGGACCAAAGGGGAGGCTGCTCAGAAAGGGTGGGTTCTCTGCCCCCCCACAGGGTGCAGCCCCCTAGCGCAACTCACAGACTGCCCCCCCACAGGGGCTACAGCCTTCCCAACAGGGGCCACATGCCCCCTACCCAGTCCCACCCCCTGCTTCCTCCCCCAGCCCCCTGGATCACTGCCTCACTCAACCCTACCCCCCACTTGCTCCCCCAGCTCCCCAGTTCACTGCTCCTCCTGACCCTGTCTTCTGCTGTCTCCCCCAGCCTCTCTGATGGCTGCCCCATCTGGCCCCAATGTCCCAGCACTTAAAAAACAAAAAAGCCCTGCATTTACCAGCTGTAGCAGTGGCCATCATGGCCTCTGGGGCCTCATGGCAGAGCACTCCCCAGCCCCCCCCACACACACTGGGGGGCACCGGGGATTGGCCCTGGCTGCCTGGCACCCGTGCTGCCACTGCTGCATCACACAGGTGTAACACGGCTCGGCAGGGCACCGTGCCGCATTCTCTATGACAGCTTGGGGCTGGCCTGGGCAGCTCCAGCCATCACCCAGAGCCTGGAGCCACTCAGCCTGAGTGGCCCTGAGCTGTCAGACAGTGCGGGGTGCCACATGGCACCCTGCTGAGCTGCACTGCACTCGCGTGATGCAGCAGTAGCAGTTCGGGTGCCAGGCGGCTGGGGCCATTCCCTGCTGCCCTGCATAGTGCACGGAGGCTCTGCCATGAGGCCTGAGAGGCCCCAACAGCTGCTGCTACAGCTGGTGAGTGCAGAGATTTTATTTATTTATTTTCTTAAGTGCCAGGAGTCTAGGACTGGGTGACACAGCCATCGCGGAGGCTGGGGGAGTAGGTGGGGGATGGGGCTGGGCAGGGCAGCAATCTGGGGGGCTAGGGGGCAGGCAGGGGCTGCAGCTGGCAGGGGTCCCCCCATGGTCTGCCCCCCCCTACAGCATCTCCCACCTCCTACTTAACAGCACAGAGCCTGGGTCCAGCTCCCTGCAGCTGGCATGCTGCCTGCCCTGCACAGGCCGGCAGCAAGCTTCAGCACCGGGGTGAGAACCAGCTATAGAGACATGGTGGCTGATTGCCAGAGCAGCTCGGTGGAGGACCTGAGTCTGTGTTGCCTCAGGGCATAGTTGGGGACCATGCCCTGCCCTGCTTTTTTCACTCAGGTTTTTTTTTACCCCTGGATATCCAGGGGTCTAATTTTACCCCTGTGCTGCAAATTTGCAGCACAGGGAATGTTCTTTTGTTCCTGCATGTGCCTCTTGCAGCATCTCAAAGGTCTTTGAGATGCTGCAAGAGGCACGTGCACACTCGTCTGGAAGTACCCAATGACGGCAACCATTGAATTTTCTCATTTAAGCTTCAAATAGGTTATTTCTTATTGTTTGTTTTTTTTCCATTGTGGTCTAGACTTCAGGTAGAATCCTGTGGTGCCACTCATGCTTGTCTAGCACTCATCCTGCTGTGATATTTTTCATTAGTATTAATAGTTATATGTCAGATAGCTCTACAGTTACTTGGTCTCATTCACTAACTTGTCAAAGGTCTTGGTTCTGCACCAGAAACTTCCTTGAGATGCCCTTTTCTAATTTATTTTTTCTCAAGATTTTTATGATTTTTCCCCCCACAGGTATTTTTATCATTTGATTCAGCTCCACCATTTGTTTGCATTAGCTGCTATTGATTTGAGCTGTCACCTTTGCTGTTTTGATCACAAATATGTCTAGACATTGATGAGAGCCTCATCATGGGGAGAAAATTTCCCAAAGCCCAAATGAGGGGTAAGCAGCTCAAGCCCATAAAAAATCCCTAGAAATCCCATTTGAAGATTGTCCCGATGTCTAAATGATGGTCCTCATGATCAAGTTGTCAACTAAAGCAAAAGATCAAGAAATTCACAAGAAAGTGTAGTTGAAAAAGAGACCAGTGAAGCCTACAGTAACTTGGATAGCTCCTCTGTCCTTGTTATACACTGCTCAGAGTTTTCAGATGAGTGTAACATAGAATTTCTTGCCATCCCTCCCATTACCCAACTTGAATCACAATTTGCCATGCTGTACGGAGGGTCAATTTGGGTCAATTTGCAAGATGTGAGTCGAAACTTTGGGCAGAATAAAAGTTCATTAAGATGAAATACTATAAGCACCAGAAGATTTCAAGAAGTCACTTTTTAGGTGGTTCTGAATCATGGGACCAAGTAGACACGATTGTCAAAGGTTATTCCTAAGTCATATTCCTGCATTTTACTGTAAGGTGCCTTTATGCTAATGAAAACTATTACTTAAATAGCCATAATTTACTGAATGACACAATTAAAAAAACAGGTTTTTGCACATCAGGTACAGTTCAAAATAATTTCTCTGTGTGTCAATCTCAAAAGTTATTTATAGAGGCTCCCTGAAGAATATAGATGGCTGTTTAAACATGCTCTGGCATTCTTATCAGAAATCAGGTTCCTTTGCTCGTCCTAGGGGGATGAAATATTTGTGAGCATTGCTCCCAAAAGGGCATTATTGGGTTCCTGGGGTGGGGTGCAGGAGGTCCTGTCTGGGACTGTGATGAGAATTTATGGCTTAGACTGTGAACAGATTTACACATGTGGGTAGCACTTGGAGCAGTGGGGTTAGTCATGTGTAAAGTGTGTTGAATAAGGGTATGTGGGATCAGGCCTGTTTTTGCTAATTTTGAATCAGCAGAGATGAGTGAATGGGAAGTTCCCAGAAGTAATTAAACAGTATTCCTTCCTTCCTTCCGCTTTGGACGCACCGGACCAGGCTCGCTTGGAGCTGCAAGGTGTGATCCTGAGCGTAAGACTCCCTGGCTTCCTATCTCTTTTCTTTTCTGACTCCCACCTGTCTAAAGGTCTCTAGCCTCTGTTTATCTCACTTTCTGATTCTTTCTTTTTCATTTTTGTAGCCTTTTTTTCCCTTTTCTCTCCTCTTTGTCCCATCCCCCCTGTACTTCCGGCTTCTTTGTCTTTACAGCCTTCTTTCTTACTGTCTCTTTTCCTTTCTTTCTCTCTTATCTGTTTGCTTGTTGTGGGGAGTTATCTTTTCCGTTAGCTTGCCTTCCGAGGGGTGCTCTTAATTACCCCTTCTGCCCCCACCCCCTTTGTTTTCTTTTTTTCACTGTTTCTATCCCCTTCTCCCCCATTTTTTTCCCTTCACCCCTTACCCCCTCCCATCTAGAGTTTTGTGGCTGTATTCCCAGACACTTATCTTTTTAGTTAGTATAAACTTTTTTTATTTATATGTTTTCCTTTTGCTTAGTTATAGCTGGAAATGAACCCTGTTCTAACAGGAATGGCTGCTCCTACACCCAGCAGCTGGCATGAGGATGCTCCC
>NW_017728998.1:16998812-16999181 GCF_001723915.1 Gavialis gangeticus | reverse complement strand
TCCCCATTACCCACGGTTTGAGGGTTCACACCCCTCCCTACATCGGGGTTGAGGTCTGTGTAGATGCCCTTGCTAGTCTCCTGGGACAGCGTAACATACGTTACGCAGGTCGTGTCAACACGGTTCCAATGATTTATTTGAGTGATTCCACCCTAGTTAACAGAGTGTGTGCAGGGGGCCTGGACACTGTGGGCACGCATTATTTTGTCACACCACTAGACACCGCAGCAGTGAGGGTGGTGATTTCTAATGTGCCCCCACTCATGACCGATTCAGAGCTGGCCAAGGAACTCGAGCCCTATGGGGTTCTTAGAAGTTCCTTTCACCAACTGACCATAGGGAGTAAAAACCCCAAACTGAGGCATGTCC
>NW_017728998.1:16998126-16998801 GCF_001723915.1 Gavialis gangeticus | reverse complement strand
GGGCCATCTGCCACACAGAAGAAAAACAACAGCAAAGAGAAGAAAGTAAAAGGGACCACTCGGGACTCCCCACCCCCACTGAGACCTTCCTCAGGTGGTGTGGGGGCGGGGCCTATGCTGGAAAGTCTGGCCCTGCTCCGGCTGTCATGTCAATGACCCTGTTGACCGGGGATGAGGGCAGCTTGGAGGTGGGGGAGGGGTTGCCTTGTGGCACCGGTGCACTGTACTCGATCTGCCAGAGGACCTACTTGACAGAGTCCAGTGCCTTCTGGTCGATTTTTTCTGGGATGGGCGCCACTGGCTCCCACGAGCTCTCCTTTACCTATCTGTAGCTGAGGGGGGCCAGAGTTTGTTTCACCTTGCAAGCAAGGTGGTCACCTTCTGCCTGCAGGCCTTTCAACGACTCCTGTACAGGGAGGAGCGCCTACTTTGGCAACAACTGGCATGCCGGTTTCTGCAGAGGGTGGGGGCCCTCATCTTTGACCAGGAGCTCTTCCTGTTGGTCCTTACGCTTTTGAACTGGGCGGTGCTTCTGGCTTTTTACCGTGACGTGGTATGAGCCTGGCAAACCACTTTCCACCTCCAGTCGCAGGCCCATCACCTGAAGTTCCCACAGTTGCTGAGGGAACCCCTGGTGCACAACCCAGCTCTGAGGCACCCTGTGCCAAGCCTGGC
>NW_017728998.1:16991151-16997474 GCF_001723915.1 Gavialis gangeticus | reverse complement strand
CTTTGTCACCCTCGACCCACTGCTCCAGGTACTGGGCAGGAGCTTTTTGGAGACCACCTACATGTGCTCCTACCCATACCGGGTGGCTGAGAAGGGCCCCATCTGCCTGGCCAACTTCTTACTGGGTCAGGCCAAGTTGGCCGTCCTCAAGAGCCATCACAGCCGGCTTGCCAGGACCAGCTCAGATGATGCCTTGCAGCTTTTCTGCCTCCTGGTGCAGGCGCGCCTCTCACTGGAGTTTGAGCATGCTATGCTCTGGCAGGCAGTGCCCGCCTTTGAGACATGCTGGGCCCATGAGGAAGCGCTGTGCCATGTGGAGGATGGCCGTCTCAAATATGCACTCTGATGTCATGACCGGTCTGGGCGACCGGGCTGTCTCTGTGTCAGACTATGACTTCCAGCTCGTGCTGCGTCCTGGGCCCTCACCAGACTGCTTTTTTGCTTTCTTTTTGTGTGGTAAGTTAAAGGTTTTGTTACATGTATGATTGGACCGAGCAGGGTATGAATTGTTTATTTATAGTTATGACCATGTGGCCGGCACTCCGACCACATAACTAGCATGTAAGACACAACATGGCATGTAGCGAGGGTGTCTGTCACGGTGTGATGTGTTGAATGGAATGACACAGTGTTCTTGGTTTGATAGTAATTTGTTTGTTTTTTTGCTTTGTAAGCGACGACCTTTTTTGTATCCCTGAACCCCTGAATAAAGTAGTTCAAAAGTCAAAAAAGTCCTTCCTTCCTTGAGACGGGGCAGGCTCAGTGTCAGACTGTGATTCCCAGCTCATGCCATGCTCTGGGCCCTCACCAGGCTGCTTTTTGCTTTTTTCTTTGTATGAGAAGTTGAAGGTGTTGTCACACGTATGATTGGATGGAGCAGGGTAGGAATCATTTGTTTATAGAGGGCTTTGGTCTGCACAACCATGTGCCTGGTGTCCGAACTGCATAACGGCACAACGTGTGATACAAAGAAGGTGTCTGTCACGGTGTGATGTTATGAATGTAATGACAGGGTGCTCTTGGCTTGATGGTAATTTGTTTGTCTTTGCTTTGTGTATTGGACCTGGACCCCAAAAGGGCTAACTTTTTATACCCCGAACCCCGGAATAAAGTAGTTAAAAAGTCAAAGTCTTTCCTTCCTTTTTAAAGGATCCTTTGTCTGCATGGAAATCACTAGAACAGTTTTTAATTTCTTTGTTATCACCTCAGTTTTCCCCTTTAATTATTTCTGTTGCCCCTTTCAAAGTGTCAGCCTCTTTGCTACCACAGTACTTTTCCTTCAGGTTTCCCATCTGTTTTCCCATCTGTTGCTTAGGCCAAACTCAGCCCCAGTATGGACATCTCTATAATTTGTACGGGAGGAATCTTAATAAAATAGACCAGCAGTAATGGTTGTGTTGTTTCTCCTTTCCTCTACCTCTATTTACTCTCTTGGTGGCATACAGCAGGGCCTACATAGTATTTGCCAGTCACTTAAAAGTAAGTGAACTGGGTTTCTGCAGGAAATGAAAAGAAGACCATTCTATTACACTGCGAACTTTATTTTCTGATTGTTGTTGCTGCCCCCTTCATGTATCTCCCTGTGGTCTCTTTCATGCCTCGTACAGATGAGACTGGAAATATTATTACTCTCAAATTCTAAATACGGTCCCCTGCTGCCTTCTGAAAAAAAAAGAGTATTTCACTTGGCAGCATTTTTATACCACTATGCATTGCCTGGAAACCATATTAGTAAGTGTGTAATTAATTCTTCTGCGTGACCTGTTTCCTTTTCAGCACTATTCTGTAAAGGGCTTAATCCTGCTGATACTGAGACCCATACTTTTTCACTGCAGTCAATAGAAATGAAAGTTGCTGCTCAGTACCTTTCAGAATTGAACCCAAAGTCAAGTAATTCAACTCTGGGGTGAAATAATCTATCTGTGAATATCAATTGACTCTTCTGTCTTCCTCTCTCTTTTATACTTTGGACCATCACTCCTTGTATGGTAGCCCCCTACATAAAAGCGATAATAAAAGTGAAGCCTCTTCATGGAGTTTGTAGCACCTCTTGGCTTTCACACTGGAAACTCTGCTTAGGATAGGATTTTATTTGTAATTTTTATTTAGATTGTATTAATTTTTGTCCTTTACAATTGTAATTTTAATTACAAACTCTCCCTGTGCCTAAAGAAGGATGTTTGTACCCGAAAGCTTGCAAAGAACAATTTTTCCAACTATTTAGTTGGTCTAATAATAAAAGATATCACATTTATCCAAACAACCTTGCCTGCCTAATTTATATAATACCTTCTTGTATGACATTCCATAAATTTCATCCCTGTTTGATCAAAAGAGACAAACTATAAACCCCCTTTATAATGGAAATGTCAATAGACCCTTAGCTATAACACTGTTACCAATCTCTGCTGTAAAATTATATTCATGATTCATTTAAACCTATGCAATTACGTGGTTTAAATTCATTGTTGGCCCTACACTCAAGGTCATCCCAGTGGGAGCCAAAAACAAACCCTCTAAGAAGAAAATGTGTCAAAGATCATTTTGGTATGTGCCAGATAACCGGTCGTGTTGTAAATGACAACTAGCTTATATCCAAAACACACAGACCAAAGACAAGGCAAGTGTGTGCTGGGAGCTCAGGGGAATTCAATGTCACCATCTAGGACACGATCAAGGAACTTCCTGCACTTCATACATCTGAAGTAACTAGATCCATGCTGTTTTAATGCTTTCCCTTTGTGAGCAAGTCGGATTTCAAATATGTACGAGAGAAATCTGGTGCATGTGTCCCTACCTAGTCCCTGTGCACTGGAATCCTAATACATTTGGAGAGGGAGCATTTGCCTTTGGCCACCATATATATTCATTTAAATGATGCAAGCCGTGGTATATCATTATAAATTCTTGGTGATGGGAACCATTGCTGTACAGTACCCAGCACAATAGGACTCCTAGGCGCTATGGTAAAACAAATAGTAATAAGAGGACTGTATTGTGATACAGAGTCCCATTCGTGCTGAAAGCCTTCCTCTACAATTTACTTGGGATAATGTCAACAGAAAAGACCAGTACCAAAGCTCTGACAGAAGTCAAAGGGGGACCTGCCCTGTGGTAGATGAGAAGCTTCTTACTTCCTTAGATTCCTACTGATTCTTCAGCATCCCTCCATTTATTCTGCTGTGGAGCAAAGCCTGCTCTTCCTCCACAATGATTAATGAAACAGTGCCATCGGTGTTTTCCCCAGTTGTCCCAAGCCCAAACTCCCTTCCATGTCTTCTGCTGCCAAAGGGAACATTTGGGGACCTAAAAACACCAAACAAACACCGGAAGATAGAAACTATTTTTTGTGACGTGAACGGAAAATAATCTAATCTGGAAATGTAAAATACATAAAGTAACTCCGGGTGATATAACAGCACAGCAATCGTAAAATTGCTCTTCCTAAAGAATAATGCTGCTAATTTAAAGACTGCCACAGTTTACATTTAAGTGAGTCCCTTCATTGCTCTTATGCAAACCATGAGGCATAGAGATGGATGGTTTTCAATAGTTTTCTTAGAAAACAAAAAATGTAGTCCTGGGTCCTACAGTATAATTACTGGCACATCAGTGTTAAGGCAAAGCAAGGGTAGTGCTCAAGTTGGGTTTTTTGGGGGATTGCCCATCTAGATTAAGTGCTATCTTAAAAGAGGTCATTAACAGTGAGGAAAATCTCAGATCACTGGTACGAGAGTCTCAGCAGAACTGCAACTGCAGTGTGTTATAGAATAAGGATATATAGTAAAAATACAAATTGCTTCCTTAGAAGTCTTAAACATGCTTTGAAGCGACACTTAAACCCAAGCATCCTGGTGTCAGTTGTCTGTTGGTTAGACCACCTTTAAGCATTTGGTTATAGAGCCAGACTCTGTCTACATCAAAGGGCAGGAACTGAAGCATGTGATAAAAAAGATGAATTGAAGTCCCAGTCTGAATGAACACAAATGGTTAGTTGTTGGTGTCTCCACATCGTCGTCTGCAGCATTTGTTTATGCATAGAGATAACTTCTGGGGCTTTTTGCCCTGAATTCAGATCCTCCTGGTTTAGCTGTTTTTCTTTTCACTCCTTTTAAGTTTTTTTTTCTAATCTACCCATTTACCTGAGTCAGTATCAGGTTATTTTCACAGAGAATAATGACACCCTCTGAGATGCCAGCATGTTCGTCCCCTACAGTTCTTCCATGCTTCTTAGCCAGTTGTCATCTTAGCCAGCTTGCTAAGTGTCTCCCCCAGATCAGACTGTTTCTCTTAAAAGAGATGTTTCTCTGACACCTTGTTTTTTTAGCTGTAATGTACTATCATACAGAAAACAGGAGTAAATTCCTGACCCCACTAAAGTAAAGGTCAAAGCTCCTGACTTCAGTGGGGCTGAGTTTTCAGCTTATAATTTTACCAAGTTGTACAACTGCATGGCAATTCTTGGCAAATGTTGGCTTTGGGTAGTTGGGGAGTTTGTGTGCAGTAGCAATAAAAATAACATTGCCCAATTGAGCATTGCCCACTTTTTAACTGCTTTACAAATTCTGAACATGGTGAGTTAAATGCCACCAGTCCCTTTTTAAAGGTAAAAGTGAGGGTTAGGGATGTCTATGCATATACAGGTTAAATGGTTTGCTAAGCCCACCAAGTAAATCACCAAGAAAATCCAGGGAGGGTTGGAACATTGGACTCCCTGTGTCAGATTTTTTTGTTTGTTCCAGTAGGCTACAGTGCCACATAGCTGCCTACCTTGCTAGAGAAGACTATTAAGCCGGCTTCTAATATCTCCCAAAGCATTTGGAGGAAAAAAAAGGTCCAACTGTTTAAACAAATGCCTGCAGCTCCTTTTGCTCTGCATCCGAGTTCTAACAAAGACCCAATGGCTCCAGTGACAACCCAGAATGACAGGGTATTGTGCTGAGCACAATGCCGCATGCAGGCAAGCGGACTCGTTGCGCCAGTATCCGGATATTTTAAGGCCTTTAATCAAGACATTTTGCCAGATTGAAACCAGGTATTGAAATATAGTGAGCAATAGATGTCGATTGATACATTGTGGATTCCCTTCCCCTTGATGAAAGCTGAATCTTTTAAAGAGGAAAAACAGAGCATTAATAGTACAGATAGAAAAATATGCTGGCATGATGATTCTTGGGGAAAAAAATAAATAAAGATAAAAGCTACAGGAAAGAGTAGGTGACAATAATTAGTTTGTTGTTTTAAATTAGGAGGTCTCTTGGGCCAGATGTTACTTGTCAGGGAGTGATGCCCCCTCCTGAGAAATGTAATGAAACTGAGATAGCCAGGGGCCTTTGGAAAAAAAAAAAAAAGCTCTCTGTGTTTGGAGATGTCATTTTATTACAATGCTCTTGCCTTTTGCCTGAAGCATCTTGTGACTAGGGATGGAAGGAGAAAGGGAGAGAAAGGGAGTATGCATGAGTTGATAGAAGGGATGTAGCCAGCATTTGTATTCAATCATAGTCTGGTCAGCAGAGCATACATGCTTCTAATTAGCATAAGGAGGAAGGCAAGAAACCTGTCTCCGCCACCAGAGACAGAGCAGCCAGGCAGAATCTCAGGGCTGTCCGGAAGAGCTGCCACAAATGTCTGGAGCTCATTGCAATGCAGGTGACAGAATTTAGAGAAAGATATCTGCAGAATTATCCTTATTTTCTCTGCCACTCACTGTCTGCTCTCATTAAGCAAACATAGAATCCAAAGGGCCTTTCTGTGTTTTTGGAGCACTGAATGCAAAAGTTACAGCCCTACAAATTGCTCTCAGTGGGCCAGCTGCTACCAACCTTACTCACACTGGCTGCGTCTACACGAGATGCTGACTGCGCAGTTGTTACTGTGTGTATACAAGTACTACATAAGTCACTGTGCAGTAGCATCCCCAAAAGGCTTTTTGGTAATGCTGATTGCACATTAGCTTGTTGCTCCTGCACGGTATATCATTAGTACTGCACAGTAACATCATGTCCTGCTTTGTGCCATGTGATGGTACTGCGCAGTAGTAACGAGCTACTGTGCAATCAGTGTCTCATGTAGACGCGACCACCAAGTAGAACTGGACTCCCTGCAAAGTCCAACAGCAATAAAGGGATCTGCTCACAGGCCAAAGTAGTACTTGAAGGGAGTAAAGGCTGTGAATAAGAATAGTGAAGTCTAGGTGTGGATGGATCAGACTGATGCACTATGCATACTGAATAGTGCCTTATGTCATCAATGTCTGGTTGGAGTCAACAGGTTTACTGGTTCAGTGGGCGCATCTACACATGCAATTAATGTGCCCGAATAAA
>NW_017728998.1:16980244-16986151 GCF_001723915.1 Gavialis gangeticus | reverse complement strand
CAAGTAGAACTGGACTCCCTGCAAAGTCCAACAGCAATAAAGGGATCTGCTCACAGGCCAAAGTAGTACTTGAAGGGAGTAAAGGCTGTGAATAAGAATAGTGAAGTCTAGGTGTGGATGGATCAGACTGATGCACTATGCATACTGAATAGTGCCTTATGTCATCAATGTCTGGTTGGAGTCAACAGGTTTACTGGTGCAGTGGGCGCATCTACACATGCAATTAATGTGCCCAAATAAACTCTGATGCAGTTCTTGCTGGAGTTTATTGCTCCTGGGCACAGTGTTTTCATGTGCACCTGGGGCTGCAGCATGTTGAGCTGGGGTAGCACAGCCCCACCTGGCAGGAGGCCCAGGGGGTCAGCCTGCCAGCCTCTAGTTGCTCTGGCCCGGCTCAACATGCTGCCGATGGGCTGGCTGGGGCATGAGCTTCCCATATTGAAGCACCCTCATGACCCAGCCAGCCACATCAGTGGAGTAAATAACTTCCCTAGAATGGTACTTGTGTCTGACAGTACTATGCTATGGCAGAGTTAATTAGATTACTCCATCCTAATAGCACTGGATGTGTAGATGCTGATGTTTTACTGAGAAGCTAATTAGGCAGTTCCACAGTAAATGTCTTATATAGATGTGCCCAGCGTAAGTAAGATCATCACAATCTGGTTCTACCTATTTTTAAGTGTCAAACAAACAAACAAACAAAAAGCAAAGAAACAACCAAAAAGCCTCCCCAGATAAACACAATAGCATATGTGCATAATATATACACTTTTAGGATTGACGTTTGAACCTGCTTCAAGCAACTGATTAAAAATAATGGTACAACAATTGCTTCAAAGGTGGAGATTAGTTCATACTTTTGCTCCTGCTCTGCATAAAGGCATAACCAAATAGCCTTGATAAAACCATTTCATTTGTGACCAATCAAAGCTTTAATTTGTGTCACTGACCATATTTATACCCTTTACAATTCCCATTTATGGATATCTCTGCATTATCCTTCCTCAATACAATCAGGACACATATTAACCCGATGTCATATAAGGAATAATGCTTTTTCTGACACTTGCACATAGTTATACTTGCCCATTAGTGTGTTTTTATGCATGAGCTACAAAAGTAAGGGAACATGATGAATATAAATAGAAATATAGATATTTTAGAAAGTTCTGTCATTCATATGATATTAAAGTCTTTAAGTATTTCACTGCCAGTTGACTATGAAACTGCACTAGTACATTAGTTACTTCAATGTCATGAACAACTGAATTGTTTTGTATTTAATCCTGTTGATAGAGTGATTGGGGAAAAAAAAGATATTTTTTAGAAATGAATTGTTTGAGGGGCCCATCTGATGCATATTTTATTATTTGCTTGGGCAGATGTGCCGGCAGCATTATACATCTTAACAGCCTCTGCCTTTTTAAATAGAACACAGTTTACATTCATGGGTATTGAATTGTGTCAAGTGATATAGCTGCTTACTTTTAAATTGTCATTTGATTAAAAAACATGCTTCTTTTTTTTTATTGCCTGGTTAGAAATTCAGGGTGTTGCAATTATCGGTGGAATGGAAAACTATATTTAAAAACACAGTGCTTCCATTATCCTTATCATTCTACGGTTGCTCAGAAGTGTCTCAGAAACCCACCCGGCGACCACAAGTCGTAGGATTCATTCATCGTTACAGAAGATGATTTCAGGTCTCAGGGGCCCCATCCTGGAATTTGCTGAGCATCCCCATCTCTCACTGATTACCTTTGAAGGAGAAGGTACCCACTGCCTTAGAGAGCCACCCCCTATTCTGTAAACGTTAAGAGATTGAGAGAGTGACAAATGCAGCCTGTTTATATTAGACTTCAGCTGATTAATGAGGGGTCAGCATCTATATTGTAGACAAACTTCCTATTAGCCAGTCATTACTTTTTTTATAATATATTACAAGACTGATAACCATTTAAGTCTTTCAGACCCACAGATAACTGAATAAATCAAGCCTGGCTCTACTGTAAGTGGATTATGCTTCATGGGTTTCTCTACCAGTCAAGTGTGGTGGTGTTCTGTGTTATATTAATTATCATTACATTTATTAAGGACAAATTTGGGGATGTGGAATTAAAGTCATGGGTAATGTTTTCAAAAACACAAAAGTAACTTACAGGCCTTGACAGTCGATAGGAATTTTTGAAACTTTAACTCAGGGGCCATGTCTAGTTGTGTATGAAATATATATGACATCCATTCTGCAATGGCAAGTTTTGAAACCAAGAGTTGCCTATGTTGAGATGGATTAAATAGCACCGTGACATGCCATTTGCGGGTCTTTTCTAGCACCGTGCATCGTATGGTTCTGAATGCCCTGGTGCCCTTTGACTAAACTGCCAGCCCTCATGTTTAGGGATGAAGTAATTGGTGCTTTGGATCAGCTCAGACATCTCGATGAGGTTGAGCAACTAATTTAGATAAATAAACTGTGGTTTTGCTATTTTCTAATTTTCAAAAAAATATACGATATGAAACCTATCAAAGTTATTTTAAGATGGGAAAATATACAGCCAGTCATCAACCAATCAATCAACTAATTAATCGTTTCACTTGTGCTTTCCTTGACTTGTTGCTTTTCTGCTCTCTGTATATTTTACTTTATTTTATTTTATCTTATCGTACAGTAGTCCCTCATTTCATCCATTGTCCAGCTGAGACCTGTAAACTATCCAGTATATATCTGAGAGAACTGCATATTCTACTTTTTTCTGCAGTGTTTGTTTCCAGAAGAAAATCCTATCTTATTATTCTGCTGTAATTTGACCTCGTGCCCACACCACATCCGTCTTCCCTTAGCACTCTGTTTGCAGGCTGATGTCTGCCTTCTTTCTCGTTCTGACTTCCCTCTTCCTCCTTTTATTTGCTTGCTCTGTAAATGTGTCAAAGTGGGAGATGGAAAGATGAGAAGTTCTTCTTCAAATGTTAAAAGTGTAGGCACACAAAGTATATGTTCTTTTTGCTTTTTCTTTCCATTCAGGCTTCTCTCTGCTCTGTGAAACTTTGAAATTCTTTTTAAACCAGCTTTGGATTTTTGTTTGAACTCCTCCCTCCTCCTCCTCTTCTCTGTCTTGTTTCCTTCCAGCCATTATTCTTAGCTTTTGTATACTTATTTTTGTGCTATGTGCTCTGAAGCAAATTTTTGCTGGGTGGGGTGGACTACTCCAGTCGCACAGAGAGCAGTGCCCTTTCCAAATTCTGAATGATTTCAGGCACACTCAACAGGGAGTCACTTCTGATTTTAGATCTGCACACTTCTTAAACTAAAAAGAAGAACAATATTTATTCTGATGGACTAACACCAGCCTTCAGTTAAATCCTTTGGTGTCCAAAGGGCTGCGCCCTCACTAGCATCCCAATGATAGTAGTAGGATTTTTAGCAGTGCTTTTGTACTTAGCTCCTATTTGATTGCAGTGTGAATTAAGGTGGTTTTGGAAATCTGAGGGGTGGGGCTAATTTGCATTTTTAGTCACTTAAAAAACTTCTAAAAATCCAATGCTCGGTGAATCTCCTCTCATGCCCAACTTCATCCCTTTCTCCTTGTTTCCTCATTTCTCCCTGATAGACTGAACCAGCCCCAGATTACACCTTTTCCCATACTCTGCCCTTTCCTTGCTTACCTGCTCCAGGAGTGAGTGAGTAACTGGGCAAGGGATATAACTTGCTCCTATCTTAGGCAAGTAGGGCACCATGAGGCAAGGGGGAGGATGGGGACTCAGAGGTATGGTGCCACTCGGGGCCACTGCTGTGCATTACAGCATGCTGAACTGGCTCACAGGGACCTCCTAGCTCCCATTGACCCTGGAGATCATGGGGGTAATGGGGCTTATGGGATCACACTGTACTGGTTCTCATCCTTCCTCTCTGGCTAGTCCCAAGGCAGAGATATGTGAATGCACCTCAAGAGATCCCAGTTTTGTAGTACTCTGAGGCTCAGGCATCATCCATCAGCCCCTTCTCCATTTCTGTCCACCACCTGTGGAAGAAAGAAGAGTTTTGTGGTATGTGGATGGTTTCCCTTGTAATGCTCAACCACTAAATGTGTTTTCTTTCCTTGTAGATTTTCCTGGGAAGTTCCACCTTGTCTTGCCACACACAGACCTACCCACAGCAATCCACACATTCGTGCTCTCCAGGGTCTGCTATTGTAGTGCATCTAACTTTGAATAAATCTGGAGAACATAAAGAGGCTCCAGTATCTTGCAACACACCATCCAAACACCTCATCTTAAAAATAATTATCAACTTGGGACTTCAGTTGAGAAATGGCTTTCCGTTCACAAGATCCAAATTTGAGGGCCTGAGGCCAGTCTTCTATGCTCTTTCACAGGCTTTAAATTTGCACATTGCTCACACTACTCCTCTGTACCACTTCTTTATGCAAGGGCACAATAAAGGGAAGAAATGTTTGCGGCCCACTCATACTCTGTCTGCCCATCTAGAGCAGAGTGGGGCCTGCTCTAGATCACGATGTTTCAACACAACATATGCATCTTTGCTAGCTTTAAAGCATAATTTTGCAAAAAAGTAAAACTATATTTCAAGGCAAACTCAGTGCCTTTGCAGCTTAGTCTTTATGTTGCTTTGTCAGACAGATACAAGTTTTAGCTAGGATCCTGCTCTGTGGTTAGGGTGGTTTTATTACATCTGGATCTTATCTCCTAACATAGGCCCCAGTTCAGGAAACATAGTTCCCAGTGCATAAATTCCTTAAAGAGAAGCATCTTATTAAATGATTTCCTGAAGAAGGATGGACTTAAGCATGTGTATAAGTGCTTTCCTGAATCAGTGCCATGGTGTTTGGCTAAAATACCACATTCTGTATTGAACCTCAGATTCCTTAGCAGTCAAGCCGAGGATTGCCTCATTCCTGTTTGTCTCATCCGTCTTTCTCCTTATGATTCTTCTAAAAAGGACTCATTGAGAAAAACTTCTGCTTTTATTTTTATCTGCTCGTTTTCTTTAATTGAGGCTCGAACTGTGTTCTTGTGTTAAAAATGGGTGTAGGTGGTGTCTTACAGTTCTTAATTCAGTGGTGACTAAAGGGCACCAGAGGTGGAAAATTATAACAGACAAAACATAAAAAGATATTTCCGACCTTGGAAATGCTATGCTGCTTCCTGGCTTCACTTGTGCATAATTAGGGCCACTTCCACCACTGAGCATTTCTAGCTTACACAAATGGAGGGCCTGCTTTTCATTGGGGACCCAGCACAGCACAGGTCATGTGAGATGAGACCAATGATTATTGTATCTGTCAATCCTGTTGCCTGCCTGCACAGGAACAATACCGGAAAAGTAGAGTCCAGGGGGGCGGGGGGAGTGTCAGGCAATGAGAGTGAGAATTAGAGCCACGGTAACTATTTTCCACCAATATATTCATTGTAGTATCATGATGTTCTGTTACATGTTTAGTACGATGTATTTTGGGCTATAGAGCACTGAAAAATTAATATGGTCTCTTCCCCAAAATAGCTTGCAGTCTAAATCCCCTGAACTGTTTATAGTGCATTATGACTGCCTGTGAACATTGGCATGGAGTAAAGACCACGGCAAGATTTGTGAAACTTCTGTTCCCATTCAGCAGTTCCTTGCGTGAGCAGTAGTATTGAAATGTTCCCTTCAGTGGGTGCTGTTCTATAACTGGGTAATTCTCTCCTCATATTGGAAGTCCCATCGCTGGAGCACTTTAAAACTAGAAGGAATAAAGCAACAGAAAATATGGTGTAAGGGTGGGAGCAACTACAAGTGACTATTGTGTAAGACTCTGTGAGAATTAGATGGGAGAGAGATTGAGAGTAAAACATGACCCAACTCAGGATTGCAATTGACAGTGGTTTTACTGAACAGGGGAGATGGTG
>NW_017728998.1:16973811-16975244 GCF_001723915.1 Gavialis gangeticus | reverse complement strand
AGTGTCAGGCAATGAGAGTGAGAATTAGAGCCACGGTAACTATTTTCCACCAATATATTCATTGTAGTATCATGATGTTCTGTTACATGTTTAGTACGATGTATTTTGGGCTATAGAGCACTGAAAAATTAATATGGTCTCTTCCCCAAAATAGCTTGCAGTCTAAATCCCCTCAACTGTTTAAAGTGCATTATGACTGCCTGTGAACATTGGCATGGAGTAAAGACCACGGCAAGATTTGTGAAACTTCTGTTCCCATTCAGCAGTTCCTTGCGTGAGCAGTAGTATTGAAATGTTCCCTTCAGTGGGTGCTGTTCTATAACTGGGTAATTCTCTCCTCATATTGGAAGTCCCATCGCTGGAGCACTTTAAAACTAGAAGGAATAAAGCAACAGAAAATATGGTGTAAGGGTGGGAGCAACTACAAGTGACTATTGTGTAAGACTCTGTGAGAATTAGACGGGAGAAGCATCATAGAGTTAATGCATGACTTTTCCCTCTAACATATGTTGATTTTGCCATTGAAATAACCTTATCTTCCAGTTTTTACTTTTTGTGACGTCAACATGTGCTTAATGCAGATGTTTGGATAGTTTTAGGAATGTCAGCACTACATGTGCTCCAAGCCAGGGCCTCAGCAACCATTCATTTCTAATTCACAGTGTGGTCTTTATGTACTGTGGGGTCAAATGCAGTGTCTGGCTGCAGGTACCATGACAGATAGGGGGGTGCAGAGGTCCAGCAGTGGATCAGCCACACTTAACTGGCTGATTACAGTCCAGAATAGGACTGTCCAACTTTTGGGCAGCCAGGGGCTGTAGATGTGGTGGCCGCACTCTGAATGGGAGGTGGGTGGGAAGGCAGAACCCTTCCCTGGCTCTCCCCACCACATGGGCTGCCCGGCACCCATCCTACTGCACGCACAGCATGGGCAGCCTGGCTCCTTCCCACATGTCCCCAGATACTCATGTCATGGGGGCTGCCAGATTCCTTATCTCCTGGCTGCATGTACCACTCACAGGGATCCTGGCTCTTTCTTTAAGGATGGATCAGTGCCAATGTTAATGTCCTTCTTTGCCCTGCTCCCTCCACCCCAACGTGCACCCAGTGCTACTTACAGAGTCATTGCCCTGCTCTTCAAATGCTATACATCTTCTTCTTTGTTCTGCAAAGTCCATAGCACACACTGCTTTTAGATGGGGAAGGTCTGAACTGATGACAGAGGGTTATGTCTGGGTACAAGGTCTACCTACATGAAGTACCACATTGTCTTGCATGCCACATGCCTCCAGAGAAAATACATACCTTGTCTTTGGTAAGGCAGAATGAAGCAGAAAAGTTTTCCCCACCACTTCCTAATCAGTACTGCCTCTGGGCACTGTTTAAAAAGAAGTGGCTTTAAAAAAAAGGCAGAGTAAAAAAATCTATGTGGG
>NW_017728998.1:16950954-16968811 GCF_001723915.1 Gavialis gangeticus | reverse complement strand
CATGGGGGCTGCCAGATTCCTTATCTCCTGGCTGCATGTACCACTCACAGGGATCCTGGCTCTTTCTTTAAGGATGGATCAGTGCCAATGTTAATGTCCTTCTTTGCCCTGCTCCCTCCACCCCAGCGTGCACCCAGTGCTACTTACAGAGTCATTGCCCTGCTCTTCAAATGCTATACATCTTCTTCTTTGTTCTGCAAAGTCCATAGCACACACTGCTTTTAGATGGGGAAGGTCTGAACTGATGACAGAGGGTTATGTCTGGGTACAAGGTCTACCTACATGAAGTACCACATTGTCTTGCATGCCACATGCCTCCAGAGAAAATACATACCTTGTCTTTGGTAAGGCAGAATGAAGCAGAAAAGTTTTCCCCACCACTTCCTAATCAGTACTGCCTCTGGGCACTGTTTAAAAAGAAGTGGCTTTAAAAAAAAGGCAGAGTAAAAAAATCTATGTGGGCACAAGCGAGTTTGGTAAAAAGATATAACACAACAGTGCTGGATTGCACCAGTTCTTGACATGATCTGAAATATTTATTTCTGGAGTATACAGATTATTCTGATGAAAATCATTTTCCAGTTTGACAATTTCATTTTAGTGCTACTTGATCTACTTGTTAGACACTTGGGAAATCAATGTAACATTTTACCTCTCCCCATGCCAAAGCATGAGCTTTTAGATGACTAATTCACCCTGCATGATCTGTAAGATGGGATGCACTTAGTGCTTATTTGGAATAGAATTTCTGCATCGCTCTGTGGCTAAATCCACTATGATACAGGTGCAGGAATAATACAAAAGAAAGCTAGCAATGGTTTTCAGTAATCACTTCCAATCACTTTCCTATATGTTTTCATATCAGTGAGCTCTTATCACCCAAAGAATGCCTGTGATTCAATCTTACAAGAAATAGAAAGGTAAAGTTATAAAAGTTGTTTGCCAAAACTCACTATTCAAAAAGGCTAAAAGGACACTGCTTTGATGTGACTGATTTGCACTTAAGTAAAATCAAATGTGTTCTGGTTCTAGGACAACCCAGTGTCGATAAAGACCTTAGCTGTTAGATTTGAGGATGGTAAAAAGCCTGCACCTGGCAAACACTTTCTCTTTATAAATGTTCTCCAAGCTCATAGCTCTGTAGCTGCCTTAATTAAAGTCAATAGGGCAAATTAAATGGAGGGAAATAAAGCAATGCAGGTGTGTCTTGAAGGCCTATGTCAAAATGTATTCTCTAGTGTGTTCAGGTCACATAGCATCCCAGCTTTCAAGAAAAGTTGAAAGCTGATGACCAGATGATCAGACGCAAGTTATGTAATACTATATGTTTCCAGACTTACAATGTTTGGGGAAATTCCCATTGTGAGGTGCTTCCAGGCTCACATTGCTTTGAATGAGTGTCAGATAGGTTTGAGCAGAGACTGATGCTTCCAAACCCAATAATCTGTTAGTTGAAAACTGGCTGATTATTATCAATCCCCAAAGTGCAACTCCTCAAAGCTTTACATTTAAGCTGACACCTCAACATTGATTAGAGCTGATTGAGCGACACTGTGATGGGCTCTTAGGAAAATGTTTAGAAAAATGTGGGTTTACTTGTCAATGGACTTGCTCACCTACTAGCAGTGGAAGTAACTTGCTGAATTAGGAACATATATTGGAGGGCATGTGGAAATAATAAAGACCACTTGAGGAACACATTTCTGGCAATCCACTGGATTGAAATTGAAATACGATTGCTAGCATTCTTGAGCCCAACCACGCAGCCTTGCACTGAGAAGGAAGTTGCCACAAATCTACTCTTCAGAAGTAACTGGAACTATGATCTGTGGGCTTGGAGAGGCAGGAGGTGTTGTGATGGAAACTGTGCTCATTGTACTTTCATCTTATGGCCCTAGTTGAGTATTTAAAATAAACTGCTAGATATTAAAGCTGGTGGTTATCGATGCCTAAATAATCATGAAGGACAAGGAGGAGCTAAAAATGTGGCACAAACAGAGAAGTGAGCATGTCTGTGAGCAATATCAGTAGATTATTAGCTTTTCCTAAAGGCTTTCCCTTCACATTCACTGCCTGGTATAATTATTTAGTAGTTGAGAACACTTCTTAATTCTCTTTGAAAAACTTAAGAGGTTAAAAGCATGAAGTGATACATCTACTATTAATATTGCTTCTTTGGAATATCCAGGCCTGTCATTTCAAGGAAAGAAATAACCCAATAGAATTTTATTCACAAATTTCCTGGCAACATAAAGGAACTGTGGAAAAATGCTTAAATTAGCCGTTATTAAACTAAAATCATAACATTGGTTTATTGCAGTTGGTAATGGGCAAAATATGGACTCCAATGCAAGCCAAATTTGGAAAGGCATTAAAGTCAATAGTGCCTCTGAGAGTACTACCACTGTGCTTGATGGCAAAACTCCCACGAGTTTCAGTAGGAGCAGGAGAAGGCCCCTGTGGGATGAGCAAGCATATGCAGCCGTTCTGCAGGCAGTATATACTGACAAGTTTTGTTCCTGTCTAAAATGGAAGGAGTTAGTAATGCTTTTTAAAGCACTTGCTTTTGTCATTGTTAGACAATTCTTTCTTGACAAGTCTCTCCCAAGCGTTGACCCCAACTATTTCTCTCCCTTCTACTCTTAACCTTCCCCCTCCACATATCTTCCAAGCCTCTTCTCTGCCTTCTTAAAAGCCTTCCTTAAAACCTATTATTTTGTGGATTCCTTCCTTTCTTGGTGACCTGTGCATTCCCACTTTACTTCAGCTGTCTTGTTTGTCTTGTCTTTGGGTCAGGCTGTGTATGTTTCCCTGTGTTTTTTAAAGGTCCCTGTAAACTTAAGGACAATGTTGAATATTTTAAAAATAATAATTGCTCTTTCTTGCCCTTTCAAGTGCAGCATCACCTGTTTCTACTGTTGATGTCAGTAATGATTTGAAATTGAAATCAATAGGGCTCTTGGTATAAAGGCTTACCAACACGAGCAAGTGTTGTCCAATCAAATCCTTATTGTTGTTGCTTAACCAAAAGAAATAATACATTAGATTATACGGATGGATATTTGAATCCCATGGTGTATAAAGAACTGTGTTAGGCAGCCTGCCTATGTGAAATGCCTGACTAATGTACAGATTCACTATTGCTGCTATTTTTCAAGAACTTTGGACTATCATAAGCTTGGTCACGATCTTAAAGAGGGCAGTAATTAAACTGTAGAGAAAAAAAAATGAAATACTATGGAAATTGTACTTTCGAAGATTTGATAGGCTCCACCAGCAAGTCAGTCACACTGGAGTTTGAGGAGTGTACTCCCTTTGCTGTTGTGATTTTTTTTTCTTCACCTGGTGTTACCACCTAGTATCAAATGTACCTACTGTCAGTGGTATTCGACCCAACAAAATAGCATCTTCTAAAGAAAGAAGCATCAGTGCTTGATAATATGAACACTAAAGACCTGTTTCATGTTCCTATTCCATTTCAAGAGGGAGGAGGGCAAGATTTGTAAAGAAAACAGGGACATATTGGAAGTCCACAGTTATAATAATTCTCATCCCACCAGGCAAAATAATCTTCCCTTTGCAGCAGGGAGACTTTCTTCTGTTTTGACAGTTTCAACCAGTTCTGCTTGTATTCCATATTCTATGTATAGGGAATATTTCACAAACTGGCAGAATCTGTCAAGGTGGAAGAAATTTGTTACTATGCCCACTGTAGCTGGGGAGAAAGGGAGTGGACAGGAGCCAGCAAAGAAAGTTAAAATACGAGAGTCCTCAACAACTCCGACAAAGTGCAGAGACATTGGGAGATCCAAAGAATTGTAACTCTGCTCAGGAGGGAACCAGTATCGTGGAACACTGTCAGGAAAGTATAAGCAAGGGGGAAATCAAATTTTTGTATTATGCCAGAAATTAATGCAATTTCAGCTCTGCTACAGCACTCTTTATAAGCATCCATTTATGACCCCAGGTACAATGATACAGAAGTCAATAATCCAATGAGGTTTTTTCATAGATACAGACAATCTTGTCCAATTTGCTGTTAAGTTGTATTTTAGGCATGAGGGGAATGGACAATGCCTGAACACAAGACAAGTTAAATACTATTTAGAGGAGAACTCTTTGCAGAACAATAGATTTCTGCAGTGGTTTTGGACCAAACAGGCACATTATATAGTGTTAACTGCTCTGACACAGGTTCTAATAGACAAAGTATAATACATTTGGTGAAACAGAAGGTGCATGCTTTTATGGAATATCTCAGAGGTCAAACTGAAGAATAGTAATGTTTTATTGATCTATGGTAACCAGAGAGTCTGAGTGCCTCACCACCTCTTATTGCCAACATCCGTATAACACTCCTGGAGTGTTAGCCCCATGTTCTAGCTGGGGAACATAGAAGGTAAGTAACTTGACAAGAGCTGGGAACAGCCTATGCCCCTACCCACTTTCCCTGACAATAGCTCATCACCAGTAGGACCTGATAGCAATCCTGAATACAGTTGTGCCTAGCCCATTTTAAATGCACTGAGTTTATAGATAACTTAGAACTTGTGTCACTTTTGGCTGGAGTTGTTTAAGGAAACTCAATCTGCCCATACTATATATCAGTGAAAACATATTTCCATGATGAGAGATAAAAGATGTCAGTGAAGACAATTTATTGGGAACTAAGAAGATCCCCAATGAGTTGTGGCTAGATCTGGCAAACGCTGTTGTTCACTCTTCTGCTTGTACACTAGCCAGCAACTAATTAGAGTGCATTTTCAGTACTCCAGGTATAACTGCTAAAGAAAAAAAATGTCCCTTGTCTAATGCAGAATGCTGAATGCTTCAAATTTTGTAGTTAAAGCTCAGAAACTTCACTGGTTACCTAACTGTCTCGGACTTGTCAGTGGATGGAGCTTTCCAAGGATGCAATAATGAGTCTATATGTAACTATAATATATAAGAATCTGTGTGTGTGTAAGTTTCTGGAAGAAGGCAAGAGTCCTGGGCCATAATTTAATTGTGATGTGTATAGAAAATTCTCTTGTGATTATATAGAAGTTATATGCACAGGATCAGACTGGCATAAGTCCCTAATTGGACATGGTGATGCGTTATGCCCATGTATCACAGTTTGAAATCCTTAACTATGACTCAAACATGTAGGATTCTTTATGTCATATTTAGAGACGATATCACATGACATACCTGAAACTGGGTGAGGAAGAGTTTCAAGGGAAGAAAATTCATGACCATATAGCAAATTACATATTTTTCTTCACACTGTATCTCACTTTTGGCTTGTCATTTTTTGTTTCTGAGGTCTCTAAGATATGGACAAACAAAAAGTTACTATGAGTTAAACAGGACATGGGCTCTTGTGAAATGCTCTATGTTACTACCTTTGTGCATTCTCTTACTCCTCATTGACTTAATTTCCCTAATTGTGAACTTAGGGTGAAATTATACATTAATGTTAGACCACACTAATTCTGTGGAATGTTAACTTGTACATTAAGGGTTAATACCATTTCTTTCCTCCACAGATCTGACTTGCCACTAGTCTGGCACGCAAGGGCATAGTTAGGAGCCAGGACATCTGGGCTCCATCTCTGCTCTGTGTGTGTGTTGGGGTGGGGCACGGAGGAATCTAGCAAACAGTACATCTTGGGATGCTGGAGGACTGAAATCATTTGTTTTAGCTTCATGGAGCAGACTAAAGTTACCCTAACATGAGCTAGGTAGCATGGCTCAGATTTAACCCTAAAGCAGGTAACTTTGAGTCACTCTGAGGCCACTAAGCATGACTTAATGAGCTTGAATGTGTGGACACTCAAATTTTAAGTCTCCTTAGTATGGTCTAAGTATAATGAGTGACTTCACCTCAAGCATCTTACCTTTCATTTACCAGTGCACCAGAGCAGGTACATATATTAGTTATTATAAAGCCGGTGGCACAGTGAGAAACCTCCCCCCTTCTAACTCAAGGCAGTTTATTTGTCTGTACCCTAACTACTTCCCACTGGTATGGCTGGCACAGCGTACTGCCAGATGAGGCAATGTGACATTTTCTTGCATATAAGGCAGATTTTTTTTTTTTTTGGTAATAGCACCTCTACATACTCACATGATATAATACTTAATCCCCTGGCCTAGCTTAATCCATTTCAAACCAAAGGGTTTGCAAAATGCATTCATTCCCCTGTGGCTTTATTCTGCTTGACCATTCTCTTTGTATCCTTCTCCTTGGCATGATTCTTCTTTATCATTCTCTATGCCTGATGCACCATGCAGTCTCCCACCCTTTTTTGTTGTTCCAATAAATCCTTAAAACACCTTTCTTCTGCACACCCTACTGGCAGCAATCAAACATAATAGTCTGCTCTATGCGGTGATAATTCCATCTCTCAGACACTTGGGGCTGAAAGGGCTTTGTTTACAGACTTCGGGCTTTCCTGTATGAGAGCCCTGGCAGAACTAATAACCTACAAATGCAGCTGATGCATCTTGCAAACACTGTGGCCCACTTGTGCAAATCTGAGTGCTCACACATGTAGCCAGAGTCAGAGCCCTGGTGATCATGCAGCCCTATGTATCTAAATTGCAATATGTGTGTTTGTTTGGATTTTGAGCTCTTTGGAACAGCTGTTGTGTCTTCCTTTGTGTTTTTCAAGCACCGAGCGGACTGCTGGCATCAGTAAGTAGTGAGTGGATACCTAATGCACCAAGGTGGGAGAACTAGTGACAAGTATATAAATGCGTTTATATCTGATTCCGTATGGGAAGCTATATATCTAGCTTGTCAAGGGACAATGCAAGCACACTGTGATCTCAAAAAGGGCTGCATTTCACTGGCTGTTGTGTGCTAAAAGTCTTTTCTGCAATGGACTTTATGCATTCCCGACATGTTGGATATTAATCCTGCATAGAAACTCACAAAAGCAGTAAGCTTGATGTTGCTATTTATAAGTGAACTCTAGGTTGTGTTCAGTTCTATCTTGTTGGTCATTAGGAAACCAACTTTGCTTTATTTTAAAGCGTTTTACCTACATATGCTGAGTGGTAAATACGATAGATACATTTAGATATCAAAGTATGTAAAGAGAAATACATTCAGTTGCAGCCATGACAGTTCTGAAGGAATAAGTTCTGTTTTAAACATGGGCTGCAAGAAATATTGCATCTGATCTTAGTTAAAAGCAGTACTATCATGCATAATATTATGGTGAATGTCCTGTTTAAAACTGGGTAATGAAAGAAGTCACCTATGAATATTTCACTAAATATGAAAACATGCAGTGATGCGTTCCAGCGTATTTTCCACTTTGAACCCATATCTCTGTATGTAGAAGATTTCGTTTTCTGTTATGCAACTGAAAAGAAAAAAAGAAACATTATCACTTTTCTGGCTATATCACTTCCTGCTTTTACCTGTAAAACCTTTCTGATTTCACAACACTTATCTGGACTCTGAATTGTATTAGCTTCCTTTGCTTTGCTTGCTGGCATGTAAATAAGTTACATGCAATTCAGTGTCAGCAGCTAATCTTATGTGTCAAGCCCATCTTACTAGCATTACACTGCCCTAGAACCAAAACTTACGTGTTTTTGAGCATCTGTTAAATGCCCAATCTCCACTGGCTCCAATAGGATGCACAAGGAGACTCAGGATGATATATGCAAAACTCCAATTAATATGAGAGCAGAGAAATGCAACAACTGAAGCAAAGATGTTTGTGTTCCTATACATTGCTTTATTTACCTACCTAGTGCTGCTGCACGCAATTTCAGTTCCTCTGTTGGTACTGAGACTCTTCACAAATGGCTTTATTCAGTATTGCTGTGTTCAGTTCTAACCATTTGTAAAGTGCCTCCAGTTATTGTTTAGATTGGTAAAAATGCATGAACAAGAGGAGCTAATTTGAAATCTGCAACTGCTAATTGTGTAACCAAAAAGTAACTTTGAATAATTGTGCCCTTTGAGGTAATTTATTCCTAAAATCATCAGGGCTTGGAATAACATTTAATCCCGGGGAAATTATCATTTAGTGCCTTAGGGTATAATTTCAGTGCCTGGGTCTTACATAACATTCAAATAGAATAACTGATGCTTCAAAGAGTTCAGCATCAAGTCTTGGGCAGCTTTGCCTTCCACTCGTATTTTGAATTTAGCCACTAAAATGAGACTATAATATAAAAAGAAAAGGAAGCATCACACAGACTTGAAGATTTTGACCATCTCCCTTACTTCATTGCTAGAGCGCTTATCTAGGTTGTAGTGGAACAAATGGTTAGTTTATTCACTACGAACCTTCACCTGAACACTCAAGAGTGTTTAGGCAGCATATAGTCATACTCTTGGCATTACATAGGACTATCTGCTTTTGATTCCAGGTCAGGTTCAAAACTGGATTAGGATTTGCTCCCCAACTCTATGTCGGATGGAGCTGGACTCTTGGAAGGCCAGCCTTTCTTATGAGATTTCCAAATAGGGAAAGTATCTAGTCTTTTAAGACTTGTACCATTTGGACAAAAAATATCCATGGGAAAACTCATGTTGAATCTGATGGACAAATCAGAAGTAACAAAGACCAACTCTATTTGTCTGGCTGTTGAATATGAACCATGCTCCTGTTTCAATCTGAACCTAATTTAGAACTAAATACAGCAAGTGCTCTAATTTTCTTAGTGGTAATAGTTTTAGAGACTTGTTCCCTTGGAAGTGCATGCCCAGTGGAAGCTGTTTACAAATATAGAGCAGACAACATAGCCAATTTCAACAAAATATGTGTCAATTTAGCACCTAAAGTTGATTGGAGTCGAGCCTGCTCAGCAACTCCAAAAATCAGACCCTGCGGTGCCTCACATTTGGCAAAAACAAGGTCCACTTTTTGAAAATATTGGCTTGAGTATTTCAGTTCTAAAAATGCAAGCAAGACATTTTTACTCTGGTTCTTTTACTCATTAGAGGCATGCACGTAAATGTTTTTTAAAATAAAACTCAAGGCCAGTAACTCGCCCTATATATGTTCTTTTAATGAGAATATAAATCTGACACATAAATGGACTCTTATATTGATCTTTTTTCCCCTAGAAACCTTTTAGTCCTACTTCTCGCTGGGCCATGCCTTTGTTTAGACAGATGGAAGTAGGTAGCCTTTATAGAGGCAAAATTTAATTGGCATTCATAAGTTAGAAGTCGCTCCTCTACTCCCCTTTCTTTCTCATTTGCCTTCTAGCTATCTCAGGCAGGGCTGGTTTTTAAGCTTTTTGACTGGTGTGTGATTAAGGAGGTATGTGGGGCAATAACTTTATATTTTAAAAAATCCTGTAAACATTTAATAAGAGCATGGCTTCAGGGCCTTCTTCCAGGAGCAAAAAAGGCCACATGTCTTCCTAGGAATCCCTGCTGTAGGACTGTGGGATGGTTTCAGACTGTGAAACTAAAATATTAGCCTCTCCCTGAGACACATCCACCAACCAGAGGGGAAAGGGATGTAAGGATCTCAAACAGAACAAAGCAAGCCAGCGTTTTAGCAGGCAGGAATTACGAGAGGGATGTAAAACTCAGACATTAGCTGACTGTATTTGTTGATAAATTGAGCCCAGAGGTGTTAAATCCACCGTCTCCTTTCTCTTTCATGTCCTGTCACTCGGGTTTAATATTCACCCCTTCACTCTCAAGAGGGGCATTTCCCTGTCTGTTTGTTTGTCTTGGTTGTCCCTCAGCATAACATTGCTCTCCTCGTTTTAATCCTACATGGATTTCCTATTGCTTTCCCTGCCTCATCATTCTAATGTCAACGTTTTCCCCAGTCTCTCTGTCCAGTGGCCCTTTTAATCCATCTGAGGAAGAAGCGAGCTCATGTATCATCTGGGCCTTCTGAGTCCATATTACTCACCAGGCTGACTGACAGATGAATCAACAAAACAGAGTGATTTATACCTTCCACAGAGCAAATCTAAGACCTTCCTGGAATTTAAACCTCTAATATCCACTGGCTGCGTGTGTGTTTGACAGGGGGATGCAGTTCTTAAGATCAAGTCTTCATATGGCCCAGTCCAGTGTAAAGTATCCTTTGTTTCATATAATCCAGCCACACTGCAAAGACTTTTCTTTCCCTCTCACAATTTCCTATGATAATATTCATTGTGATCATGCAGATACCAAGTTTTATTAATCTAACAGGTTCTAAAGTAACAGCCACATACAAAGGGCACTCAAACTCAGCAATACCCCTTGAGGTATTTTCCTTTTTCGAAGTCACAGCATAGACGGTCCAATGCATAGTAGCAGCCAGTCACCTCTATGAACTGATATCCCTTAAACAAGAGCCAGGTCTAACAGAAGTGGAAAAGGTAAAAGAGGCAATACCAAGGAGATCATACAAAGGATGAGCAGAAGGAAGTAAGAATTGCAGAAACTGTGCTCTTTAACTGGAAGGCCATACAGAGATGATTTCTCTGAAGGCAGAGGGAAGGCCCTGCTGGTCTCTGCTGGCTAATATGCTTGGAGATGCCCTGGGGGGGAAAAAGCCTCTGCCCTGTGTTCAAAGTGTAGCATCCTTGCTCTCCTCTGTGCTCCACCAGCGTGCTTAGAGGCAACCATTCTTCTTAGTTAGTTATGGCAGATACAGGCAGTCAGTGGCCTTTTGGATGTTTTGATTTCATTAAGAGCGTGATCCATCTCTGTCTTTCTGTCACTTCATTGGGTTTAGGACTAGATCATAAGTTGTGTGTCTGGGAGATGGTTACACAAGTAACCCACAGTCGGTATTATTTGAAAGCAGGTCCCTAAACAGCCATCCGTTCTGCCATGTCCATTAATGTGCCAGGCTAACATTGGTGCTACTTTCTGAACTGAGCTGTAGCTTACCAAGATACAGTACATCCTTTCCCAGTAGTTGGTTCGACTAATCCTGTTGGGCTATATGTAGTATATCCATATTACCACAGATGTTCCAAGAGCATTTAAGAGGCTTAAGTGAAAGAATATAAACCCCTTATGGTCTGGAAAGCTATAAAAATATATATACATATTTTTGCAAAGCATCTGAAGTTGCATTTCTGTTGGTGCACCTCTGTGGTGAGCTTCCCAGTGATGACCAGTTAAAATAGTCTCTAATATTGTTTTTACTATTGTTCTTCAAAGGCTCTGTTTCTGTAAATGAGCTCAAAATCCATATCTTATGCAGTACACTTGTCCTTTCAGGGGTGCAGATGGGTTGACTGAAACATATTTATGCTCACACACATGGACTAGACATCACATTATTTATCTACAGTTGTGTACAGCAGATTTTGCATGGTAAAGTCCCTGTAAAAGCTTTAGTGAGATTTTATGGCTTGTGCTTAATGGTGGAATCATCATCACGCCCAGAAACCCAGGCAAAAGGATTTCCTATTGTATTTGGACATGTCAAGAGTGACAGCTCTCCAAGAATCTGGAAATTTTGTCTGATTGAAAAAAGGACTGGGTTAAGAATTGGAATATAATTTTTAGAGTAAAGTGGAAGAATGCTGTCCTGGTTGAACAAAAAAGGAGTTTTCCAGCCAAAGAAATGTTGCCTTATAAGTTTTCTGTTTTTCTGTTTTCCTCTTAGCATAGATAAAATAGCTTGTTTCCATATGTGTGACGTGGCTGTTGTTGCTGGGATATTTCCGTTCTGTTTCATACCAGTGCACTGAGCAGTTCTGGGAAAAGTATGTGATGTGGCTACAGGGAAACTCCACAGTCTGGGGGTTGCAGATTATTTCTTTTAAATTATCAAATACACTTTGGGTACAGTTAACACTTTTCCTGCAAAAATAGGGGAGAAAGAGAGAAGGATTCATGCAGCAGTGAATCTTACTCCCCTGTCCCAAGGACTCTCTTGTACAGTTCATCCGTAGCTGGTGGAGTAAAGCCCTTTGCTACACGGAGGGTGGGAGCAGGCAGGAGGGTGGGAGCAGATAGGTGCTCCAAATATCCCCTCAGCTCATCATCTTGCTTCTCTTGCCTTACATAGTGAACCTGGATTTGTTCTGCTGTCATGGGTATATCCACAGAGGCAGGATTTTCCCCATAGTACATAAATATTTGTATAGCAGTTATTGGATTCCTTTAGAACATAAGAGAGTGCTTGTGGTTTCAGGTAGGTTAGTTCAATTTTTAATTTGTCCAAAACCTTCTACAACCGAAGAAACCTTAAATATAGCGGAGTCTGGATGTGTGTTTTACAATGTACCTTCATCCAGGTATTGATGTACCTGAGTTATACACATGTAAGTGGGCATGTCCATGGTTGAAAACTGACTCGCAAGCAGGCCTGAGAGCTTCACCCGTGATTATGGTTGTCTATTGCTTCCCATGATGATAACTATTTTTCAGTTGCTTATAATTTAGCCAAATTTTAGTTTGCACTGAAATTTCCCATGCTGGGTGCCAGTCAAACTCAAGCTGATTTTTTTTAAAGCTTAACTTAAAAAAAAAAAAGAAAAAAGTGAGCAACCTCTGAGAGCAGAAGTAAGGAGAAATGCTGGTTTTCTTGAAAAACTCCAGAGCCTCCATACTTTGTGGCAAGGAGTTGAATCATCTGTGTATCACGCATGTGCTTTTTGCTCTCCCTGTGAAATTCCACCCAAATTGGCCAATTAATGAGCCCAAACCCCTTCCTCAATTTGCTTTTGCCAAATAAAAGTCATCAAGTGAGCATGCTCCAGCCTCAGGAGATGGAGTACTGAGCTCTTTTCCTGAAATTGCAGCAATATGGGCTGGAACAAAAAAACAAGGAGGCTGTCTGCTGTGCTCTTAGTGCCCCCTCTCCCAGCCTGCTCCCTGCTGGGACTGGGCAAAGCAGAAAGGGAACCTGAGTGATTGAAATGCAAAGAAGATGAGAATTAAATATGGACAACGGGGGACTAGATTTGGGACAAGGAACCTGGTGGGATGAGGAATGTGATTAGGATTTGAGGCTAATGGGGAGAGGAGAGGGAATGGGGACTGCGATTATACTCCTGCCTCTGCCACACTGTCTTTGTGTGATTCTAGGCAAGCTATTTAAACCAGAGATTTCAGAGATTTCATAGGCATTAGGGCTGGAAGAGACCTTGGAAGATCATCAAGTCCAGCCCCCTGCCCCAGGGGCAGGAAGTCAGCTACGGTCAAAGGATCCCAGCAAGATAAGCATCCAGACGTAAAATTTATAGGTGTTCACTCATAGTATAGTCCTCTTTTTCCTTTGATTTTTTTTTTTTTTCTGTGCTTGACACTTTGGTGTCTTTTTTGCATATGCGCTAAGTGCAAGACAGCTGCAGATTAACTTAATGGGATACAGGAGCTGTATGGTTTTAGACATCTCAGACCGGACACCAGAAAACAGTGGATACTTCTGACCTTAATCTCTGCATGTCCAGTTCCAAATCTAAAATTGGGATACCGCCACCTCTTAGTTCCCAGACGTGCAATCAAGATTAATTAAAGCCTGTGGAGCACTCAGATCTCACAGATAACTCCTAACCTGGGCTTGTACAGCATGAGGAAAAAATTGAAGACTAGGATGAGGAAAGAACAAAATAGTTACTCTTTAAGTGAGCCCTGTCCATTCTATGCACTGATTGAGGGCAGGGGTTCTGTGGAAAAAAACAATACACGATCATGTAATTAAACATGGTATCATAATGAATATGCACAAGATGCCAGAATTAAAGTTGCAGAGGCACCTCTAATGGCATTTATTAACTTCTGAGTGCTTGACTTTTGCAACCTTAATGATGTTATTTTAATGTAAGAAGGGTGTTGTGTGTGTAATATTTAAATAATGTGCATTATTTCATTCTCTGATCAGTTCCCCTGAAATTAACTGTGCCATCAAGCCCTGGAATAAATTTTAGTTAATATCAGCATTTCTGAAGACCTTTAAACTACATAGTGTGGCAGCCAACATACTTGGCTTTCATGATAAGCCTTTTATGACAGCATTTTTACAAGAAATATATGCAAAGCCATTAGAATGAATGGCATGATTACAAACTGATTATTGCATAAGAGAGGGCAGAGATGGTATTTAACATAATATTGCTTTGCTTTATGTTTTAAAAACCTCCATTCTAAGGAATACAGTAAAACTTCCATTTAAGCCTAATTGTTGGGATTTAACATTGTGCTGAAATGTCAATTTTTATTTTGTAGCAAAGCCGAAACTTTACAAACACGGCAGAATTCCTTGCCAACTTCAGCAGAGGGCTTGAAACGCACAAACCTGCTAAAACACGAACACTTCTATTTAACCGAATGCACAGACCAGGCTCAGAGACAAAGCATACGTTACTGCTCAATCCAATGCAGTGCAGCAAAGGAGAAAAATGAAACAAGTATTTGGAAGGTCTGTTGGAATAGCAGTTAAAGCCAGACATTTCATTGGGAGGTGAGTGAAAAGGCCTGAACATCCCTGAAGTAATCATTTTTGAAATGGGTCTGGGAACCAGAGGAAATTAAGGGCAAGCCATAGTACTCTTGGATGTAGTGGAAATGGCTGTGATCACTGTTGCATCAGCCATCACAGAATAAAATCCATCTACGGCTAATGAGACAGTTCCTTGCAATGAGATGTATTGGGTTCACATCAAGAACATGTACCATTGGCCAATTACATCAGTATCATGCCATAAAGGGGATAGTCATGCAGTGAACAGACTAGCAAGTGGCCCCTTAAATCCAAAGGAAACCACATTGTGGCAGTTGTAATCAAGAATGCATTGAGATGAATCCACCAAGCTGCTCTCTGTATTGCTGCTCTAAAGCCATCAGCATCTGGCATTAGCAGTGCTGCCAACCCTCATCATTTTTTTTGTAAATAAACCTTGCCAAAGTAGCACATTTTTCAAAGCCCCACCTCCGGGAGGCATGGGATTAGAAGGTCCTTTTAACTTCAAGTTAAAGAGAAAAACACATCCCTCGCCCTGATGAGTACAAAGGGAAACTTAAAATACCTGACCTGAGTGCACCCTAATAGCTGAAAATTCAGAAACCTTGTAAAAAGAACCACAGGCCCAGTGGTCCTGATTTCCTCCTAGATACCTGTCTTCTCTTTCTGCCCTTCCGCCGGCTTGCCAGCTAAGCCCTGCTGTGACCCTTTCATCCCACCCTCAGGTCAGTCCAACGCCGAACAATATTGTTCCTTTGGGTTCTGCTTCAGGTCTGAGTGTCATTCCTTGCTCTCCATCAGCATGCCCTGTCTTTTTTCTCCTCTCTCCGAAACGCTGTTGTTGCTTAATAACCAGCATTTCTCAGCACAAAGTGCCCTCTGATGAGAGACACTCAGATTTCCTCCTCGCTCCCACGGAGCTGAGAATCAGTGGGATAACTGGGCTGCACCGCTGTTCCACATTTCTTCCCTTTCCCTCCTGCAGGAGAGGAGGAGTACCAAGTGCTTCCTCCTCTTTTTCCCTGTCTTTCCCTGTGGCCGACACGGTGGAACAATTGTACAGTATAGCTGCTCCTCAATCTTTCCCAGCTGCACAACAGCCACTATGGGGGAGGGAAGGAGAAGGAGGGCAGGGGGGAAAGGTAGGGCGAGTGGGAGAAGGAGACACCATCAGGAAGACGGACTGGGTTGCGATGCAAAAACTGTAATATAATCTTGGTGGACGTCGAAGGGAGAATGAGATAGATGTGCATCTATGCAAAGGGAGGAGGGAGGGAAGCAGAGATGAGATGATGTTTATGAGAGTTTGGGTGTACATGAGATATTTGTGTATGCATGGGTGGAGGGGAGCTGGGGAGAACGTGTGATCTGAGGTGGGTCACAAGAGACAGATCGTAAAATGTGCAGGGCAGACGGGCGATTGCGTATGATTTGGTGGACAGGGAAGATTATAAACGTGATGTTTTTTGAGAGAGAGGGAGGCAGTAGAGGGAGTGAGGTTTGAGGCTAGGAGAGAAAATGGGCATTATGTGATTTATGGGGTAGGGGCGAGAGCCTGCATGATTTGTGGGAGAGGGACAGGGACACAGCTGAAGTGCCTCCGTGTTAATATGCCCACGTAGTTCAGTAACAGGAAGCATTTGAAAGGGGCTGGAGCAGATAGATGGGGATGAGAAAAGACCAATTGAAATTTACCTAGAAGATCATAAATGTCCAGGATTATCCCATTTCTCTTCCCTGTGTTAATTGTATAATATGTGAACAAGACTCTCACACATACCTGGCCCACTTCTTCCCCGCTTTGTGATATAGTTGGACACAGAGGATCTGACATGCTTGGTAAGCAGCGAATAAACATCAGCGACTGAAGTATAGCCAAAAATTACCATCACAATTAGAGGCTGAGAAGTTATAGATTTTTTTTTAAATCGGTTTAATTCATCACATTATCTTTGTTCCCTGAGCCTAGAGACTTCGTGTTCCTTTCAATATGAACAAAAATTAAGCTTACAATTGTGCTAAAGTTCCGTGTAATTGAATTAGATTTGCTTTTGCCAAGACATTAAAGTCAGACCAAGGTCATTTTGAAAACATAGGCCACCAACCTGGTCGGTCAGGAGATGGGAGAAACAGTCTTCTTGTTTAAGAAGAGTTTCCTGTCCTTGAACGATGGGAGAATCAATCAAACTCCCTGTTTAATTCAGCTTAGTCCAAAACATAAAAATAAAGCTAGGCAATATGTTACTGGGAACACAATGTGTTCAAAACACAACACACAAAGCGCTATTACGGTGCAAAACAAAACACCTTCTTCTGTCACTGCTGTTTTTCACCAACATCCCAAAGTTAGGTCTTTTTTAACTAAAATTTTGGTTTGATTTTAATATAATAATGCTCAGCTAAATATTGCTTACTTTGAAGTGGCCATGGTCAGTCTGGAAAACCATTTTGGTTTTCCAATGAAGAATGACTGCACTATAGGAGTTGACATACTAACATTCAGTTTGCTGGTTCAGTCGCTATCCCAAACCTTCCAACACTGATTAGGTTGAAGGTCTGCTATTTTAATAATAGTTGGACCTCCCCCTCCCCCAAATTTGTGAAGGCTTTTTTTTTTTTGGAGTTATAGCATATACATCTCTAAGTTCTCTATGTTACAGCTTCCCTTAACAGTTGCTATCAGCTTGATTTAAAATGAACAAAGCAGTCAGCTCTCTCTAATTCTAAACCCAAGGGACTCCTCTTTCTATGCATTTCTTAATTACATAGGTTATAAAAAATGATGGCAGAAACTCAGCAAATTCTCTGAGGGCTGTACATACTGGAATGTAAATCCTACTAGACTGCTGACCCACATCATGTACTCAGGATTTGGAAGGTAAGGAGGAAGCAAGCACAGATTACTGAAGGTCTTGGTACCTACTTTATTAAAATCACTGTCAGATTTCTTAACAGACTCTCTGGCAAAGGAATTATAAGTACTAGGCATATGCATTTCATGCAGGTTATGGAGAGCCTGGGAAAAATGTCTGCTATATCCTAGCATGCAAAGCAGAGAAAAAAAAGACTATATTTCATGCCAAATTCCAGAAGCCAGATTATTCCCTTTATAGGAGAAAAGAAAAGCAATCCAGAAACAAGAAATAGAGCCCTGATTTGTATACGTTTGCTTTATTGTTTTGTTGGGTGTGCGTTGTTTTGTAGTAGTGTTGATGGCAGGTGAGGTTCCCCCATCTCATGGGAAAATCAAAGGAGACTGGATCTATTTGTGTTTTTTCACAAGGATTCCTGGGTGCCTTCTAGCCTAGAAGGACCAGAACAGAGTAGCCGCTTCTGGGCTTCTCTGCTTGCTAGACATCCTTGTCATCACTCAACGCAGAACAGAGCTGCAAGGAGAATCTTCTCAGTATTTTCTCCTGTGGTTCAGTTTAGAAAATGCTACAAAGAGCAGTCGTGCCCCAGCCCCT
>NW_017728998.1:16944332-16945954 GCF_001723915.1 Gavialis gangeticus | reverse complement strand
CTTGTCATCACTCAACGCAGAACAGAGCTGCAAGGAGAATCTTCTCAGTATTTTCTCCTGTGGTTCAGTTTAGAAAATGCTACAAAGAGCAGTCGTGCCCCAGACCCTGCCTGCTTTACCTGCTTGACCTGTGAAGAATCTCTGTGGGATCAGTAGAAAGAGAGGAAAACAGAGCCAGGGGGCAGGCATGCCACCTCTTCCCTGGCTACTTCTTGGGAGCTAGGTGCCCCGTAATGCAGCCACTTATGCTCTTCGGAGTGGAAGGTCAACAAGCCTTTAAAAATGTTTCTGAAACGCCTTGCAAAACTGTGTGAGGCATTTCTCTTCTGCAGAATTTTCTATCCCTGTCTATTATGATTATGCTTTCATTTGGTTTTAATTCCAAAAGATTTGCTGGTAGATAACATTTGACTTTTGTTAGCAAATCATGTGAAAAGGCAATATCCTCTTGTTTAGATGCTTAGCTTGACTGAAAGTAAATTCCTTACTCAGAGAGTGCGCCTATGCAAAACACTTACTGCACCATAGCCTAATAACCCTGTGCCAGTCAAAAACCAGGCTAAGACGATACTGTGCAATGTTATTAGCCTACTGCGCTGTAAGCATCACAAAAACCCCATGTGCTGGTAGTACTGTGCAGTAGCTGTAGTTCCTGCACATTCAGTTAATATTTCATTAGGCAATACTAAACTAAATAACAGTAACTACTATGCATTAATGAACGTGTAGATGCACCCAGAATCGCCATTATTTGCTCCTTGACTTGATCGGTGCTCCCCCACTTCTTCCCCAGGCCTGTATAATTCATAACTGTTGTTCCAGGTCTCTATTTGATACAGAATAGTGTTTATCTTAATCCTATGATCCCCATAGTCTACTCCCCTTAACTCTTGGGCCCTTTCTCTGTTGTGCAAATGCTTGTGTCATTCTGGATCTCCACATCTGGGTTCTTGGCAATTCAGCTCAGTGTTTTTCTTGCCTGCACTGTATAGCTTGGCTAGATGGGAGTTGTGATAACTGCCTACAGGCATCTGAAGAATGTAAACTTCGTTTAGGACAGTCCAAGGATTTGTAGTAATACATTGGTTAAAGACGCATCTATGTGAAAGATTAGGGTAAATATCCGCTCTTATATCCATCCTGTATTTTGGCTTCCACAATAGGAATATTCTCTCAAGCGAGGTGCGGAAGCCTTCAAACCAACCTGAGTGATAAAAACCATGTGGAATGGAAACTATTTTATGTTCTTAGTTTGGAAAAATCTCTCACTGCTCAAACAACTACACATACACACACACACCCAATCACTCATACTCTAAGCCCATTTTCTCTTCTTTTGTAAACAGGGTAAGGCAAAAGAAAACTCTTTTATCCCTGGCACTTAACACCACAACAGATGTTTGTTATTTTATTTTTATTTTTTTTTGCAGCTCTCAAGGCCTATTCTGGATTTTCCAAATGCCTGTAAAATCTAAGGCTGCTGACAGATGTTCAGTTAAAGGCATGATGGGATCTGTCTCCTGCCATGCCACATGTGGATGGCAGTAAGTGTGATTCTGGGATAGGGGATCAATTCCCAATTGTTCCCTATTGCTTGTGCAGGGAGAGCCCAAACTTCCGCT
>NW_017728998.1:16932455-16939332 GCF_001723915.1 Gavialis gangeticus | reverse complement strand
CTGCCATGCCACATGTGGATGGCAGTAAGTGTGATTCTGGGATAGGGGATCAATTCCCAATTGTTCCCTATTGCTTGTGCAGGGAGAGCCCAAACTTCCCCTGCACCAGCGAGTAGCTAGCTGGGAGCCCGGTGCACCCACAGCTGGAAGTGCTAGTCTGATCAGCACTCCCAGGGCAGGGAGCATCAGCCTGCTGATCAGTGCCCTGGATTCCTGAAGCTGATCGGAGGGAGCACGCCTTGAAGGTGACCAGTGCTCCCAGAACCAGGAGCACACAGTCACATATTCAATGTAAGGTGTGATTATTACATCTTGTGTAATTGCTTTGTGGCTTGTTCCCTCTTTTATCACACATGAACATGTGGCCAGGTTACTATTTAAGATGTGATTAACCAATCAGTCGCATGCTAAGTGTAATGCTGCAGAGGCCTAGGTAATAAATTGAGGCTTCTCCCTCAATTAACTTTACCATAGCAGCTCTTTCATCTTTCTTTCTGGGAGATGTTTATTTTTTGTGCTGGCCGGTGCTCTTGGCCCAGAAGCATTAGATGAATTGGATTTGTGCGTTTTGTAAAGTGTTTTGTGAGAGTCAGAGTTTTGTGAAGTGCAGTTTGTAGATGCACTACGGGAATGATAACTGCAGGCACAAATTTAGCACATGCATTATTCTCCCACAGAATCACCTTCTGGGGCAGTTGGTAAAAATGCAACCCATCTTCTTGACTTTCTGTCTTACATCTTCAGCTCTCAGAGGGTGACTTGAATTAGGAGCAGGGCCTAATACTTCTGTAAGTCTGAGATCCTTGGGAACCTCATAGACCTTGGGATTCAATAGGGAGATCCTTTCAGCTCCTGTGTCCTTCTGAGGCACCATTGTCTTGTGCTTTGGAAGGCCAAACTGTAATAACTGTGCAGGGCTAAGCTAATCCATTTGACTTCTTATTTCAGTGTAGGGGTCAACAAACAGAAGTTAGAGCAGACTGAGCTAGACTGCCATGAAACAAATATCTCTTTGCTTTAAAGGAGTATAGTTGTTCATCTGCCCACACCCTAAGAAGATCACTGAGAAGAAGCTAAGGATGCCTTAAAACTTCTTCCTTCTAATGGGGTAATAGAGCAGATAATCTAGTTTGCAGATGAGATGGTGTTTGCGAAGCATCTGTTCTCCAGCTCCTCCTCACTTGGTCTGGCTGCGTGTATTTCCAGAGCCAAAAGTGACAGCTGCCAATGGAGGAAAGCATTTCTTTTTTGTGCATCCCCAATGGCTTTTCTGCAGGAGGTTGTCCTCTTCTACATAAAACTGTTGAGAAAATATAGGGCCAAATATATCTCTTGACCAATATTTTTTAGATGAAAAAAAACTGATGAGGTTTTAAGGTCCCCCCCTGCCTCATTTTAAAGCACTGCTATTGGTTTTCTGTCAGTTCACTTCAGGCCTGATTAATTCTGTGGAAAACTGAAGATTTCTCAGCTATTCTTTAAGAAGGATCTAAAGTCCCTTGATTTCCCATAGTGAAATAAGCAATTGCATTATCTCAACGTAAAGGGGAAAAATTAAGTTCAATATCCTATAGTAGATAGGATGCTTCAGTCTGGAATAAAAAGTCATTTAAATTGGTTTTAATGCCAGAAGACTCAATATAAGATGATCATTATTTTCCAGCTATGGCTATGTGTTTGTTTACTAATGTCATTGCAGTTAGTTGTCATCTTTGGGATGTCACCTGAATTTGTTCTAAAGAAAATGTCAAATCATTCATATTCTTCATGTACAGGGATAGGGGAAAATAGTCTGCCTTTTTAAAGTAAACAGGATGTCTCCTTTCGTTGCATGCCTGGAACATTTGAATCTTGAAGGATGAACACAGCATCATAAGTGATAAGGACACTGATTTTTTATTAATAATAATGGGAATTAGCCATCCACATCCCTTAGGTAGCTTTGGAAATTTAAGCCTCAGAGTAACTGGTCCTTCAAGATTAAAGATAGAAATAGATCAGGGAATATTAAATGCCTCCTAAGCATAAAGATATGAATTTACCTAAATGTGATGAAAAATGATAAGGGCTTGACTGTGCAATCACTGCTTCCTAAAAACATCACCAAATTCAGCAGAAGCTATATATATATCAAGGTGCACAGGTTTTGTGTGATTAGAAGGCAGGGACATAACTAAATATTACATGCCCTTCTTTGAGCTTTTAATCCACTGGTGGACCACGTCCAGAAAGTTTAGGAAGGGGTTATGGTGGGGTTACTTATTGGGTGGCTTCATGGGAGGGAAAAATGAGGAAAGTCTTAGTAGATGAAAGGGTCTGAGGCTGAAAACTTTATGCAGTTTAAGATCCAGAGAATTTTCCTCAGTATAGTGTTCGTGATGTTAGCTGTACATCTTCACACATATCTAATTGAAATAGGGAACTAGATGTTATTTTTAAAGGCAGATGCATGTGCTTAGGGAAGAAAGAGGGCTAACAAGGTCTCGCACTAATGGGTTTTGGGGGTCTGTAGCATTTGTGAGACTCTTAAGCCTTACGCAGAAAGATTAGATAGCTGGCAGCAGCAGGCTAATGGGACATTCTGCTCCTGGTCCGTGATGTGTCGGAAAGGCTTGGTTGTTTTTACAGAGATAATTTAGTAGAGAATGGGGTTGTTCTGCTTTTTAGCAGTTTTAGTCTGTTAGTATGTTATCACAGTTCACTGGAATTATGGTGTGTTTCTGTTCACTGATCAGTTGGCTTTATTACTTGGGGACAGCTTGCAGAAAATTCAAAGTGGAAGTCCCTTGACTGTAAAATTCCCAACCCCACGTGTCCTAATGATGTCTCTGTTGCACTCAGAGTAAATCTGGTCTATTTTCCAGAGAGTAATTGGAGAGATTAAAGGGGAAGGGGGTACTTTGACACCTTAGAAGCAACTCGGTTTATATTCCAGCTTTGAAAGATGCAGGACTGTTCGAGATGTGGTCTTTATACATTTTGTACATGTGCACAAGCTTTTTTTTTTGGAAAACTCTAAGTAAATGAGCTATACCTTAGTTTACATCCCACTTCCACAGGTCTATTTTAAAAATATATTTCTGTTTTTTTTATCCTCCCACTTGCATCCTCCAAGATGTTGATTGTTTGGAAGTAAACTTTTTTGCCTGGAAAAAGATCTTCGTAATCTTTTTAACCTTTAACCAAGCCTTTGTCAGCGTAGTTCAAAAACAAGATTTGTTATCTGTCTAACAAGTCTTTTTGAGCATATTCTTACCAATATTGCCTCTTCAATAGGTCTGGACTGCATTCTTGTAACCCTCGCTCCACTGAGAAGGGACTAATTCATTTTTCATGTTCCTTGAGTTAAGTGATCCTTTGAGAGAAAAGCAGTCTGATGTCAGGCTGTTGTCCAAAGAGGGCTGTAATGAACTGGCCTACCACATTTCACTTCCTCATTTCAGCTTATTTTGAACTCTGATATCCGAAAAATAAAAACCTTGTATTAAACTACAGGATCTTGCTTTCTCTCCTTCTCTTCTCTAGCCTCTCCTTGCTGATAAATAATAGATAATGAAGAACTGTACCATTACATGAATAAAGCACTAAACTTGCACCCGTGGGACTGGAGTTTCCATCTAATCTGTGGTCCAGTCCAGCGTGAAATCTATTTGGTGGTTTAGACTTGGTCCTTCTGGAATGGTGTTCTTCACTGCAGAGTTATTAAATGTAAAAAATTCAGCAGAGTGAAGCAATCACTGTGTCTGTTTGAAAAAGGCCAAGGATTAAGTTAACATAGAAGCGGGTTTACCTCCCACTCACACAGAAGAGTGTCTGCAGGTCAGCCTCTTACTGGAATACTACAAGGGCTTCTGCATTGTGGCTACCTCCACTTGCTACCTTGTGAGCAGCGGAGAACTTCAGTTTCTCAGTGCTTGTGCTCTTAAATCAAGTGATTAAAATAAGAGATGCACAGAATTCACGTGGGAAAAAAGCCGGCACATTTACTATTAGAAATAGCAGCTGCCTAATGTCTCTGAGAATTTTATCTTATTGAATAATCTACAGTTGGTACCTATATGCTTTTTGCAAATGTCCAGAATTGTCATGTTACAAATATACTGGTTTTGCTTTTTAAATTAATCTACTCTATCTTAAAAGATTGAATAAAATCAGCTATACGTAGCGCCGGGGTAGGCAGTTTAGCTTTTATTCCATGTCTGCTGGGTTCTTTTGAAAAGCACAGTTTGGTACAATCATTTGTCTTTCTTTAAATGAGTAATGAGAATTTCAAATGAATTATCTTCACATACCAGAATGGCTGCAAAGTCCTAGCTAAGGTTCACTGACTGAAGAATATTGAAATGTGGAATATTTAAGCATCTGAATGTGAAGGCAGCAAGACATCAGTGGTTTCTAATGTATTCAAAAGCTACAATCTCAGAACTTTTTAAAAATAGCAATTGAACCAGCAAGAATTGCATGATGTGTCCTCAAATCAAGACTATAGACTGTGGTTGGACTCTACTGCATTAGATAATGTTATGAACATGCTGTCATCAACACTCCCACCCAAAGAGTAAAACCTTGTTCTAGGTTTTAATTACTATGTTATTTTCATGGAAGAGTATTGATGTTAATTTTCTTGACTTCCAGAGCCCTTGGAAAATGTCTTAGAATCATAATAAATATTGTGTTCTCTTTATTAATACTAAAGGTGTTTTACAGCAAGACAGAAGATGCAGAAATGCTTACCATCCAGGGCTTAAAGCACTGGTGTTCACTAGACCTCCATCCCCAAAATAGCCTTCATCCTGAAAACAGTTGTGGTATCATGGATCCCTATGTCTTTATGGGATCTGCTTACGTCAGCAGGGCTATGTATGATGCAAAGGAATGCACTAATGCAGGGGGGATTAATCCCCAGCCTGAGGGCCAGATCCAGGCTGTTATTCATGTCGCAGGGCTCCCCACAGGTATGCGGGGAATCCCACAAGCTTCAGTCCTGTGCTCTGAAGTGAGGCATGTAGGGAGGCACAGTCCTGCCCAAGCTGTGGGACCCCCAGACCCAATCTCAGTGTGCAAACCTAGGAGGAGACAACATGGGATTCCCAGGGCCTGATCCATGTTCATGGAACTGGGAAGGGTTGGTATAGGGGCTTGAGGCTTGATCCCTGCAGGCAAGAGAGGCACAGGGCCCTGGAGGCCAATCTGAGTGCACAGGGTCCTACCTGACCTGCAGACCAGCCCTACACAACTTGTCTGGCTAGTAGGGCCAAAAGGTTGAGCACCACTGTACTGATGCATTTGGTTGTGTAGTCCAGGCACTATATAAAACAATGAAAATATAAAATTGAATGCACACTAGTGGTGTGTGAAACAGGCCCTATTCAATTCAGATTCAGCCCAAATTGGGGGAAGTGATTCAATTTGTTGATTCAGATCACTGTCCCTGATTTGATATGGCCGAATCTGAAGATTTGATGCTGATGCGGAGAATCAGCGATTTGGCCATAGACCAGATTTAAATGTTTTTTCTACATACCTCAAAGTACCAGGTGCAGCTCGTAAATGCTGCAATGCTGGGGTGGATGGAGCATCCCACAGGAGCATAGGGGGCCCCCCACGCACTCCCCGGCAAACCTGGAAGTGGACCGGAAGTGCATCTGGTCCACTTCTGGGTCTGCTGCCAAGTGCACTGGGGACCTCCCTGCACTCCTGTGGGATGCTCCATCCACCCCAGCATGGCCGCATTTACAAGCAGTGCCTGGTACCTTGAGGTATGTAGAAAAAAAATTTAAAGCTGTGTCTATGTCTGAATCTCTCCAAATCTTTCTGAATGTCTCTGAATTGATTCGGAGGGTTTCAATTTGGTTCAGAGAGATTAAAGCGTCCTCTGATTCCATTTGGATTTGGAGATTTGGCCACAGAATTGGGCTGAATCTCTACCAAATTGAATCAGAGACTGAAGTTTCTCACAGTCTTAAAGCACAGTCCTTATGAGGAGTTCTAATAGAAACATGGCAGGGCCCTATGGCTCCTTGTAAAACTTGGTCACGCAGGAGAATATCACCAAGGATCCAACTCATAGCCTAGTGAGGACAACAAGAGCCCTTCCTTGGCCTTCAGTGGACATGGTATTAGGCCCGAAATGAAACCTACACATGAACCAGCAATTTACTCATTCCAAATCATCTTACTGGTGGGGATAAGATGGTAAGCATGGTAAAGAAGTTTAAGAAAAATCAAGCAGAGGAGCAACAAAGAAAGAGGGCATTTGTCAGGGAGCTGCTGTGAGAGGAGAAGAACAGCTTAGTGGTGAGACTGCCTTGAAGAGGCTTTCTGAGCGCTGGTGGGCTGAAGACCAGAAGTTCTGAGTGTCTGATTTGTAATATTTGTGTACGTGACTTGTCCTTCATTTTTGGAGTGACTGCTTAGTAAGGTTTGTTCTCACAGCTCCATGTGGAACAGTTTAGCTAATTGAGGGGTGCAGCCAGAAAGACCTACGCTGCGAACAGAGAGAGTAGCAAACAGAAAGGGAATTTGCCTGGGAGTTCACTGCAGGATGTGTGAGGGGGGTTGGTGAGGATCCTTTCCTTTCCTTTCCTTTCCTTTCCTTGTTGGAAGACAGAGTGCAATTCAGAAGGCACTCGACAGATTGCATAGCGAAAAGAATGAAGTTCAATGTTGACAAACGCAAGGTGCTACACCTCGGGAGGAATAATCAAAAACAGATACAAAATGGGTGACACCTGGCTGGATGGCAGCACTGCAGAGAAGGATTAGGAGTCTTCGTGGATCTCAGATTCAGTATAAGTCTTCCCTGCGATGTAGCTATACAAAAGGCCAGCGCGATTTGGGGCTGTGTCAATAGAATTATGGTGCAGGAAATGAGAGG
>NW_017728998.1:16927181-16927455 GCF_001723915.1 Gavialis gangeticus | reverse complement strand
CGATTTGGGGCTGTGTCAATAGAATTATGGTGCAGGAAATGGGAGGTGATAGTGCTTCTTTATTAGGCACAGGTTAGGCCTCATCTGTTGCATGCTGTTTGGGCTCCACATTTTAATAAGGATGCAGAGAAGTTAGAGGGGGTCCAGAAGCAGGTGTTAAAAGTGATGAAGGGGCTGGAAGGCAAACCATACGAGGAGAGGTTGAAGAAAATAGACATGTTCAGCTTGCAGAAAAGACTCTTAAGAGAGGCCATGATAGCACTTCTCAGATATC
>NW_017728998.1:16906875-16922181 GCF_001723915.1 Gavialis gangeticus | reverse complement strand
GGTTGAAGAAAATAGACATGTTCAGCTTGCAGAAAAGACTCTTAAGAGAGGCCATGATAGCACTCCTCAGATATCTGAAGGACTGCCATAAAGAAGAGGGAAAACACCTTTTCTCTCTTGCAGCAGGCAGCAGAGCATGTACCAATGGCTTGAAGTTGCAGCAAACTAGGTTTAGAATGGATATCCAGAACAACTTCGTTACTGTAAGAACAGTGAGAAGCTGTGGCATTTCCACCACTGCAGGTGCTGCGGAAGGAGTTGGACAAACTTGGGCAGGGATGATCTAGGCGTAGCTATGCTTATGCTCTCCTTGGTGTTCCTCTTGTTTCTGGGCTTAGCTGGTAGCCCCCAGGTTTAAGAGGGATTTTTTTCCCCCCTACATATGTCAGGGTTTTATGTTTTTTGTTTTCCCACCTTCCTCAGAAGCCAAGAGTTCAGGTTGCAGCCAAAGCAGAGGATTTTGATCGGGGTATGTCAATACTGCTGCTCAGACTTAAACCCAGAGGTTCCTGGCTAGAGTCTTGCCTCTCCACTCAGGATCAGACCTATTACTGTCTTTAGGATCAGAAAGGAAGTTTACCCCATGGTCAGATTGGTACAAACTGTGGAGGACTTTGCCTTCCTCTGTAGTGGGGGCTGTGGGGCTTTTCCTTGGATCTCTTGAGTATATTTTAACAACCCTGGTCACCGTTGTCCCCTTACTTCATCTGTGGCAGGTTAGGGTGTTATGCTTTGTGGCTGTGTCAGGGTTGACTGTGTAGTTTTCCTAATAAGTTAGTGGATTTTGATAAGGAAGATCCCACTTCTGGCAGGGGGTTGAACTAGATGACCTCTGAAGGTCTCTTCCATCCCTACCATCCTATGATTCTGTACAGCAGGAGGATCTGAGAAATGGACTTGAGAGGTAGCCATAGTACCAGAAACCAAGGTTTCCTTCTGTCAATAACATCATTACCTATCTTGTAGCTGAAAGCAGGAAATCTTCGAACAGAAAGTGAAGTCAAATAAAAGGAAGGTCAGTTTCATTACACCAATAAACAATTTGTTAAGTTAGGGATATGTTTTACCACTGGTAAAACACTTTTTATCAGATAAACACGCAATTTATAAGATAAACACTCAATTGATTTCAGTGAGGGATTCTGCTTAAAAATCAATGATGCAATATGATCCACAGCTCCAATTCATTTTCATCTTTTAAAACAACTTTTCAAAAGTATGTTTAAAAATATGCAACTAAAATTGTCTTACCCAGAAGCCTGGTATGCTAAATAAAAAGGAAATGTATTATAGAGTTTGTGTCATATAGCCAAGATGCAAACTTTTGCAATTTCACACTGATCTGTACCTCTCTTTGGCTCAATAGTTTATTCTGGTTTTAAAGCTTGCTGGGCATCATGGCTATATCTAACTGGACTGTGTGAACTATATCCATTTCATTTTGAAGTTATGAGAGTTGCGAACTAAAATAACCAACTTGACTGTGTAGGGCCCACACATCTTGTTGACAGTCTATCTTGACACTGGATATGTTTCATTTTATTGGTAGCCTTTTCAGCAGCTCCTGGTGATGTTTGTAACAATGATACATTAGTGTGAAATTCAAACCCTTTCTCCAGTTCTGATTATTTTTATGACATACCAGCAGTCCATATAAAATACACCTTAATTATGCCCAATCCTAAACTTTGCCTAAATTCAGAAAAATTAAAATTTTATGAAAAAAAATTATTGAGTTCCTAAAATGTCCCATTTTCTCTTCAATTCCATGTGCTGTTTGGGTCCTACTCAGAATTAAGGTGTTAACCTACAACAGGGGCAGCAATTATTTCCAGCCATGGCTCAGAAATATCCCCAGCAAGACCTACAGTTCAGTTTTGTAAGCTCAAGATATCTGGATTGTGCAGCTAAAGCTGAACTTTTGAATGCTTCTCATAACTAAACTCGAACTTTGAGCCAAGTGAAGTTCAGTCCTCATTAGTTTTGGTATTATTTTACCATCCTTGATTATCACTTTATATTTCTGTTATGTAATATTAGAGTTGCCAACCCCCCAGGATTACCCAGGAGTCTCCAGGAATTAGATATAAATCTCCAGGAGACTGCTGAGAGTCACTGGGGAGATAAACGATAGGGCATTCATTAAAATAAATATTAAATGTTGAACCCGATTTATACAGTAGTCCAGTGGGTTTTTAAAATGTAATAGTAATGTGTGTTTGCCTTCCTGATGTACAATCTCTGTACCATAATGCGTAACTGATATACGCAAGCACATTTGCATTATGTCGTGGGCACGGGGGCATTCCAGAAACCCCCCGGAATAGATTCAAACAGAGTTGGCAACCCTATGTAATATAGGTCTCCTTATTAATAGGTCTTCCCTGATGGTGAAACAGTCTAGATATATTCAACTCACATTTACCTATTGACTTAAACTGAATTAGATTATAGAATTTTGGATCTCAACCTCTTTCACACATGCCTAATTTTATCCTTGCGAGTAGTTATAGTTGTTCTGGATAAATAAAACCACTCAGTTAAGAAGCTAAAGATATTGTACACAGACATATTTGCGGAATTGGGACCTCAGGGGGAAAATGTTTCTATTAGCATCTTAAACAACAGCCCATAATCTTTCAATAGTTTCTCTAAGGGCTTAGAATATAATGCAAGTTATCAAATACTTCCTAGTTTAGTTGATGCATTAGCACAGAAAACCTGATTGAATGGTTCTAATTATTTTCCAGACATATTATCTATAATATTCCTATTGTAATTACAGGGAATTCATTATAATACAAAGTTTTTTTTTTTTTCCAGAGAAAAATGCCTGCTAATCTGGAGTCCTGAATAGTACTTATCACTTTAAATTTAGATGCTTCAAAAGGTAATTATACATTTCCTGAGCTTTAGTGAAAAACACGCAATTACAGTTTTGCTTAAGGCCTGTTAAACATTTCATTTTTAAAAAATTGTTCACGCTTCAAGTGTATTTCTAGATTTATAAATTGTTCAAGATACCCACATTGACCCAATGAAGTGACTTCATTGTCAGTGCACTATTTGGTAATACATAAGCACAGTTGAAAATAATACAACTGGGAGAAATACACTAAGAGGTTTGTTCCTTACTGTAAGGAGGGCAAGATCCAGAGCCCTGTGAATTCAAGAGAAAAGTTCTGAATGGCTTCACTGGGCACCGGTTATTCAAACATGCACATAGCAAGATTTTTTCAAAGCAACATTGACTTGTCTTTTAAGAGGGTGCACACAAGATGTGTACTCTTAAAATGTTGCAATTGCCAAAATGCACTTGCAACATGAGAACAAGAAGGACTTCTAGCAGATGTCAGCTTCAGTGTGGTTTTTTCTGTTCATGCAAATAGCTTCGTACAGTAAACCGGCAGCTGCTGTTTAAAAGATTACTTTGGGATTGTTTTCTTTTGCCTCAAATACCTTAACATTTTTCCATACTATTTGGAAATAGCCAAGCGATAAATATCACGGCCATAAAGACAATAAAAGCTGACCATATAAGAGAGGTAAATGGGGAAGAAATGAAAAACATAGGTAGTTCAGCACTTCTTTGGGGAAAGATTGAAATTATCAGAAATAGTTTTTGTCTAGATATAGCAAGACTCATTAATGGGGACTTGGAGGTCCAATTGTCAATGTTTTTATTAGTGATTATATCATCAACGGAAAAGTGTTAGCTGTGGGGGGGATCATTACATTCATATCAGAAAAGGTAAAGCAATTCTTTATCAGTTATGGTCAAGGAAATAACAAGAACTACAGCAGTGGTAGTCAAAAGTTTGCCAGTTCATCTAACATATGTGAGGCATATTAAATTACATCAGATATCTATTTACTCTACAGACACTGGGCTTTTTAAGTACCACCATGGTAGGGTTTTATATTGAATTTATAGCAGACCTATGCTGTTTGTATGCAAACCTAAATATGTTGAAGAATAGGTGGCGCATACAGGGGACACAAGGGGCACATGCCCCCCCAATATTGGCCGCCGCTGAAGCTGCTGCTGGCTTTTTCAGCAGTCCCCCCCATGCCCCACCCCCCCAGACTGCTGATGTGGCCTCCAGCGGCTGCAGGCTCACCGCCCGCCACTTGCCACTCCCCCTAGCCACTAATACCACTGCAGCTGCCTGCAGGTGGTCCCCACTCACTGCCACCATGCCCCCACTGCCTTGCCCCTGCTGCCGTCACCGCTGCCGCCGGTCGCCATCCCCCTCCAGCCTCAGGAGGCCCGTGTCATTCATGTGTTGAAGAACCTCAGGAATCAGAAAAATATCCTCCAAAGCCTAGTGGATTCACTGAATGCAGTAAACACACCCACAGACACACACACGCTTCTAAAGACAGAAAGTCTAACCTGAAGTTAGACTCTTAAGTCCATGTTTAAGTTTAAATTAAGTGACTGCACAAGCAGTGACGAAGATAAGTGTTATGTTGCAATGCACCTGAGCCTAAGCCTCCAGAATACTGTGACTTGTAGCCGGCAGCTTGGACACCAACATGTTCCACCTCTTAGGAGCTACCCTCCTCATCTTGCCTGCTGTGTCTAATATCTAATATGCAGAAGGATCTTAGCTGTTACCAGGACTTCTTGCATCTATCCACAGGTGTCCTTTCTATGGGGCTCCACCTCCCCTTTTCCATGTCCACTTTCCAATCAGGTGTTACGCTCTGATTTGTTCACAGCCCGCAGGGTGAAGCCCCTTTCACCAGAGCTCAACTATGGAAGCAGCCGTCAGATTGTGATATATGTACCCACATGAATTACTCTCTCACTTGTGAGCTACTAAACAGATAAATAAATAGCCACTCATTTGACTTCAAATGAATTTGTACCTTAAGGCCAGGGCAAAACAAACAAAATCAATTATCTTAACCAATTCTGGTGATAATTCATTAACTTGATCATTCAGTCCAATTATCCTCACCTGCAGTATCTTCAATCAAATAAGGATCAATCAGTCAATAAAGCTCTTCCTTGCTCATTCATTAACTCAAATACTGGTCTTTTCAACCCACTCCTCCGAACACTCACTCACAATTCAGGTAAGTAATAAAAGCTTGTCGGTGCATTTATGCACTATGTTCTCCTCCCAGGTATGTCTATTGCTGCTGCAAGCCGGCCATTCACTGTTGAGCTCTGGGGCAGAGGGAAACTTCTCCAGCCTCACCTTCTCCCCTGCTTTTCTGGGGTTTGGAGTGCCTTGTGCTGAGTGCTCCTCCTAGCTCTTCAGCTGTTGAGCTACTTCCCTCACCGGTGCAGGAGAGGCTAGCTGGATGTTTGCTGTGGTGTAATACTGCACTCTGAGTCCATGCCACATCATTCCTCTCCTCTGCCAGCACCAGAAAGCTGGGTATACCATCTGCTCCAGTGCATTTACCTATGTGCAAGGAGCAGGTGCTTACAAAGCAGGGCTACCACCGTGCCTGCTGCTCCTGCCACCCCACTGACATTGCCGACGTCCCTGCAGGTGCGTGGGGAACAGCTCCAGCCCTTACTGGGCCAGCCACATTTCCCCAGTGTACAGAAGGGGCTTTCCTGGGGTTTCCATCCCCAGGTTTCTCGGGGAGCCTTGTTCCCTGCTCCCACAGACTGAAATTCCAGAAGTGCCAAATCCTGATCATCTACATTCAACTCAGTGGGTGCGCAGTGCTTTTGAAAATTGGGAAAATTCTTCAGTCCAATACAGGCCTGAAGTCTCTTTTTAGAGCCCATTTCTTTTGAAAATTTCAGTTCCATATTTCTTTATTCCTTGACCGTACCCCCACCAAAATCCAACTACATTTGTTTTTCATTTTACCTATTAGATGTTCTAACTTTTACTTTCTTCCTTATTTTAGTATTTTCTTTCTGCCCCTTTGCCCCTACTCTTTTTTTCTGTACAAAGTAGAAATTGAGTCCAGCAATGTGGGTTAGAGTCAATCTTTCAAAGCTATGAGGTTTTGGTATATCTGTAATTATGCAAAATGAGTTCACCCCTCTATAATTGAAACTTAGACACAAAGCATCTATAGAAAGTGGTGTTCTGCAGGTAGGTTCCTACTATGAAGTAACCACTTCCAGCATTTATAGTCCAGGACTTAATTACCTAATGCCCTAGTGGGAAGGGTTGCACATTCCCCCGCACGCTCTTTGTTCTTTGTTAAAAGAAAGAAAAAATGCTTCTAATAAAGAATCGATAACATTGCAGCTATTACATGCTTTCAATCTGTATTTAAAGCAATCTTGCTCTTCAAGGAGTCAGAATAGCTGCTTCAAATCTTCTGAGATGAGAAGTTCTACAAATTTAAGTTTTCAATTAATAATTTTAGCTGAACAGGCACATTGAGTGAGAGCTCTGCTGCTTTTTAAACATGCCTGGATATAATTACTTTCTAATAGTTAGAAGTACTATCCATTTAGGTATCAGAGGAATCTGCGTGGTCCTATATTTTATAAAAACTGTCAAAATCTTTTAAATAATTGTCCATTAAACTTTAAATATGCAGCTGATAAAAATAATACAGCAGTTCAATCTGTTGGTAGGTATAGTAGATTCACCTCTTTGTTTAAACAAAACATACAAGACAAATCCAAGTTTCAATTTGAAAACTCATGAGAGTTTTCAAATTAAAACCCTTTTTTGTCTGATAAACTTCTTCTGCCAAAATCTTTTCTATAAACTACACAGCTCAAATATATCAATGTAGACAACAGTATAAAATATTGACACAGGACAGTGCTAATTCTATGTTAATGAATAGGATCTGTGGCTGCATTCACACAAGCCGGGGTGTGCATTTGCAACAGCACAAATTTATGCTGCTATTTTGTGCTGCAGTACATGCCCCTGCCTCTACACTTTGCAGCAGGACACATTCTCCTGCTGCTGCATGTGCTGCAGGGGGGCTGGCTGGGGCACAGGGTAGCCCTGGTAGCCTTGCTGAGGCAACCTGTGCTACAGCCAACCAGGGAGCAGCACATGGAGACAGGGGAGCAGTCATCTCAGGGCTGCCTGCTCCCTGGTCTTGAGGCACACTATTCCCCGGGGAGTGGCTGCCTGGGGCACAGGGTGCCTTAGCACAGGGGTCTGCAGCATGTGGAGGTGGGAGACCAGACAGCCCTTGGGCCCTGGGCTGCCTGCTCCTCTGTCTCCATGTTTGTCCTGGCACACATCTCTTTGGCATGTTTTGTGCCACTTTTTTCTTCAGAGTTTTTTTTTTTGCTACCAGGAAATCCTGATAGCAAATTTTGTCCCAGTGCTGCAAATTAGCAGTGCTGTGCATGGTTTAATGCATGCTGTTTGTGGTGCCACAAATACCACGTACCTACACATCTGGATCTGATCTGTTTGGCCATAAGGGGCACATCCAGATGAGTGCGCACGTGCAGTTTGTGGCACCACAGAACCACCTGCAGCACCACAAACCGCACGTGCCACATATGCAAGTGTTCATTGCACGTGCCGCACATGCCACACATGCAAGTGACTCATTTGCCACCAAAAAAAGGGTAGTGCAAGTGGCGGCAGCATGCGCCACCCAGAACCAGAGCCTGGCCAGCCAAAGCTATGCTCTGGATGTTGGCCAGGCTCTGCATGCCCAGATCGCCCCAGGAGGCCCCCAGGACTCCACATAAGCCTGGGGGAGCCAGCACCAGGCTCCCCTACCCAACCCAGAGCAACTTGCTATGCACCAGAGCGCACATGCACTGGCATGGCCCAGAGGCAAGTAATAGCAACATAAACATGTGCCACTGATATTTTTTCCCAGGGGAAATGCACGTGTGCACTCATCAAGATGCACCCAAAATGTCCAAATCTCTTTACCTCAGTAGCATTTAGTCAGCTTTTGTTTACCATGGGTGCTGACAGAAGTGACACTCTGTCATACAATTGGCTGCTGGAAATGCTCTACAGTTCCTAGTTCCCAGAGTCTCTCCTCATAGGACCTATCCTCCAGGCCCCTAATCATATGGGTAGCCCTCTTTTGTACCCTCTCAAGCTTATCCACATCATTCCTGAAGTGCAGTTCCCAGGACTGGACACAGTACTCTAGCTGTGGCCTCACCAACACCAAATAAAGAGAGAGAAGCACATCCCTGGATTTATTGGCAACACATTGACTGATGCACACCAGAGATCTATTAGCCCTGCTGGTGACTTCATTGCACTGTTGACTCATGTTCATCTTCTGGTCAATTGTGACCCCCAGGTCCTGTTCAGAAGCTGTGCCAGCCAGTGTACAACCCCAGCGTGTAGTCATGTTGTAGGTTCTTCCTACCCAAGTGAAGAATGCTGCACTTCTCCCTGTTCAACCTCATCTAATTCCATTCCTCCCATAAAATCAGTCTGTCAAGCTCATCATGGATCTTTACCCTATCCTCCGGTGTGCCCACGTTTTACCACAGCTTAATATCATCCTCAGATTTAATCAGTGAGCTTTCCACCCCCTGATCCAAGTCATTAATAAATATGTTAAAGAGCATAGGTCTAAGCACAGATCCCTTAGGAACTTCACTGGAGATGGCCCTCCAGGATGAGGCCATCCCATTGATTACAGTTCTCTGGGTTTGGCCTCTAAGCCAGTTGTCCACCCACTTCACTGTAGACTGGTCCAGCCCAGTAGCCTCCAGTTTAGTTGAGAGAATCTCATGGGAAATGCATATCTACTTTACCTATAAGCCAATTCCCAAAAGTAAACCTCTAAATACCATTTTCAAGCCATCAGGTTGTGAGGGTCAGTTTAACTCATGGCACTTTCATGGCCATGAGATAGACTGGGGAGCTGCATGCCTATCAGTGCCCAGATGCAGACTTTTCCTGATATAAGTGGTCATAAACTTGTCTAAACCCATAACAGAACATAGGTTTAGACATTTAAAAATGGTTAAAAAATGGAAGAACCCAGTCTAAGATAATCAGCCTGTGTGCCTGCACCCACCCCACCACCACCACCAAAGGGCAAATGTGTGTTCTGTTCATTACCGATCTTAACTGTGCAGCTTACAGAAAACTGCGTCACTTAGATTGATTCTGCCTTGGGCTTTTTGAATGTCTGTACCTAGCCTCAACATTTCACTAATTCTTCCAGCCCCAGGTTACTTAAAGTACAGCTAGTTGAGAAATGTTTAGTTCACACTAGTTTTGGATCAGAAGTTGGGAAAATTTCAGCTTTTATTGAAAAGCTGATGACCCAAAAGCTGAAAAATAAAAACATTGATTCAAAAATGCTATTCTGATGCTTCATGCAAATTTTAGTTCAAGTGCCTTGTGTTCTCATTATGTACTGTTGGCTGGGATCCTCTTTTAGAGTGCATCTCTCATAATGCAATGGAAATCCTGTGATGCAATCTGGTAGCTCAGTAAGAGGGGAGAGCTTGGTGCATATTGTAACATGCGGTCTCAATAAAGAGTTCAAACCATGGAGGATAAAAAGAGCATGCATCATCTGAACTAAAAATTCACGAAGCATCTGAACTAAAACTAGTATAGGGCACTATGGTAGTGTTTTGAGAACATAGATTTTCATTTTTTCATTCAAAATTTCTTGGTATTCAATTTTCCCCAAAGACAGCTAAATTGAATTTGGCATTCATTTCCCCCCAAAGCTTGCTGACAAAAAATACAGTTTTTCAACCAGCTGTACATCAATGGAAGTCTTGCATGCACGAGTCCTTAAGTTGTTCTAGTGTGAATAATAATATTCATTCAATGACTACAATACCACACCTAATCAGTGTTGTTGTTGCCATTACTGGCAATTCATCTTCAAAGCACTTTACAAATATTTGGCCTTGATTCTTCCCTTTTAGTCACATTTAGTAGTACTTTTCTCTGAAAACAGCTCCACTGTAATGAAATTGTTGTATTGAATAGGTATACTTAGTACACTGCTTCATCATGTTCTCAGAATTAATTAAATGGGCCCATTGGAGTACCTTCACTCATACAGTGCAGTACCTCACTCTCAAAAACAGTCCCTTTCATTGCAGTAAGCAGTAGGATACATCACTGGGACAGAGCACATAGCTTTTAGCAGTGTGGTAATGAGAACAAGTGGAAGTGTTTAGCTGGTGCTGGGACATGTTTAGAGTTAAAAAGGAGAAGGTAAAAATAGCCTGGCTGAGTGTAACTGTCATTGGAGGAAGGGGAATGCTTAGGAGGAAAGTAAAGAATTCACTTTTTCTTTTGTTCGGTTTGACAATGTGCCGAGACACCCAGAGGACACGTATGAGATACAGGCAGGGATGCAAGGGTAGGGGGCCAGTTTGTAAACCATCAGTGCTAGAGTGGCAACTGACAGCTCAACACAGATGAAATTTCCAAAAAAGGAAAAAAAGGAGACAACTTGGGACAAAGCTCTGAAGAATGCCAATGGCAAAGTCTGCTACATTTTAAAAATGCATTTAAAACACATATGGCTGTTGGCTCTGGATTAAGGACCCAGGGGCCTTCCTCTGAGGGGAGGGGGAGGAGGACCCACCCTCAGACCAACCACAACCTTTCCACTTGATAATAGGCAAATGTATTGATGCACAGTGATAACAGAAAAGAAACAATACAAACAATCAAGCCATTCTATATATCTACCAAATCCTAGGGCTGTCATCAGAGTCAAAGTACATCTGGTCAGGATGCAGGCTTCACTCTGAGGCTCTCTTTCTTAGGTGTCTTCAGTCTGGAGGTGAGATGCCAAGGCCCACAGCCCCCCTCCAGTGTGGTGCATGAGAAAGGCTGCTGGTGTGTGCCCTCTGTCCATTGTGGTCTCGAGGACCCTTCCTGGGGGATGGGGATGGGGATGGGGAAGGACAGGGAGGGACAAGACAAAGGGAGGGACCCTTTGTTGTTCTCAAGTCTCTTCTTTTGTATTCTCCTTCCCTCCTGATGACTTTTGATCCGTGGTTATCTCTGGTTGGTTGTGTCTCTGTGTAGCCTTCTGGACCTTCTCGTAATTTGGTCTGTTCTCCCAAAACTGGACTCAGCCCTCCCAACTGCCCTGCTCTGGGGCCTTGTTGCTGGTGCCACTTTGTCTTGTGAACTGGGCAGTATGGTGCATACTTCCTTGGTTTCCAGGCTTGTTGGCCTTGTTGTGTTAATATGGTATATGCCCCCTCAATTCTCAGGTTGTGTCCATCCTTTGGCCTTGTTGTGTCAGACAGCCTGTCTGCTTCCAGGGCTGGGAGAAATTTTGTATGTGAGACCCAAGCTCTTTAGAAATCAGTTAACCCCTGCTGTCCATCTTAAACCTTTCTAATGCATATATCTAGACCTATAAGTGAACTCCCAAAAAACATACCTTTAAATGCCAATTCTAAGCCAACAAAGGCAACGTTATGGGCAAGATTTCCATTCACAGACATGAGGTCAGTTTGACTCTAGTGATCCAATTGCCCTTCTTTGGGAGTGAAATTTAGCTTTTCCTGGAGAAAGTGAGGGCAGACACACTACAAAATATCTAAAAAAAACCAACAACAGAGGAATGTCCAAGTTCAGGATTTAGACTTGGCTTATTTTTAACTTCTAAATGATGGGTAATTGAGCAGAATGCTATCCATTCCTATGTGCCATCACCAACAGAAAAAAACAGTATTTTAATCACTGTGCCCAAACAAAGTGCTCAAATATTGCATATGCGAGCAGAACACACAATTTATTGTTCAGGGTTTGCAGCATGTTAATGTTGACTAACTAGTCAACGTTATCTAACACAGTTGAAAATTATATATGTTCCATTTTTCTGGATTAGTTTCAGCAATTGTACAACTCATCCCCAGGAGAAATAGTTCATGCTAATTGTGCTGGTAAAGTACAAGGGATCCTCACAGGCTGCATATATTTTTTTCCTTGAACATGCTGCTACAAATGATGGCTGCTGGCTCTGTGCCATAGCTTAGTCCCATGTGATACTGTCAGTAATCATGTATGTTTGCAGGCAGTGTTTTCTGGCTTGGCACACAGTAACATATTATACTAGCTCAATTAATCAAAGGAAGTTTTCTGATTTATTTATTTTACTCCTTTTTCTTTCACCCTGAAAATCTGCTGCTTGTGTCAATATGTATAAATGCCTCTGGCCTTAATGGAGAGTTTCCCAATCATGATGATTAATCCCAAGATTTCGAGCTATATAATTGCACCCCCCAGACAAAGGGTAGAAGATGACTGTAAAATGCTCCAGTTGTACAAACTACAGCAATTCAAGCATTGTTTTTCAGCTCATGGCAGGTAACTGTTCTCAAAACTGACTTCTTGACTGATGTACTATGGGTGGCTTGGATAGGGACTCAAATGTTGGTTAGATTGACCTGTGGGACTATAAATCTGACCATAAGTCTAACTCAGGTTTTCAAACTGGATCATATTTCTTCTAGTCCTATACAATTCTACAAGGAATTGAAGTCTATAGTAATGCCTGAGAATTTTTATCTTTACATTTTTGTTTTAAAAAAAATCAGTGATCTAAAAAAAGGATTTAACAGTTTAGAGCACTGCTTTTGGGTTTGGCTGCTTACTTTAAATCAAGTATATAAAGTTTTTCTGACTGCAAAACACTAAATCCAGTACATTAAAACCAGATGAAATTTCCTTTATCTGCAGAAGTGGTAAAAAACTCTTCCTGTAGCTCAAGTTGCTTTGATGGTTATTTAAAACATGCATACTCTGGGTCAAACTCTACATGATATTCAGAATTGTGTATTTGCTAACTTAAACCAATTGTTTCAAACTTAAAGTATGTAAACTTTTTTTTATTTAATTTTCTTAGCTTTATATTAGAAAGATGTAGGCATAAAGGAAAACAGTGTTGCCATAAGTTCATAAAATGCTTAGCATTTATTCAAGTGATTTATGCTATTCTAATCTGCACTTAGATTCATACAATTAAAGATTTAGTTACATTTGCATTGTGTTGAGAACTAATCAAAATATTTCTTTCTGATTAAAAGATCCTTCTGTTAAGAAAATGTACTGTGTGCGGAAGTAGCATCTCCAAGTTGCTGGTTTCTTCGTAGGTCCCCACTGGCCCTTGCAAGCTTTGTGGGGTTGTGTTCAAAGCTAGTAGATGACAGCTCTGTTCTGGATAGATAATCAAGCTGATCTCTTCAGAGTCTGGACCCCTCTTTTCCAAGAGGAAATGAACCAAAAGTGATTATCTTGGACTTGATATCCAAAGTTTGTCATAAAATGCTAGTAATGCACTACAGCAAAGAGAAGGAGATATGGGAAGTGAGTTCCTTTTATGCAGGTTCCTAAATTGGGCTCAATACTACAGTACAAGTGCTCTCTGGTAGTGTATTGTGCTACACGAATAACATCTGCCACGTGTCTTTTTTTCTCCCTCATCTTTTCTCCAGGGAAATTATTGAGATTGCGGTAAGCAGTGTACTGTCATTTGTGTTACTTTACGTACACATTGCTCTGGGTTTACATTCAAAGAAGCAGGCCACAGAAGTGCACCTTGCACTTGGAGCACAAAGTGAAGAGGGCTGTGATTATCCTTAGTTCCTGCCAGAGTTCATTCAGTGCTAAGCAATACCATAATCACTCATCTTTATTTTTTTAAAAAAAAGGGTCCTGAGTCTTAGTTACAGAATATCCATTGAACTGGAAACAGTTTTGTGTGTGTCAGAGGGTGGAGTGGAAGAGGCAGGATTTCACAGGTGCATTTTTTTCCCTTCTTCGACATACATTTACCTGTACACTCAGAAGCAATGGACCATCTTTCTGTTCTGACAAATTGAGGGGCTTTAATTAGATGCTAGCTGCAGGTCGAAGTTGGACCATTATATTTCAACCAATCTTAAACTTCTTTTCACTGCCTACACAGCTAATTATATATAAATTTGGATGAGACGTGTTTCACAGCAAGTTTTCTGGTGTGCTCTGATGCAATTCCATAATGACACATCTCTGTTTGTAGGTCACGTATGTAGCAGGCTTACCCTTCAGAGCTTGGGCTGAGTCCCAGGCTTGAGATCCTGCTGTTTTGATTGGTGGAGCCCATCCATCAGAGGCAGCGAGAGAAATAAAGTCACACCCCTTTCCTGAGGGGAGGAGGAGAAGAACTCCCCCGGACCTGATTGAAGACTACAACACTCAGGTCCAGAAGACTTCAGGGGTGGAGCCCTGGAGCGTAGAAAAGGAGCTACGTGCCCAGCACAAGGGATGATGTGGTAAGGGACTCAAGAAGAGTGGAGCCAAGAAAAGCTGGGGAGTTCTCCCCTAGTGAGCAACAGTCCCAAGGCTCCTGAAGCCACCACTGGACCGCTTGGGCCCATCACGGCGCATGGTTTGGTGCACGGAGCCCATGCTTTGGGAGCTGCAAGCGGCGGCTCAAGCCTGCGGCAGGGCCAGTGGGCCACACAGTGCACAGGGCAGCACACAGGACAAGGGCCTTGGGGACTGCAGTGAGGCTGCTGAGGCCCCATCTCTTGGCAAGTGGCCAGGTCCCAGAGTATGCAGGGTGGCGCACAGGCTCAAGCCTTGGGAGCCAGGGAGCAGCGGGTGCTGCTTGGGTTAGTCACCTGGTATGAAGATAGATGGCTGGAGCCTGAAGGGCCTGACCTGTGCTAAATGAGCCCTCGAGCCCAACCCAGGGCACAGGAAAATGGTAGAGCTGCAGCATGAGGCCCAGCACCCAGGAGCCAGCAGCAATGGTGCAGCAGCTGAGAGGAGCTGAGCCCTCAGTGCCCAGAGCAGGGTACAGGGTGGGGAGGAGCCCAGTGGCACAGGAGAGGCCTGGAGAGGCGCTCCAGCAGAGAAGACCCCATCGAGCTGTGCCCTGACCACAGCCACCTGAGGGATCGTAAGTCATTGGGCCCTCGGGTCCCACAAGGGAAAGACATTTGGGGCGGGCAAACCCAGAGAAAGGACTGGGTGAGCAGCCACCCCCCTAGTCAAGGCCCTAAGGGGAGAGGCCCCTGGTGCTTCCTGGACACCACCGCCCTCCCCACCCCCACAAGGGACCACATTGGAAGGAGGACTATCTCTTGCCATGGGTCAGGGACTATATTAAGGAACAGATGTTATTAAGATTGTTTGTGTTTGCACCTTTTATTTTGTAATTGAAATGTTGTACAGGCATACCTCGGAGATATTGCGGGTTCGGTTCCAGACCACTGCAATAAAGCGAATATCGCAATAAAGCGAGTCACATGAATTTTTTGGTTTCCCAGTGCATATAAAAGTTATGTTTACACTATACTGTAGTCTATTAAGTGTGCAATAGCATTATGTCTAAAAAAACAATGTACATACCTTAATTAAAAAATACTTTATTGCTAAAAAA
>NW_017728998.1:16905431-16906797 GCF_001723915.1 Gavialis gangeticus | reverse complement strand
CCTTCAATTTGTAAAAAACGCAATATCTGTGAAGCGCAATAAAGCGAAGCGCAATAAAACGAGGTATGCCTGTATTGTGCTGCTGCTGCTGAAATTGTTTTATTGTGATGGGTAAATAGTGTTATTTAGGGTTTGACCTTGGTTATTGGTTAATGTTCACTGTGTAAATATATGTATATGATACTATGTTTATGTATATTATAACTCAATAAATTGTATATAGTCAAGAACTTTGGACTTGAGCTAACTCTATAGAGGAAAGAGAGATCCACTCAAATCCCTTTCACAGCGCCCCCTCCTGCCTACCCATCCCGTTCGATTGAGAATAGGGCACACACTTGGGTGTACCCAGGTTACACATACATGCTGTGACCTGTAGTGGAAAAGGTAAATAAAATCCAGTTTTTACGACAGATGTCTGTCAACTAGACATGGTAAAGCAACCACAGCTTATAACCAGTCCTTCACAGGTTGCAATGGATAAAGCTTAGGTGTTGCCATGTTTATGTTGTGACTCAAGGATGTAAGCATGTGAGGAAATAGCTAACATCATAGGACTTGCAATAAAATCATGAGGGATGGTGACATCCTACCCACAAGCTGCACTGCATTGTGGGGTTTAGACCCCAGACTCCAACTATTCCCCATCCACCTGCTCATGGTGACTGATTAAGCCTGTAAGGCTAAACCAGAGGTATAAAGGGTGTGAAGAGGCACATATCAATCTTCTTTATGGCTTTACTTGCCAAACTGGAGGCAGCTTTGTCTATTATTTCCAGTTTGTGCCCATACCCCTATTCCTTTCAAGTGACAAATGTACTAAAAGCATCAAAGCACACTGTTTTTTGATATCTTGATTACCTAAAATAATGATGCCTTTTGCTATTATTTTCGTGACCCTGAAAAATGGGTGCACATTTAAACCTTACCAAATCAGTAAAATATAGCATCTTATCTGGAGCTCCTGCTATGATTCTGATTTTTCAGCCTGTAAATTGTACATGAAAAGTACAATTATAACCTACATCTCCATAATATTAGTGACTGTGTTTCTCTAAAAAATAGTTAAATGCAAGTATGGAAGCTGTATATTTATTATTTTCGGAACATTGAACGTCAGACAGTTGATTTGTTTCGTTTTTATTTTTAAATCAAATCATGTTGGTTACTTTCCTTTAACCTATCACAGAAACTAGAAATTAAAGGATTAAAATTATATAAATACAATAATAGACATACTACATCATTGGCCTACTTCAGAAATTAAACAAAACAGGGCTTGGAATAAGGACGTTTAGGAAAAGTATGAGGATGTGGGTGGATACAGAGGGAAGAGAAAATGTGTGACAGTTTTGCATGTTGTAAA
>NW_017728998.1:16887030-16900431 GCF_001723915.1 Gavialis gangeticus | reverse complement strand
GTGGGTGGATACAGAGGGAAGAGAAAATGTGTGACAGTTTTGCGTGTTGTAAATGTTTTAGCAGTAGGAATTTGGAATGGATACATCATTTCCCTGTTGTGAAATCATCAGGTAGTTATGTTGTAATCCCAAACAAGTGCCAATAAAACCTGTATACCAAGACCTATCGTGTTTTGCATATGCTACATATGATTTGAGAAATTAAAATTGAGAGAGATGTGCTATATTTAGTGGCATAAAGATTTACCAGCTGGTGCTGGGATGTGTGCCCTGTGCACTAAGGCCAAGTACAGACATTATACTTTTACTGGTATAAGTGATCAGAAACTAGTCTATAACTGTAACAGAACAGAAGTTCAGCACACATAGACTAGTTTAAAAATGGTGGAACCCAGTCTAAATTTTCACACCCCCCCCCAAGGGTGAATGTGTGTTGTGTTTGCCACCAATCTAAACTACACCATTTATAGAAAACCACATAACTTAGATTAATTCCACCTCGGGCTTTTTGAATGTCTGTACCTAGCGTAAGACAAAGCTGGCTTTATTACTCTGAATTTTTATCTCCCTCTGAGTCCTGTATACAGGGACCACTTAGATGCTTGGATTTATAGACATCAGTCTATAGAAATAGTTTTAATAACAGTTTAAATAACTACTTAAAACCTTCCAACAGTAGTTCTTTGCAAAAGTCGGGGAATGCTGATGGCACAGTGTATAAAGGATTTATCAGCAGTCATTCAGAAGGGCATGCTTAACTTGGTCAGGCTTTGTAGTTTGGAAGTGCATAAACACACTTCATCCACCTGTCATGGGACCTTGACTTAATGGCTTAGGGGTCCCATTCCAGCCTCAATTCCTACCCTGTGGAAGACCCACAAAATACAGTTAAGTGATTTGCTTAATTGCACTTAGAATACATTTTAAACATCATCACCAGGGCTAGGTCTAATACTCCATCTCAGCTAAGTGTATTTTAAATAGTGAATGCTTTTTTAAAAGAACCAACCTACCAAAGAAACACTTGATTCTTTATCTCCTAATATGTCATTTCCTTCTCCCTTCAAAAGTACATTGATTTGAGTAATTTATAATATACAATTATATGATCTTGTAATTATACAATCCTGGATCAGTGCTAGGTTTCAGATCTCATACCTATGACCAGTCAGAACTACATACAGGAGCTTATTGCACTGAAGAGTAGATATGCAGAAGATCTGAAGATATCTCTACTTAATATTGCAATGCTGCTATATATAAGGTATTTGAACTCTTTTTTAAGGGATCTACTGTAAAAATACTAGTACAAAAAGTAATTTTCACTAAGCCTTTAGAGTCAGAATAATGGTTTGAAGGCAGCCTTTGTTTTCTGGCAGAGTAATAGGAGAAACAAAATAAACACACACTTCAAATATGTTGCAGAAGTTTATGTGGAACAAGTGCAATATGTATATACAGAATTGAAGGCAGTATATAGGTCATGATTAAAAGACATGTAGAGATTTAAATTCCCATTCAAAATTCTGTTTTCTAACAACAAAACAAGGTAAAGTTTTTATGTTATAAAGAAGTAGTTTACTACTTTCTCCCTTAGCTGCTGCAGTTTTATTCATGCTCTTTTATTTTTTCTGTGCCATTTTGCTTGACCTATCTATGACTGCAGCATCAGAACTACTGGTAGTGCTAGCATTCGTTAGTGCATAAGCTGACCTAGAGACAAACTAATAATAGATGGCAGCAATCTCTAATAAAAATGACCTTTATGGGTGCCTGGGAATGTTGCTTGAACCAAAAAAAAAAAAGTGCTATATAGAGCAATGGAAAAAAAGGTTGTATAAGTGAGCAAAAGTATATTAAGATAGGAGGGTTTAGTACTACTTGCTAGTGGAAGGAAAATGAGATGTTAGTGCTTTATTACTTACTGTGGTATATTAGTTAATATATCTTTGTGGCTGTTGCCATTGCTTTCTGCTAAACATTGGAGAAAAAAGGCACTTCTGGAGAATGTTACCAGAGGGTCAGCAAGTCTGTGGGGTAAGATATAAGACGTTGTTTGCCCTTCCCCATTTTCCATCTTTCACTTTGTCCTCACCTGACTTCAGTCTACTTGGCAAAAACTGAAAGGTGTCATCTCAGAACACAACTCAACAATAGATGCTTTCTCAAAAAACATGGTGGTTGGAGGGGGTGGCCCTCAAGAGATTTTCTCCTCCTCCTGGTAAACTTTCCATTCTCTATCTCATCATTTCCCTCTTTATGTAAACAAGAGGGTTGAACTAGATGATCCCTTGAGGTCCCATTCAGAGCTTTTTGCATGCTATGTGCTTTTAATGCTGTTGATAAAGTGGAGACTATCTGAATCAAGAACAGTTACAGCAAACAGAAATACTTTTTGACCGACAGTCTATCCAGTGCTCCCAATATACGGAGAAACAAAAGGGGCAGGAAGTGGAAATGCTCGCTCTCTCGCTCTCTGTTGCTGAGAGAGGTGCATGGAAAAAAAACAAACCTTCTGGACTTTTCTCACCAGTATGAACAAATGACGTTTTAAAAAAAAATTCAGTTTACATTCATACAGGGGCTTTGCATGCCTTTGATTTTTTACTACATGAAAGTCAAACAAATCAAAGCAGAAATGGTAATATTCTCCTCCAACTTACCTGTGACCATTTGTTCAAATTCTTTCTGGAAAATTGCCCTTCAAAACTCTTCAAAGTAAACTTGCAATGACATTTCAAAAAGGAGTGTGGGTGCTGGCAACTACAGGGATTTTTTTGGATTGTTTCTACTAATTTGCTAACCACACACAAAGATACCTGTTACACAAATCAAACTCTGGTAATTTACTATCCAGGTGCCTGATCTTGCAACAGCTAGCATGCTGAGAAAACATTTGAGGATATTCAGTTCAGTTTATATAAGTTCTGTATTGCTTTTTCCATTACTTTGATTGCTGATATGACTTCCCAAAGCCTTTAACATTGAGAAAGATAAAGCTACTACCCCAGATACAAGGCAGTAGTTACAGTGTAGTGGAGCCTCAGAGTAATTTGATGTCAAGTGGGTCATCCTTTTAGAAGATAGGGTCCCATCATGGTTTGTATCATATTTTGCTTTTGCTTTTTTTCCTAAAGAGCACACTGAAGTCTTGTTTAGCTGGGCTCACCACAATGTACAGTAATATATATGCTTCAACTGTACAGATATCAAAATCCAGCATCTCTACCAATAATACAGAGAGAAAAGTCGGTTTGGAGGCAAAATTAAAGATTTAGGGAACCCAGGGATTTTGGTTATCTTTCCATCTCTGTCAAACATAGATAATTAAGCTTCACTACAGTTTACAGAGGTACAGTAGTATCTGCCTCATTTTGCAGATTGGAAGATGAAGAACATAAAGATTCACAGATTCAAATGCGGACTGTGCTTTACCCCAGAACTCCTGACAGGCTGCGAGATAGGAGACTCGCAGATCTTTCAGCCTCACTTTTGAAGGGAGAGAGTGTAAGGCCATTTGTACGCGTCACAAAATTGGCCTTTAAAGTGGCTTACTGCCCTTTTGCACCACTTTAATAGTGCAGCTATTTCCACGTGTTGGCGGCATAATGCGCCTTGATGGTGGGCTGTTTGCATGCGTCAGAGATATAATGTGCATTAAATGACTTGGGGATGCAGCAAAATAAAACATCTCTGAGGTGGGAAGCACCGGACCCTGTGCATCTCAGGGCTGTACAGGCAGCCCAGTGGCAACTTGTCTAGGCAGGCTCCACTGAAGGAAAAAAAAAAAGCAGCAAGCCTGATCTTTTTTTCCTGCCCCCCCTCCCCTGGGCTGGAGGGATGAACACTTAAAGAGGTCTGGTGAGTTGTTGTGGGCTGGGGGTCTGACCCAGGCCAGCGGGTGGGGTGGGGGGATGGCAAAGGGTGTTGACTTTGCCTGGTGCAGCTGGGGGCAGAAATTGATCCTATTGAGCCCTGGGCCCATCTGCAGCAGTCAAATGGAGCTTCTGGAAAGCTGAGTTGGGCCACTGCGCCATTCCTGCCCTGCTGCATGCTCGGAGGTGGCAGGACCAATTGCATGTGCTACAGCCCAGGTTACCCTCTGTGTCTGGGCTGGATGGGGACCCACCGGGGCTGGATACAATCCTTTGGCAGGCTGAATCCTGCCCACGGGCCCTAATTTGTCCACCCCTTCATTAGAGCATGCTTTCTCCGTGAAAGTTTGGTGCAATAAAACTAAAGCCTTTAGCTGAGCAATTTTTAGGGGCTGAAACTTTATTTATCCTTTTATGGACACTACTTTTTCTCTCTCCCTCTTTGTGTGTAACATCCTTGTGCAGCTGGACAGTGCACAGGACTTAAAGGCAACGTAAATAAAAGTTTGGCCCTACTGTCTTAAACAAGGTAAAGAAAAATAACCTAATAGGGAAGAGCAAGTGCAAGAAGGGAGAATGGCTCAGTAAAGGAGGAAATGCCTTAACCAGAGCTCCATAAACATCTGCAAAGTGACTCTGTTAAATACATGAAAGGAGGAAGTTTCCTAGACTGAAAATACTTTAGCTTGGTTTTAAACCTTGAAGTGAAAGCCTAGCCATATTCAGCAGTATAAAACCTCAGGGTCTGATTCTATACTCCCCACACAGGAAAGCCTTTTGCTGAAGTCAAAGGAATTTTAGGTTGGCTGATTCTTGGCCAGTAATTGTTTGATGGTAATTGTTAATGTTGTTAATAATCTCTTTTTTAATAATAGAATGAAGGAAGCACTGTATAATTCTATCTTGCAGATTTTCATTTCAATCACAGTTTTTTCTGTTATAGATTGTAAGTATCCTGATTAATAAATTGAGCCATTGTTCCTCCAAACACACACCCACATGAATTAACGTCATGTGTGCAAATAGTTCTCTGTGTGTTAAGTTACTTGCATATGGAAGGTCTGTGTGGTCTGGACCTTTGACTTCTCGCTCTCCCTCCCCCTCTGTTTTTAACTCCTTAAACTTTAACATGTCCCAGCTGATTTTTCGGTCTACACTTGTAAAGTAGGGGAAAATGTTTCAAGGCTCAGAATCCATATAATGCTGTCTCTAAAGGAATTACAATGATTGATCTACTCTAGCATAGATTTTTGTGGTTGACATAATTTTATTGGTTAAGTTTAATAGTTAAGGCTTTTTAGTCTCAAGTCAAAATGCCATTAAGGATACACTGTGAATGTTTTGAGGATACCTATTGGGTATTAATCTGTCTTATTTACTGCTAGCTATTTTCTCGACGGGCATCATGTTGGTCAGCTCATTTTTCAATTGGATCATTTAACTCGGTGGGCGTGTCTACATGAGATGCTACTGTGCAGTTGTTACTGTGCATTTATTTAGTACTTGTATTAGCAAGTACAAAATACATGCACTATTACTGGAGTTACTGAGCAGTAGTGCCAGCGAACATCTTTTAGGTGATGCGACTGCTCCATAGCCTAATAATACTGTACAACAGTGTATTAGCACTGTCCATGCTGCGAAGCACTACTGCATGACATTTTTTGGCTGCTGCTCAGTCAGCATCCTTATATACACCCCCACCTTGTATACATGCCTACCGTGTAGTAGAAATTATATTCTGCCTGCATCAACTTCTAGTAGCTCCATGTTATTATTATTATTTTTTAAAGATGTTGTCACATTCTCTTTAGTAATACAATGATTTATGTGCTCAGCATAATTCTGGAGTAACTTCACTGAATTAGGATTTAAGTGGATTTACTTTGCTATAAATGTGATCTGAATCTGGCCCAATAGCTCTGTAACTCCTCTGTCTAACCTCTGCCCTCCACTCCTTGAAGGGTCTAGTAGTTTTAAAGAATATTTTAAGTTTAATGGAACCATAGGGAGAGCGTGTTGATTGTTTTAGCTGGGTCTATAACATGGCTGTGTATCAGACTGTGGAAGTCAGCTTAAATTTTGTAGTCCCAGGAGGAAAACCTGATCATATTGCCATCTGCCTCAAATTTTTCAAGTTCAGTGAATTTTACTCCCACCTCATGGCTGAAATTCTGCTCTGTTGGGACTCAAGTCCTACCTTTGACCCTTGACATTTCTTGAACATCAGCCCTCAAAAACTAACAAAGAGAGGAGACAGTTATGTTGGGTATGGTGACACACAAAGAGTTGAAACACCCAGAAGCAAAGGGCAGTTTCTATATTTAAGAGGTCCATGCCCTTGTCTATAAAATAGAGGCCAAGGAAATTGGGCCCAAATTGAAGAGGTTTGCCTCTTCCCATCAACTTCTGTCTTTCTGTTTATATATTTATAAGGCATCTGTCACCTTGCTATCCAAATGGCACAGACCTCCCCAGAAAAACAGTTAAGATAAAATAACAACATGGACTAACTGACAGACAATACAACCCCTTCACCTGTGAAGCCACTTGGGAGTAAAAATACATCCAACAACATTCAACTATTAATGCATAAACCCAACTGTAAATATTAACACTTAAAAACATAGCACACACTCTGAAAAATGTTATAACCCTAAAATCTTGGCATTTTAAAGCAGATATAATCCCAGTTTCCTGTGTTTTCTACAACTCAAAATACATCATACCACTTTTCCATAGCAAAGTATGCTGAACCTTAGTGTGAATAAATTCAGCGTACATGGAGATCTTTGATATCATCTTTTAACACTAAACTATACGGAAGGAGGAAGATGATAGGGCTTTATTTTTTTGTCTTCACACTAAAATGCTTGTGCTGAATTCTGGAAATATTACTTGGATGTAATTCCCAGTGACTTCAGTGGAAGTTTTGACAAAGCAATAAATGAAGGATTTGAAGCACTATGCGAGGAAAAACATCTGTTTAAGTTGTGTTTTCCAGCATGCTGGAAAATAGAAGACTGGAGCACTTTGCAGCCTCTTGCGCGAGTGGCAATGAACTGATACATTTCAATAACAGTAGAATTGAAGCTTCTTCCTTTTTTTAAACTTTAGTTTAGAAGGAGAAATGAATCATTGCTTCAACAAATCAGGTGAAATATCTTGTCATCTCTTGCAACATGAACTGAATCCATTCAAAGTACATAATAACCTTAAACTTGTCCTGCTTTGGTATGAGGCAAATCAAAGACACCTCCTCTTATCCCAATAACAAATCTCTGAATAGCTTCTAAAACTATTTGTGTTGTAACTCCAGATAACTGAAATGATGTTATTGCAAGTATCTAGAGTTACATTAGTAACTGCTATTTTTAACAGTACTATTAGTACTGTAGCTGCCAATAGGACAGATTTGTGGATGTAGAGTGGATGTTTCTTTTTGGTTCACTTGGATTAAATTTATGTTTTGAAGAATTTTAGGAATGTCAGAATATTTCTCCATAGTTTCTGTTTTTTCAGTCTTATAAAATAGACCTAAAGTGTTCTTGAGAAAATTCTGGGATGTTATCAGTCCTATTTACTCTTTTACAGTGTGTCCAAAACTCTATTGTCAAGGTGCCGATAGGACATTATTTTCTTAATCTGACAAAAATGAATGAAAATCCTGTTAGAACTTGTAAGGCCAAGTTTCTTGAAATGGACATGTTTTCTTTCTTCAAGAGACATGACTGTGATTCAAATAATTCTATATTTGTCAGCATTGGTCAAAATTCTCTCTTTTTTGCATTCAATTCTAAAACAATTTATTCCAGTATTCTCAGCTTAGATGTGGAAAACTTTTCTCTGCAAAATAAAACGAGAGCCTTTTTCCTCCTTTTCAGTTCATCCCTGCTTATGCAGGGTGTATGCAAAAATTACATTCTTCTTGGGGATTCGAGCCCAGTGAAGACTGACTATGGAGTTTTCCACTACAGACTGTATTTGAAACTTCTGGGCAGGGTAGGTAGAAACTGCTCTAAGAAAGTAATGCATCAGTGCATCTCCAAAGTGCCATGGCTTTGCCCTTTTCCACGTCATCAATTTCTACTTTGTTTTTCAACTTCCATTTCTCATTGGTGTCTGTGTGTCACAGATCAACTTCTGAGGACTACATCAACTAGGTCTATGGTATAATCCTTGCATGAAATTTGCTAACTGACCAAATGACATGTGATTCATATATAATTATTAAGCTTTGAATCTGTGGCAAAGTAAGGTTAATTTTTTTTGTGAGTAAAATTCCCAGATGATAACTGCTTATCTCCTCCCTCTCATACATTGTTCATGTGAACAATACCTCATTCTGTTTCTTGACCCTTACAGCACAGCAAAGTTAGGTATTAATTGTGTATACCATTTAAAGAAGACCAAGAAGGGAAAAGTTTTCCTAGCAGCTTGCAAGCAAGAAAAGCAAATGATTCTTGCTGCTGTTTTTTACACTTTCATCTGTTCCATATTATGAAGAGAGTCTACAAATGTAAGGAAAAAACCCCTTCAATTTATCCCTTTCTGATGAACTCTAGATCTGAGGAGGTGACAGAAAATGGCTGTCTTGACAAGTTGCTTGCTATCTCATACCAAAACTTAAAGCCTTGAGCATCTATAAAATATGTTACCTCATTCTGAGTGAGTAGAATACATTTTCTATTCCTCAACAAACTTCAATATTTTTCTTCTGGAGTTAGTTTTCTACTGTCAGCAAAAAAAAACCCCCATGCATGCGGTTGTGTATTTATGAGCAAGTTTTATCTCTAAACAGATTTGTAACTAAAAACAGAAATATCTTTTTATGGGAGACAGCTGGTTGGGAGATTAAAGAAACACAGCAAGGGAGGGGAGTTCAAATTAACAAACATTCCTAGACGAGGAATGCCTGTAAGCATTAGTAAGTTTTTAGCTTGCAACCTAAAAATGTATCTAATCTCATCCACAGGTCTGTACTGATGGGTTTCACTTTGTTATTTGATGATAAAAAATCTGAGAAGCCCAGTATGGAGCCATAACTCTTGCTCATCTCAGAAAGGGCCTATAAATATGTGTCAGTGCAAAAATTTCCAATTATGCCGTGTGTTGGGCTTCAAAGAGTGATGAACACTTGAATCTGACAAACTTTGTATGGTTGAAGGTCTGTTTGGTACAGTTTGTGCTGACTCTAGAGTGGCTTCACTGGAAATCTCTTGTTCCTTGGGCAGCCTCACAGAGACCTCCCACAATTACAGTCCCTTAGCCCAGAAGAGTGTAGGTATTGCTTGCTCTCTGAAAAGGAGGCAGCGATGAGGCAGGCCCTGCTCCCCTTCTACTTCTGCCTCTGACTGAAGTCACTCTGTCTTGTAAAAAACACCATGTGCCACCTTGGACCTCACCTATCCCACAACAACAAGAAGCTGTGACTGTGCCAAAGACCTTTCCAGGGCGCTTCCGTTGAGACGTTTCTGGTTAGCCTATACGTGGGAGGGTGGGGGGTGGCTAAAATGTCACAATGAAGTCCTCAAGGCTAAGTACAGACAGTCGAAAAGCCCAAAGCTGAACTGGTTCAGTCTTTGCCGGTTTATCTAAGCTGCCAAGATTAAACTGAGAAACAACTGGACACACATTTACCTTTGATTCAGGTAATGCAGCCACATGCCTGCAGTGGCTCAGGCCAGATGCCAGCAGGGAGGGGTGCTAGAGCAGGGCTCTCTGGCACTTCCTCTTCCTGCTGCCCCAGAGGACTCTGGGATTTGCACTCCAGAATCACAGAAGCAGGACTCTGCAGGGTTGCTCACCACTTTCTCTTCCTCCTTCCAGGTGCATCTGGGATTTGTAGTCTACAGCTGCAGTCACCAAGAATTTTAGCAGGGCAGGGCAGCTCTGTAGTTGGAAGAAAGGGGAGTTAACTGGGGGAAGTGGGGTTTAACCCCCCTCCCTGGCCCGAGACCCCAGCCAGGGTTTGCCTGGCTATTCCTCCCTAGGCTAGTCCCTGCCTATCTCCCTCTCCACCCCCAACATTACTCTGATAGAGCAAACAGCCCAGGGCTGCAAAATGATGGGATGCTGGGGGACTGTGATTTAACTTGAACCAGGAAGTGGTTTGGGATAGAAGTTTCATAAACTGGTCTGACACAAATCAGTTAAGTTAAGTTAACCATTCAACCAGGTTTATCTTAAACCAGTTTCAAGCATTTTGAACCTGGTTTCTGTGCACTGAAGTTCTGTTCTGTTACAGGTTTCAGCCAGTTTCTGATGACTTAAACCAGTGTATATGTAACTTCTGTCCCTAGCCCAAGTGTTACAATGAGAGCTGCTTGAGTAGGGATCCTTTGGACACCTAAGTAGTGATTGAGCAGTTTTGAAAAACTTGGCCATGATTTTGCATGCTGAGCACTTAAAAATCTGGCTCTGGGTTGCTTGGTAAGTCTAGTCCAAGTTCCTTAACAAAGTATACAATAGCTGTAAAATTTTAAAATGTCTTAAGTCTGCCAAAGCAGAGTGTGCTTTATTTTTTTCCTGTTTAAATATTGCTATTGGGAATACTGCCCCTTTTCAGCAAAGCAATTGTTTGCTTGTCAGGAAAGTTACATTTGGAATTGTCTTCATGCTTCATATTCTGTTCACTTTCCAGATGATATTTGAATCCTTCATGTAGGGCTACATGCTTTGCTGGAGCCAATTAGCTCAGGTTTATTGACTTCGGTTTAAACTAGCAGAAAAGTTGATCCCTGTATAATGCAATGCATTTTCAGAAACTTTCCAGAAATAATAGGAGCAGGTTAAAAAACAGGATACCATCATGCTAAAAATGAATCACTTTCTTCCAAGTTCCTTCCACCTCAAGATGATATTTCGGTACTTGAATTCCTTACCCACCCTCTACAAAATGTTAAAATATCACAGTGGAGGGGTAGAAAGTAAAATCTTTTCATGTAGTTAGTTAAAATTGCTTTTCTGGTGTCCACATGTGAGACACATTTGCTTTACTTGTTAAAAAGGACTGCGTTTGCTCTGAGAGAACAAAAGAATAACACTCCTTTTCAGCGAAGGAGGTCTCTTTATTCAACTGACTGGTTAAAAAATGCTGCATTAGGCAAGGATGAGATTGGTCAGTAAAAGTTGCTTTCCTGTAGCTAGGAGCTGGGGAACAATTTGGACCATTCTTGCAAAATAGCATGCATTTACCTTTAAAACATATTCTAGAGAGAAAATGCAGAGCCATTCTGCTCTGATACTGTCTCCCCAAACCAAATGAATGGTCATTTCAAAAGCATTCTCCCACTTCACACTTTACTGCAGGGTAATTCAGTGGATATTATTAGAATAGACAGTGCGGGCCCATGGACATTAGTTTTGCTATATTCCCAGTTTAAAGTACTTCGCATGAGGAGTTCTTGCTCCAGAGGGGCTGGAAAGGGAGTTTTACGGCCACAGGTGACCAAAATATTTGCACAAGTTAAAACTGCAAAATTCTGTGCCTTTGTTAGACATGGAAAAGTCAGAGGTTGGTGGACTGTTATTTGTACCAATATTTAAGATCTGTGTTTAGTCATCAAGGGAATCTTAATTTTACTTTTTTTTTGTGAAGTCTGAGACTTTGGTGCAGGTTATCAGGAAGCACCTCACTGTAATTGCAGATTTAATTAAACTATTTCCAGAATCTAAGAAGATACCAGGCCATTTTCTGTTCCACAATCATTTTTAGTGAAGGAGAAATGGTTTCCCTAATGGAATGATTGTTCTGTGTTGTGGGAGGCTGAGATTTTTTATTCTTCAAAACCTGAAAAGGAAGTCTTCTGGACCCAGAAAATCATGAAAAGAAAAGCCAGACATCAAAGGGAAATCTGAGGAAGTTAGAGAGCAGTTTGTGGTAAACGATGTTTTAAATAGTGGTGGGATAACTGTGCATGATAAATGGAAGTTTTCTCAGAGATTCGGGCACTTCCAAGCAAAATAATCAAGGATTTGTTGACCTTGCAAAGCCTTATTAACTTTTATTCCGAGGGAGTTATTCACCCTTTTCTTGAGCCTAGAAACAAAAAAGACTGTCCTTTCCCTGACTGCTCCCCTGGACAGACAGCACAGACAGCCACAAATAATGCCCTGGGGATGGGATCAGGCAGGGGGAACCCCAGCATGGGTGGAAACCAGAAGAGCTCCAGGGGCAGGGGCAGGGGCAGGGGCAGGGGCAGGGGGAAGACTGGAATGGGAATGGGAGGATTCTTACCTTTTGTTCCTCCAGGCCCCTGAAGTGTGACTGCTCCAAACCGCAGCTAACGCTATTACCCATTCATATTTGTGCAACTCACAGTGGGGTGTAACAAGGCCCGACATTAGCTCATCCCACCCAATTCCCAGCGCAGCTCCCAGCACTGGTGAATGCGTGCACAAGCCACACCTGATGTACTGTCACACAGCTTAAAGCAAGTCTTATGATTGTAGATCAGGTACTTCAAATGGGTATGTACAAGGTGCTACCCTGTGCTACTTTCTGTCAGTAAGTGGTTTGGTGAGATGTATTCAAAAGAATTAAGCAAAGAATTGGTGATGAAGGATCTATTCCATTTTGCCATTTTCAAGACATAGGTTTGAAGCAAAGCTTTCTTTTCTTTTCTGTCTTTCTAATAGCTTTCAGATCTTTAGCCATAGGGCTGCTCGTGGCTTTTTCTCTTCTGGACTGTGACGCACATGCATTACATAAAAAATATGGAATCTTAGGACAGTTCAATTTAATTTGGAAGGAGACTGGCTGCATATGTGGATAATAATTTAGATTTTCTTTTTCCAAGCCATAAATATGTACTTGACACACATTATAAAATCAGAATCCTATCTGAAAATCTATTTTATCCATTGCCTAGTAATAATGATCTTATCCATCCATCCATCTCTCTTTTTCACACACACACATGTACGTTCGTGACTACATCATAATGAGGTAGTGACAATAATTTGTTTAAAGTTCATAAATAAAACGCAAAGGAGACAATAAAGTAGCTGGTGCTACAAGCCAAAATAAGTTTTATTTTATTATTTTATTTTACGAGAACATTGTGATCATTATTCTGTACGGTGTGTGTAGAATTTTTTTACTTTCCCAAAGCTGATATTTTGTATTTCCACATACACTATAGTGCTTGTTTACATCTGTCCAGAGACTGATATAAATGTGAGCATTTCATAGTTATAGTTTCATAGTTAGTAGGGTCAGAAGGGACCTGAGCAGATCATCAAGTCCGACCTCCTGCCATGACAAGAAAGAGTACTGGGGTCAAACAACCCCAGCACGGTGATTGTCTAGCCTTGTCTTAAAGATCCCCAAGGTAGGAGTCAGCACCACTTCGCTTGGAAGTTGGTTCCAGATCCTAGCTGCCCTGACTGTGAAGTAACACCTCCTGATGTCTAGTCTGAATCTACCCTCTGCCAGTTTGTGACCATTATTTCTAGTCATTCCTGGTAGTGCTCGGGGGAACAGTGACTCCCCCGGTGCCTGCTGGTCCCCTCTGACTAGTTT
>NW_017728998.1:16881613-16882030 GCF_001723915.1 Gavialis gangeticus | reverse complement strand
CATATTCATCTTGGCATCAGTGATGACTCCAAGATCCTTTTCTGCCTCTGCAATGACAAGAAGGGAGTTCCCCAGCATGTAGGTATGGTGCTGGTTCTTCCTCCCCAGGTGCAGCACCTTGCACTTGTCAGTGTTGAATCCCATCCTATTCTTGTCCGCCCACCCCTGTAGCCTGTCTAGGTCTGACTGAAGCCTGTCTCTCCCTTCTAGCATGCCCACATCCCCCCACATCTGTCATCTGTGAATTTGAACACGGTGCTTTTTACCCCCTCATCCAAGTCACTGATGAAGATGTTAAGCAGTGTGGGCCCAAGGACTGAGCCCTGGGGGACCCCGCTGCCCACATCCCTCCAGGTTGAAAATGACCCATCCACCACCACTCTCTGGGTGCGGCCCTCCAGCCAGTTGGTGACTCAT
>NW_017728998.1:16857505-16881295 GCF_001723915.1 Gavialis gangeticus | reverse complement strand
TGCTCAGGAAAATGGAGGCAAAGAAGTCATTAAATAAGTTAGCTTTGTCGTCTGGTGTGATGACCAAATTTCCTAGCGTGTCTTGCAGGGGCCCCACGTTACCCAGAACCTTCTTTTGCCCCCTATGTATTTAAAAAAGGACTTCTTGTTGTCCTTTATCCGGGAAGCTAGTCCCAGTTCCATCTCCACCTTGGCCTTCCTGACTGCCCCCCTGCATCCCCGAGCAACCGTAGTATAATCATCCCTGGTGATGGCCCCTCCCTTCCATTGGATGATGCCTCCCTTTTAGCTAGAAGACATTCCTGAATGCTTTTGGTGAGCCATGGGGGCTTTTGCGTCCTCCTGCTCCCTTTGATCCATGTTGGAATTGCCTCCCTTTGGGCTTGGAGGATCGTCTTCTTAAGAAGCGACCACTCTTCTTGGACACCTGGCTCCCCTCCCCTCCGGGACATCAGTGCTTCCCTGACTATTCTTCTTAGCTCATTGAAGTCCGCCCACCTGAAATCTAGGGCTGCTGCCTTGCTGCAGGCCTTTGCCACCTTGTGTGGGATGGTGAATTCCAGCAGGCAATGATCACTGTTGCCCAGGTTGTCAAGCACCCACAGCCCCCTCACCAGGTCGTTAACCGTGGCCAGGACCAGGTCCAAAACGACGTCTCCTCTGGTGGGGCTGTTCACCTCCTGGGTTAGATGGAGGTCCTGCATTTGGGCTAGGAACCTACATGAGCGGTCAGACCTGGCTGACTGCTCTTCCCAGCAGATATCTGGAAAGTTCAGGTCACCCATGATGACCACGTCCTTTGACCTAACTACCTCTGGGAGCTGACTTAAGAATTCCTGGTCTATCTCTTCCCCTTGGTTGGGTGGTCTGTAGTAGACCCCCACCGTTAAGTCTCTTTCCCCTTGGCTGCCTTGTATTCTAACCCAGAGCACTTCCGTGTGTCCCTCCTCTGACTCTGTGCTACCTGGTGAGGATGTGTATTCCTCCTTAATGTAGAGCGCCACACCCCTGCCTTTCCTCCCTGTCCTGTCCCTTCCGTACAGCCTATAGCCCTTGATATTCACCGCCCAGTCATGCGTTGGGTCCCACCATGTTTCAGTGAGCCTTACTATGTCTGGGTTGGTGTCAGCTAGCAGGAGGGTAAGTTCCTCCTGCTTGTTTCCCATACTACGAGCATTTGTGTAGAGGCATTTGAGGCCTCCTGTGGATGTGTGCACTGCCCCCCTAATCACAGCATTGCCCTGGCCCCTGTTGCTTACCTGTGTACATGTTCCTCTCGTCGGTCTAGGCTGGGCTGTACTCGTGAGTGCAGCTTGGTAGCAGTCCAAGGCTTCCTTCTCCTTCATCTTCCCCTTCCCCTGACGAGCCTAGTTTAAAGCGCGCCGGAGGAGATCCACCAACCTAGAAGAGAACACATGCTTACCTTTAGGGGAAAGATGGAGCCCATCCCACGCAAGCATGTCTCTCATCGTGATGTGCGGGTCCTTGTCAAGAAAGCCAAAGCCTGCCTCAGGACACCATTCCCAAAACCACTAGTTGGTCTCTGCGATGAATGTCTCATGTCATCTCTGCAATGCACGTCTCATGCCGAATCATTAGTGATTCCGCACATGTTAAAAAAGATTTTATAAAAAGGTTGAAATCCATTGTGCAGATTTAGGCATGGAGACTGGCCCCTTTTATAGTCCTTTCTTTAGATTTACCAGCAACAAAATTTGAGATGGAAAATACCTCATTGGTCACCTAATCTAGTCTTGTGCCAGTACGTGTTTTTTCCCTTAAGTATAATTTTGAGTATCTTATTCATTCTAAAATTAACATTATTTTTAAAGTAATTTAATCTGAATTCACAATAATAATTATAAATATTGAAAAATGAATATCGAGGCAAGACAGTTCCTCAAAGATATTTGCTAAAACTTGGTTTATTCCCACTCTTTTTAACAACACCGTCCTGATTGTGTTCTGGTTTGTCCTTTATATAGAAATATATGGGCAGGTATTTTGAAGTACAAATTTTAAAAGTAGATATTTTCCTTCACTGGAAATTTAGCTAAAGTAAAACTAGTCCGCTGTACGTGACCATACCATTCAGCATTGTGGCCCTAATTCATTATGAGCATAGGCGCTTTTCTGAATAATCAGCTGAGTCAGGTATTGTAAGATCAGACCACAGGGCAGAACCGAATCCATGGAGGTTTCAACCTGAAAAGCAGAATTTGCTGCCATAAATAGTGTCTGAGCAAGAGTGAGCTAGCTTAGAAAATTGTTATCAATCTTATAACATAACTTTGGGGAATTTGCCATAGTGAGGTTTGGGGCTTGCAAGAACCATCTGTCTATCATAATCTGCTTTCAGAACAAGTCAAAGTAATTTATGTAGGCATTTCTATCATCTAACCTCAAGTGTGTCAACAGAGCCCACAGACTAAAAGATTTTTCTGCTGCACTGGACTTCTGTGAACCCTATATATATATACATATATACTTATATATATATATGTCTGCTATTTGCAATGGGATGATATGTGAATAATTAATAAGAAATGTTTCAAAATCTTTTTTTTTTTTTCAAGGTATGTCCTAATTGTGTTTTTGTAGTCAGAACACATTAGGGGCAGAAAGCCTCGGCATCAGAATCTAGACTTTTGGGTGCAGCAAGCTTACTGAGGTGGTAGTCAGCATCACAGCAGAAGGGGTAATGGATACACTTGTCTAACAGTTTGTGGGACAAAAACTATTGTGGGTGATATCTTTTATTGGACAAACTGCACAGCTGGGACAGACATTTCAGCACTATAGGTAGGCGTTCTACCTTTGAGAACTGTGTGAGACCAAGGCAACCAAGCCAGGAGAACCCCAGTGAAAGCTGTCCTTCCTTCTGTTGGTAAGGGATCCTTGTTGTGTGTCAGGCAGTGTGGCATGGGAGATAACTTATTCCTTGACTGTTATTAAAATGCAGGAACAAGTATTTGACTTGAAGAGAATCTAGTAAAAGTGTCAATATGTGTAGTAAAACAACTGAGTACCAAAGGCATTTTTAAGTAAATGCAAAATTGGCTAACGCTGAACACTTCGGCTCAGGTGTGGGTGTAATTAGTGAGCTGGTAATAAAAATCAGGGTAGTTCTTTCAAAAAAAAAAACCCATCACATTCATGCTGATAATCTAAAAATGTCCAAAAGTCAAGCAGAGTGTTCCTTAGTGTTGGAGTCTGTGGAAAACATTTGCCATCTTTGCAACAAAAATGTATTTAACTTCTTTCCTTCTGATAAAATGTTTGTGAGCAGATCATAATTTTCTTAGTTTTTTTAATTCTAAAAAATTATTGGTATGTAATTTATACTTTTTCTAATTCTATTGCTTAATTGCAAGCAATTTTCTGCTACTGTTTGATGTTCATATTCAAAATATGAACGGTGTTATGATTAGTCAGGTATCTTATATTTATATATATGTATATGCAAATTTATAAATCTTATTTCTATATTTATGCATCTTATATCATATATTGTGTATTTAAAACAAATTCTACTGTGGTAGCACCAGCCCCTTTTGCTATTCTGTTTCCTCATAACAGATCAAATTGTACTTTTAAATATTCAGAATCTGTAGTGTTGTATGGATGGACTTTAGAAAGAGATATATAGCAGGTTGAGGTTCAAGGGATGCATTTAAGGTCACAGCACAATGTCTGTGCAGAAGGTATGGCTGTTTTACTGGAAGGCATGTGCTTGTGAATAGAGAAGCAATACTTTTGATTACTAGATTTAACTCTAGAAAGAACCATTAGATCCTTTAATTTGACCTCATATGTATCACAAGCATTTAATTTCACCTGCTCAGCCCTTTACCTGTGATTTGTTCAAACGTCTTCTAAAAGGTATTTAATTTCTATCTGAAGACACGGGAGACAGAGAATCCATGACTTCCTTTGGCTTACTTCCACGGTTAATCACTATCTCTGTTAAAAATTTGTGCCTAATTTCTCATTTGAATTTGTCTTGCTTCAGCATCCAGCTTGTGTTTTGTCAGATGTGTTGTATAAGTAACAAACTGTATTGTTTCACGGTGGATGTGTTGAGTATTTCTTTAACTATGCTTGTACTGATGCCCTGCAAAGTGTTCCAAGAACTCTGTCCTCCTGTCATGTCAAGTTCTTTTCCGTATAAAGCATATCAAAGGCATGGCATTTATTATTTGGCAGTATTTTTTTTCATAACCATGTTGTCAAAGTACTTTTGGCTTTTCTATGGTTCAGTTTGCAAAGGGTATTAATTGATCAATATCTTGGTGTTGAGTTGAGTTGCTTTGCCAGGGTTCTAGTTAGCACCTTGCTCTTTTTTTCTGTAAAGTGTATCTCACTGAGTGTGAATACCAAGGTGCACAAGCTTCAAATGCAGAAAAGCATTCAAGAGAGTTCAACTTCAATGTTTTCATATTGAGAAAAAGGGGTGGGAGCTAGGGCTGTGTGAAACACCATTGTTTCGCTTTGATATCTGTTTTACCATTTTGAAGGGACAGTGTTTTGTTTTGTCATTTCGTTTGGTTTTGAAGCACTATCTTGTTTCGTTTCGTCAAGACTGTTTCACTGTTTTGACTCGTTTCAACATTTTGCCCATAGGCTATAATGGGGAATCATGAAAATGCCTAAAACATTGTCATTTGTTGCCTGATTTGGATGCAAAGCCTGATTTGGATGGTAGCCTCTTCTGAGGACATGAAGCTTGCCAAGTTTCAAGGAACTAGGTGCAGACGTTTCTCAGAAATTGCACCTCCAAGTCTTGAAAGCAAAATTTGCCAGCAGCGGTAGCCTCTTGTCATCCGGCATGCAAATCTGAGGGCCCGCATCCCCAGGAAGGCTGCAGGGTTGTGCCGGACTCCTCCCAGGGGTGCAGGCCCCCGGATCTGTGCCAAATGACAGGAGGCTGCCACTGCTACCTGGGATGGCACCGGGCACAGCTCGCACCCAGCGCCAGGGAAAACAGATTGCTGCCACTGGCCCAGGGAACAGCGGCAGCCTCCTCTCACCTGGGCACAGATCCGGTGGCCTGCACTCCCAGGAGGGCTGCAGGGCTGTGGCAGACTCTTCCCAGGGGTGCGGGCCACCGGATCTGTACCCAGATGACAGGAGGCTGCCACTGGTGCTGGGCACAGTCTGTGCCCAGCACCAGGCTCCATGCAGCTCAGCCCAGTGGTGGGAGGTGGGGCACAGCCTCAGCTCTGCCCACATCTCACCACTGGGCTGTGCTCTGATCAGCTCCACCAGCCCCACAGAGGGCAGCCCCAGCTCTACCCACCTCCTGCCACTGGGCTGCACTCTGTGGGGCTGGTGGAGCTGATTGGAGTGCAGTGCTGGCTGTGTCTGCCTCCAACTGCCGGGCTGTACTCTGATCAGCTCCTCCAGCCCCACAGAGCACAGCACCAGCTCTGCCCACCTCCCACCACCGGGCTGCACTCCAATTGGCTCTGCCAGCCCCACGGAGTGCCTGGCTGCCGGAGGTGGGCAGACCCAGGGCTATGCTCCCCACCGGGCTGAGCTACATGGGGTTGCAGAGCCACTCGGAGTGCAGCCCTGGCTCTCCGCTGCCTCCCACCACCGGGCTGCTTCAGAACTTGAAACATTTTGAAATTTTCAAAATGTTTCAAGTGCCCTCATTTCATTTTGAGGTTGTTTCGATACTTTATGTTCTGTTTCAATTTCGCTGTTTCAAGCTCGAAATGCGTCAAAACAGTTTTGAAACTAAACACTCAGTGAAATTTTGCATGGCCCCAGTGGGAACACAGCAGATGCAAATTCTTTTAAAAATATTGTTACTTTAATGTATTAGATTTTGGGGGTTTTATGTATTAAAACATGATTTCTGTATTACTTGCCTTGCCCAGTTCATCTCCTGACTATGAACTTTGTGGGCATTTCAGTTATACTATGAAAAACTGAGATCACCTGACTGGTCTGGAACTATAATAGGAAATTCAGCATTACAATACAGTTTAGGATTATATAAATGCTATTTCTTCCCAAAGCTAATGTCTCCCTATTCTTGCTAGGGATACCATGTCATTGCTATTCAATTACTTATATGTCACCTTCCTTCTGATGGACTATGAAAAGCATAAAATAATTAAGTAAGCCTCATTTTACCTTTTTGTAGTAGGAAATACAACACTGGTTGAACAGAAAGTCTAATTGAGGCACAGAGGTTAAGCAACTCACCATATGCCAAGCAGTGAGTCACTTGCAGATATAGGAAATGAAGCCTGGAGAAGTGAGAATATTAACTTTCAGAAATTAACAAAATTAAAAAGTACATATGTGGTAACAATTGTCAGCTGGAAAAAACCCCCCACAGAAAATGAATTCTTGACACACGGGAAAGAGAAAGAATGTCATGTTTGAAAAGCAAAAGAAAACTGACATTAACACAAAAGGCAAGGGGATTATATACCACACTATTGATTTAATGTGCTTATTACAGCAGTTCAGTGGGTTACTTAAATGGTTATTTGAAGGTTAAATAAGAGTAAAAGTAAGGTAAAAAGAAAAGAGGAGAAAAAGAAATAGGAGCAGAAGAGGAGTTAGAAAGATAGAGCAGAATTACCTTCTCAAGAACCAGCAGCCTGGATCAATTATTTTTTCTCCTGGGAGATTTTATGCAAGGTCCTATCATCATCCATAATTATCTCCCAGAAGCTCAATAGCCATTTCTTTGTTCTAGATATCAGCCAATAGTGCATCCACAATATAGAATCCAATTTATTTTTATGTAGTATTTTGCTTTTAAAGCATAGCAAAATACTTTCAAAGAGAGGCCATGTTATATTTTTTTCATTAAAATTTCTATTGCTCTTTCTCCTGTGCATCCCTGTTCATAGCGGATAATTCATATGACACAAGTGGATAATGGTATTTTAACCATTATCTCTTCTTGACTTTGTTTGGGATTAAATGATACAGTTAAAATGCATGTAGCCAGTCTGTGCCAGTAAGCTAAATGTAGAGCTGCATTCATGACAAGTCATAGGAATTTTTAACAAAAAAATGTCTAGAGTAGAATTAACCTTTGTTGGGGGTTTCCCTTAATGTGGTGGTAATATGGTGTTGTGGGCTTGTATCAAAAGCACATATGAGTCTTGAAGATGTTAAGAGCTCAGCAAGAAAGTTTATGAATGACATAACAAAAAGCCAGCAGTTCCTGTTGATAGATTTCTGCATATGCAGGGTCAAGGTGAGGAAAATGTTGGTATTGTTGTATGGGTGGGAAGATTTACTGGAAACGAACAGTGGAGAGAAAAAGTAAGTACAGGGTCAAGTACAACTTCAATTTGTTCTTTAGGAGGCATGTCTACACATTCATTAATGCGCCATAATTATGGTGCATTATAGATTCATAGATTGGAAGGGACTGGAAAGGAGCTCGCAAGGTCATCAGGTCCAGCCTCCCTGCACTAGGCAGGGAAGACAACTGGGATCAGGTGACCCCAGCGAGGTGATCATCCAATCTCCTCTTGAAGATTTCCAGTGTAGGTGATTGCACCACTGCTGGAGGGAGTTTATTCTACAGTCTGGACACCCTAACTGTGAAGACATTTTTTCCTAGAATTAAGCCTGGAACAGTCTTCCAGGAGTTTGTGGCCATTACTCCTGGTTTTCTCCAAGGGTGCCTTGGTGAACAGTTGTTCACTGAGCCCTCGATGTATTCCCCTGGTGTAGCAGTAAGATGCTGCTAAGTCCCCTCTCAGCCTTCTCTTTTTTAGGCTGAAGATGCCCAAGTCCCTCAGCCTTTCCTCATATGGCTTGCCTGATCATATGGGTGGCCCTTCTCTGGACTCTCTCAAGCTTTTTTACGTCCTCGTTGAAGTGTGGCACCCAGAACTGGATGCAGTATCCAGCTGTGGTCTCACCAGTGCTAAGTAAAGCAGAAGGATCGCTTCCTTGGTTTTGTTTGAGATGCATCAGTTGATGCATGCCAGAGTATTGTTTACCCTGCTGACTACAGCATTGCGCTGCCGGCTCATATGCATACTGTGGTCTATTGTTATCCCCAGTTTCCTTTCAGTCGTGGTGCTAGTCAAATTGGCGCCACCGAGCCTGTAAATATGTTGGGGATTGTTCATCCCTAGATGGAGCACTTTACACGTCTCAATGTTGAACATCATCTGGTTCTGATCCGCCCAACTTGCCTGAGTTATGATGATGCCTGGATCTTGGGTGGACAAAGACAATACACTCTCTGAGCCATGCTGTGGGATGCAAGCCCACCTTGAAAAAAAACTAAAGTAATCCATACATTTATATCACCAAGTTGTGAGGAGCTCTTGGTTCTTGCAGTAACCAGCTCATAGAATGAAAAGGAAAGGAAACATCTATCAACTCCCCTCACTTGGAGCATTCTAGAGCATTTCCTCAAGTCAGGGTCTTTAAGTCCACGCCCCTTTTTTATGAGTTGCTGACTCATAACAAAAGACAATTAACTGTTAAAGGGGGAAAAAAAACAGCTGGGTCTTCACCGCACCTGGCATTCCCAGGCGCCAGTGGCTGCCCCGACTCACATGTTCATGCTCAGCATCCTGGTGCCTTGGTCCCTGGGACATCTTTTCCTGTGTGGCTTAGGGTTGGAGGTTAGACTGTGGAGACAGTTCTGCTCCCCTCTGGCTCGGGAGCCTCCAGGGGTCTTTCCTCAAAGAGGCTCTGCTCCCTCCCTCCAGGCAGATCCACCTATCTTTTTCTGCTTACACCGGGTCATGGGGGAGTGATGTCACTCCCAGCATGCAGCGCGAACCTCACAGAGCAAGTGCTTATAAACTGCTGTGGTGGTTTCATCCACTACTCTGTTGCCGTGAGCACTGTACCCAAAAGTAAGTGCTGTCTCCTGCCTTTCTTGGGCCTCTGGTGGCTCTCCACTGGTGGCTTATTGTGCCTCCAAGTTCCCCCCTTCATCAGGACTGGTTAACTTGACTCTGCCCACCATTACACATCCCTTCATTTACAGTGTCTTGGGGCATACCAAAATTAGTGTTATTCTTGTTACCTGCATCCTGTTCCTTCTCTGTAGGTTGATGTCCTTCATCTCTCCCAGCACCCTCGCTGTCACACTTGGCATATGAAAAATGTCAAAGTGGCCAATGCATTTAACTTCCAAAAGTCTATACAGAGCCACAGGGACCCATCAGGCTTGGTAACTGGTATGAACAGACTTCTCCAGGGGCTTCTGGATGGTTTTATGATTCCTTGGTCCAACATCCTGTCTGGTTCTTGATGAGCTGCTTCATATTGGCACCAGGCACCATTACTCTAGGACTACTGAGCCCCTAGGCATATGGATTTCATATTCGACTCCCTTTGTCCGTCCTGACTCATTCCAGAATACATCCCAGAATGGCTGTACAAGAACTACTAGGAACTACATTGGGTTGGAGTCAAGCCCTCTTTGATCTGCATCTGATCTTCTATAATAGTTTTTGCTCCTCCAGCCATGATCTCTGGTCTTTGTTGACTCTGGATTTAAGATCCAGATACCTTGTTCCAGGGGGGACCCACCCTGAGACCAACCGTGATTTTTCCATTCAATAATAGGAAAATTTATTGATACACAGTGGTAACAGAAAAGAAGCAATACAAACAATCAAGCAATTGTATATAGCTACCAAATCCTAAGGCTGTCATCCGAGTGAAAGTACATCTGGCCAGGTTGCAGTCTTCACTCTGAGGCTGTCTCTTAAGTGTTATGTCAGATGTCAGCATGGCATGTCAGCATTCTGGAGATGGGATGCTGAGACCCACACCAGGGGTGACTGGTGCCTTCTGAGTCTGGGGGACACAATTTGTGGGCAGGCCTGGGGGCGGACCAAAAGCCCCATATCCACTACTATACTTCTGTGCCATGGCTTAGTGACCACCCCTTCAACATTCCACTGGCCTGTGTGCTGCCCAATCCTGAGTGGTGCCGAGTCGGGGGCCAGTCTTGGGGGGGGCATGTGCCCCCCCTACCAGTCACCTGTGACCCACACCACCCTCCAGTGGGGTGTATGAGATGGGCTGCTGGTGTACCCTCTGTTCATGGTGGTCTTGGGGACCCTTCGCAGGACATGGGTATAGGCACCCCTCTCAGGGAGAAGGATGGGGAGGGATGGGACAAAGGGAGGAAACAAGGGACCCAAAAGAAGAGAAGGAGAGACCCTTTGTTACTCTCAAGTTTCTGCTTTAGTATTCTCCTTCCCTCCTGGTGACTCCTGATGATCGTACACTAAAAAAAACAAATTGATTATGCATGTTCTGTAGCTGCTTTTCTTTAAAGTATTTATTTGTATAAAGTACCATTAGAATACATAAAAGGCGCTTACTCAACCCTACACTTGGTACATACATGGTTAGCATCATTCTGATGTGTTCCTGTATTGTGAAAAACTTCTTACAGATCAGGAACCCATTGTGAACATACCTGAACTTAAAAATAAGGGTTTTTTACCTCTTAAAAGGCGCATCTACACGTGTGCTCTAATGTGTAGTAGACTATTTTACAGCACAGTAAAACATCATGTAAAAACCCATGGCATTAAGCTAATGTTCAGTGAAATAGCTATTAGAGTATTAAATGTCACTAAAAAGTGGGCAAATGCACTACTGCACATTAACGCAACCTAATGACCATTAGTTTAGTGCTTCACACAGAGGTACTACATGTAGTGTGCATTAGAAGGCATATTAATGCCTGTTTAGATGCATCCACATATACTTACATGAATGTTTTAGGGAGTTCGATCTGTAAACAAATTGTCAACCACATAGCTGATAGGCAGTCTCAAAGACATTTTGACAGAAGTCAGTGCAGTGGAATTGACTAGGAGCTAATTAAAGTGCCCCCCCCACCTCCTGGAGCACATGTATAAATGCCCATAGGTACTACTTTAATGTGCTGTAATTGGTGCTACTGCACATTAGTGCCAGCACACTTTTTGGAGGAATGCTAATTCACAGTAGATTAATTCTACTGCACATTAGTATGGGTTTGCCCGCTGTGTTAATGAGCAGTAGAATTAGTTTACTGCGCTCAAGGCATCTCATGTAGACATGCCCAGGGAGTAAAATAATACTAATAATACTAACTAAAAAACCCATACTAATACTGCTCATTCGTATGGGTTTGCCCGCTGTGTTAATGAGCAGTAGAATTAGTTTACTGCGCTCAAGGCATCTCATGTAGACATGCCCAGGAAGTAAAATAAAAGTGAGACTTAAGAGGAGTTATATAGAGTCAGAGTCCAGGACAAAGAATTATTATGTAGAAGGAGAATGTTATGCTTTGAAACATTAATCCTAAAAAAATGATAGAGGGAAGTCGTATTTCCTAAATTTAACAGTTAAAAAGTTATATATGTGTATATAAAGACCAGTTGTAGAATTTATTTTCTCTTCTGATTTAGAATTCATTATCCAAGATCACACATTCTAATCCTCTTGCCTTTTTTGACATTTCTCACTTTAAGCACTCCTTTAATGGACAGCCCACTACATTTAAACAGACATTGGAGGAATGATCAAACCATTCACCTCTGTGTCTAAAGGCCTATATGCGAATGGCAAATAATAGGGCACACTTCAGGCACATAGTAACATGTGCATTTTAAACATCTGAATGATAATTTGTCCTCACAAGATCCCTCTCTGAAGCTGCAACATACAGATGAATTCAGCAGCCAAAACATGGATGTGGACCTATAGGGGAACTTCCATGAACCCAGAGTTACTATGTTGATACTTCCTGGAATAGAAACTTTTTGGACATATTATCTTGCATTATTTCTAGTCAGCTTAAAAACAGTATTGTACCTAACATGCATAAGAAAAAATATACCTTGATATGCCTTTAATAACAGTTAATGTTAAGGTTAGTTAAAAACAGATAGTCTTTTGAAGTAATAGTTTAGGTGAAACTCTGACAACCTTTAGGAAGAAGTAAGCTCTGTGCCTCTTAAAATAACATTTGATTCTTCTCCAGATGGCTGTGCTAACTGATATAAATGATCATATTAACCTGATTACTAAGACATTGCTATACAGGTTGATATAATAGTCAATGACAGCAAATTCGTTATCAAGGAAAATGTCGCTAGCTTTGTTTTGTGTAAAATTGGTGGGATGACATTTGAAGTTTAAGATTTATTCAAGTTCCCCTACATATGCACTATTTCTCCCTACACATGCATTATTCTAACTATAACTTTGTTTTTCTATACAAATGGGAATGGCATGTGTCAGCGGGTCTGTGCAGAGTACCCCCCCAAGCCTCTTGATTCTCGCCCGCCATGACTTGGATCTTAATAGAAATAGGGAGGAAGGGGGTGATATTTGAGAGAGTACCCACGGGAAGTACCATGCTGGATCGGATATAATGCAGGTGCTTTTATTCAGCTCTTTTCTCTTCTATTATTTACAGGAAACCCCTTTGGAGGAAGAAGCAGTCCGACAGACCAATCTCGGGCCCTCCCCATCAAGTCTCCAGGCTGATCCCGGTCCACTAATACAATTGGTAAGTACCGCACAAATTCCCGGTATCCACCGCTAATTATCTCATTAGTGGCTTATTACAGTCATCGCCTGCATCTTTCTCTGGCAGCCGGCATGCAGACTCCATGACTCTCCCACGGTCAGGGCTTGCCCTCTCGACCCTCAGTGTCTCTCCCTACTCAGGATAGGTTCTGGCTTTCCTGGACTCTTTAGGGGTCTGGGCAGGGGTCATCCCTCCCCGCCATCTTTTCGGATCAGCGTAGCCTCCCCGATCCTTAATGCTAGCTGTGACTCCAGCCTACGGTGCAGCTCCGCTTCTCCCCGCACTCACCAAATTGCTGCTCAATTACCCAGGCAGTTGTCTGTCTTGTATCTGACCTGTCTTTTGGAGTCCCAACCTCATGACTCCCTCCGGTATCCCAGGTCAGAATCCTTTTCCACTTTTCCTCTCCTGGGATCTTGATTAACCCCAAGCTTGTCCTCTTGTGCCCAAAGGCAGTTTCTCCTTCACCTTCTCTCCCTCTTATCCTTCGGGTCCAGGCCTCATTGGTTCTCTGTGGGCAGGGCCCACCCCCACGTTGTAATTGTCTTCAGCTGCCCCTGTTCCTTTAGTAACAGGGTCTCAGTTGGGGCCCTGTTACAGCATGGTTAGTTAGAATGCCTTGCAAAACTGCATTTTTAAAACCAAATGGCAATTAACACCTTTTTTATTTGTAGGATTCTTTTGTAATGTCTTTATTTTTTCACCTTTGTATCTTGCTTTGTAGCTATAACAGTCAATGTTCTATATTACATTTGATGTCCTACCTAGGTTTCTCTTGTCTTATAGCTCTAACATCAGGTGTTTATGCTTTTTTGAGGTGACTTCAATGTTATATTCACACAGGATTCTTTCAAGTAGTCTACACTTTGAACAAAACCAGAAATACGTATTTTTCCTTCTGTGCTTTTAGTTATTTCCCTTATTTCATGTTCTTTTTACTGTACTTCCTCATCTGCTTTTCATGTTTCTTCAAGGTATTTTTCTGAACAACACTTTAAATGTTCTTTTATAATTACTTCATTCGTCTCTTCTGTTCGTGCATCCCTTCCTGCACCCCATGATAGGGAGCAAATCCATATATGAACAGATGTTGCTTCCCTCCATATAGCTACAACAACATAACTGAGTATAGCTGTGACAGGACTCAGCCACATCAAAAAAGAAACTTTCTTCTAAATCTGTGGGGTGAGGCAGCATGAACTGTTACAGGGTGGTCTCTGACCTCCCTCTGTTGAGTTATAGAGCTCACCTAGAGCCTGTGAACCAAAGACAACAGAACTACTGATCCTTCTGTGCTGCTTAGGCATGGATGGGAACTTCAGGTGTTTCTGGAGTCAGGCTACCTCTCCTCAGCTCACTAAGATTTTGGGGTTTGGAATTAGGATCACCGCACACCTCGCGTTTGGAGCCCTAGGAGCCCTGGTCCTTGTAGACTAGGGGCAAGGAATGTGTAACTGTGCATCAATTCCCTCAACATACCTGAGTGTAAGGAGGAGTATGTTGACATTTACCATGTCATCACTAGGTCTCATGTCAATTTGAATGCATGTTATATGAAGGACTCATAATATGCTCTTCTGTAACAAGAGGCTACAAAGCCGTGTATGCCAGGGTCATCATAGACAAACAAGAATCCACACTGAGGTGATATCTTGCCCTTGACACACCTGGAGAAGTTGTAGCTTTGGAGACAGCATGCCATCCAGAACTCATTAGTGTGCTGAACTGGGAGACATAGTCTATCATCTTTGGGTGGTAGAGCTCCCTCCTCATTGTAACTGTCTGTCTCTGGTGGCTAGTGAGGATGGGGAGAGAATGGCCATGGTTCTGCCTCTTCCCCACCCCTTGTCCATAGAGATACATTCTTTGACTTATTAAGGAGACTCCAGTAGTCTCATTAATAGCAGAGTGTGCTGATGAACTTGTGCTTGGGGCATCTGAAATGGCAAACCATTCAACGAGACTGCTCCCAAACTAGGCTATTTAATTTAAAGTAAGAAATATTTTAGTCTTCATTGTGTGCTAAGGAAAGCCTTTTCTTTATTTCTAATATGAAGTCTGCTTGCAGTTACCTGGAACTTTATGAAGGCAATATAAATGCATCAGTCCTCAAAGGAATTAACTAGAGGTGACACTTCACCCCACACCATAAGTAATGTAGTAATATACTCTTCAAATTCTCTAGGCTTTAAGCCTTTTATAAATGTTGTATAATTCAATATACTTTATTTAAGTAAATCTTTGATAAAAACATGGAATCTCTGGTGGAATGTGTGATTATTGTGTGATGCTAGAAATAATGGGCCAAATTCTCCACAGGTGCAAATAGGCACAGCGTTGTGGATTTAATGACGTTTGTGAATTTACATCGATTGGCAGTATTGCCCAGCCATGCCACAGTTTGCCAGACCTAAATAATGGCAGACTAAATAGCACCCTTGAAGTCAGTGAGATTGCATAGGTCTACCTTGGGGAAAACATTTGGCCTCTGATTCTCCCTATGTACAGATAAGTTATTTCTGTTAAAGCTGATAGGAGTTACTTCTGTCCTGGATGGGGGATAATCATCCTGTCATCTCTTTAATATACAGATTTACCTAGAGCACCTAAATCAAACAAAATTAGTCCATAACACTACACAAGCAAAGTATAATCATATTTTAAGCAAAATGCACATGGGATAAATTTTATAGCGGAAAAAAGGGAATACAATTCAGGAGAGCAATGATACAGAAAGAAGTAGTTAATTATGATTTATAAACTTATTAACTTGCTAAGTATTTTAATGAACCAAGTCAGGAAATTTAATTTTAACACTATTAAAATATTAAATGTTGCCAAAACAAAACACTTTAGAAAAGAAACTAAGGTCTGAAAGGTCAAAATTGTGGGAAAAATGTAAGTTTTCCCTTGTTTAATCATCATTTTGTGTGTTCATTTTTGTATGAATTAGGCAAAACTGACAAATTAGGGAAAGATGCAACTAAACCCACTTTATTTTTAGTGTGCTTGAATAGGCCTAATCCCCAAGCCAACAGTATCAGCGCTACCCTTACTTGCTTGGCTCATCAGGGCATGAGGCTATAGCTGATTCTTGAAATGAAAAGATGGTTAAAATGATGAGATCCAAACTATTTGCAAAATCGGGTTGAATGCCATGAATTTTGAAGCATGACTTGTTTCAGATATTTTAGAAGAAACATTTTTTTTAAAAGACAAATCATCTTCTTTCAACATTACCATTTCAGAAATGCTGAACTACTTCATTTTGAATTTTTTTTTTTAATTAAACACTTTGGTTATGAGGTTCATCTGAAAGCTAAGGAAAGAAACATTAAAGCAAGTATTTAAAATTGTTAAATATCTAAATAATTAAATGGTTTTTTTTCATTTTGGAAGAAACAAGTATTCATGATTGATCTGAAATAAATCTTTTCATTTTTTTTCTATTGTGTCAAAACATTAAAAAAAAGGTGGCCAGTTTCACAGATTCACAGAAGTTTAGGGCTGGAAAGGGACCTTGTGAGATCATCAGATCCAGCCCCACGGCTAGACTGCACTTTGATCTGAAGCCCCCCACACACACTTTAATATTTTTGTTCATTTATTACAGGGATATCAAACTCATAGGATGAGAGGCGTAGGGCTGGTCAACAGTCTGGCTTGTGCCCACAGACTGGTCCCAACCAATGTATCCAAAGTGCAGGGGCATTTCGGCATGCAATATACGCCCTAGATCAGTCCCACGTGCCATGTGCAGCACATACCCTGGACCAGCCCTGCGTGCCATGTGCAGTGTGCACCAGTCCAGCCTCATGCACCACATGCAACACAGACACTGGATCCAGTCCCCCAGCCCATGTGTAGAGTATGCCAGCTTGGTTTTGTACACTGAGTGCAGATTGCGCTGCACAGAGCCAGGGCTGGTGTATGCTGCATGCAGCATTTGGTGCCAGTTTCGGACATGTCACATGCAGCACGTAGATCCACAGGCAGCACAGCAGACCAGGCCATATGATAGGGGTCCAGCAGGCCATATGATAGAGGTCCATGACCCACGGACTGTATCTCTGACACCCCTAATTTATTAGATTTAGATGCTGCTTTTCCCAAGAAAGGGTCAAGGCAGCTTTCAGTAAAAGAACAAATAACTTATATACTATGGCCAGTGAACCAAAAAATCATTATTTGCCCAGATATACCAATGACCTCTAACAACACTCTATACATATAAAATGATGATATAAAGTGCTTGTTCAGACTGTCTGGGACATATGCTATGTATGGGAACAGTGGAATAACATCAGAGGAGACAATTAGTACATGCAGTTCCTGATCTTCCGGCGAGCATTTGCTTGAAAAGATAAATTGCCTAAAAATAATGCTCCCTGAAGCTGTATTCTGGAGTCTCTCAAATTTGGTACCTATGAGATTGAAAACTACTACATGTGACAATGGCAGCTTGGGAATAGGAAGAGCAGAGCGAGGATATGTGATTCCCTCCCCACCCCACCCCAGCATCTTTGCAACTCTTGTCCACAGAGTTCTCTGGCTTTCTTTCAATATCTGACTCCTTTTCATAAGTTCATAACACACCAATATATGTGGCCCCCTGAGACTGTAGTGCCCCACTAATTGCAGTAAGGATTGGGTCTAATAAGAGAGGGTTTTGGTTGTAATAAACTAACTTAAAATGGCACATAAAAGTGCAGTTTTCTAAACGTCCTTGTCTGATAAACATAATGAATCGTGCCTCATGATGCCCTTGTAAAATAGAAAAATGACCCTTCTCATTATAATCGGTGTCACTGAGAAAGTAATTTGCCATTTTGTTTAGTAACATTACAATATTTTGGTTATTGAGAAGGCAACCTATCAGCTGTTAACGTATTGCCACTTAAAGCAAACATGGAGTGTGTGTAATGTTTTACTTTGAATGTGATTAATGAATTATTCATCCCTCTTCTTTGTTGGTCTAGATGATCTTTCTTCAGATCAGTCTGGTTCTGAGGTATGACTTAATCTGCTATTAGTTTACATTTTTGCTTGCTACCTGACACTACTGTTGCTGCAAAGCTTTTTGAATCCTTACTTTGAAGAACATTGTAAAGTTATATTTCCTGTGATTATAGTCCTCCCCTAAAACTAACTCTTCTCCTTATGAAGGAATTTAATTTTAACTGTGTGACAGATTGAGCTGACTTAGCATGTGGACTTTCATTTCTCCACCAATGTTTTTTCATTTCTCTTGCCCTTTTTTAAAGCTTGAATTGGTAATCAGAAATGTGTTACCAGGGCCCTTCACGGTCTTCTCCTCCGTGGTTTGCATAAGAGTTTTTGCATTCTCTTTATTGTATATATGCATTTTGTGATGCTTCAAGCAACTGTGGTTATTTTTTGGAGTGTATCTCAAAGACTGCACAGACACAACAAAGCTATTTAATATTATTGTTTTCTCTTTGTGTTCTGTGTTATGTAATTACTCTTGATATAAATGGAACTTAATAGGCATATTTCCTTATTCTTTAAGCTGCATTTATTATAAGTCTCTAATTACATAATGATTTCTTGCAATACATTTTCTAAGCCCCTTTCTCCCTATATTTGCTTTCAAGGACTTTGATTACAGATACAGTATTTTGATGCTCAATGAGGCTTACCTGCTCCTCCATGCAGAAAATGCATAATCGTGTAGTAACCTTGTTAGCTAGAACATCATTCTATTTCTAATAGAACTTCACTTAACCATCCCCATCAATCTTTACATGTCATGTATTCTGTACCATGAATAAGTTGAAATTTGTGCTTATATTGGATTGTATCATTCTAAATGTTTGTTTTATACATTTTAAACAGTGCTTTCTCGTGTTTCATTGCCTTCATAAGCTTAATATGTGTAGAGACTGAATAAACCGGTAGATCCAGGAAGATGTAGATTGCAAGGAAATATTTGCACTCGATTATATTACCGTAAGAACCAGTTTGTGAATTCCCTGACTGACAAAGTGATAAAAGTACATTGTAAGGAGCCCATTGAAATTTATGATTTGAAAGTTCAGCAGAATAATTCTCAGGTCTCCATTATCTAATTAATTGATAGAAATGTTAATATGTGTTGTCATAAATAAAACGTGTTTATACTGAGAGCATTATTGATTTTTGGCTCAGTGGCAGACCCAACCCCCCACTGCCTAAGGAAAAAAAAAATAAAAAAATGTTTTTTTCTTAATGAAATCAAAATCTAAAAATCCTTACATAAGGTTAATTAAGCTATTTCATTTGGAAAAACACATTTTTTTCAATTTGTTTACTTTTTAATTGAAATTTAGCTAAAGTTTTTCTCAGTTTCTTATTTCAAAATGAAAAATATCAAATGTTATATCAAAAAGGGATTCTTTTGTATCTCAGCTATTTCCTGTTTTTAGCCAAATTATTAACCGAAATTGTATGAATAGTCGTCTCAATAATTTCAGTCATCCCAAAGATGTATCTTCATATTTTATCAGGTCTTGTGTGAGTAACTTGTTACTTGTATTTGCAAGTAAATGTCTCACAGCACATACTGTAATAAACTGCATTTTATAAACAGAAGGTAAGACAGGCATCTGAGGAAGTAGGTTATTACCTGTGAAACTTCATGTCTCTGAACCAGTTAGTTTCTAAGGTGCCCACCTGCTCCACCTTCTGCCTGACTTCAGACTAACACAGGTAGCCACTGCTCTACTTTTAATAATAATTTTAAGGTGGTGATGAAACAAACTAATCCTCCAGTTGAACAATGAACTTAAGCATGTGCTTTGATTCCACGTCTTGCCACAGGAAGCATAATGACATGCTATATAAAGGGACTCAAAAAGGGATTAGACAAATTAATGGAGCATAGGTGCATTGGGAGCTATTAAATAGATCAACAAATGAATGTATCATCTGACAGTCCTAGACCAATCATTATTGATGTCAGGGATGACTGTAGATGGATCACGCGATGTATCCTTGATTCATATATTCTCCTTCTAAAGCATCTGCAGTTTGACATTGCTGGGGACATCATACTGGGCCAGATAGATTATTGGCCCAGTATGGCACTTCTTATGTACTAACACTCTTATGACTTTAAGCATAGGTTTAAGTAATTTGCTGGAAAAGGTGCACTGAAGTTAAGCATATGATTAAGTGTTTTGCTGAATTCTGTTCTGAAGTAGTAAAGAACATTGCAAAATTAGGTCAACGTTCTCCTTGTGCCTGTGCTGCAAACAGCTATTCCACAGCCTTATGTTGTTTTGGTCATGAAGCATCTCATGATGTTAATGGCAGTGCTGCCCGGGGTTTGAGAATTAAATACTGCAATGAGATTTGCAACCATAAAAGCAGTGCAGCACCTGTGCAAAGGAGAAATCAAAAAAGTTGCAAGAAGGGAGACTTCACTCATGCATGCTCAGGAGGGTTGTGGATAGAGAAGAGAAATGCTAACTGAATCAGTACAATTATATTAATATTTAAGCCAATATATTCTGTAGCTTCTTCTACTATACATATTTGCCTCCATAAATCTTCACTCAAGTAAAACTTTAATTTCTGTATAGAGATTTTGGATTTTTAAGCACAATCTGGAATTTTAGATTATGGTATGTAGTAGAGGAGGATTTTTTTCCCCCCAGAATAATTGCAGTAAAACAAAACTTCTCTCCTGTCTCTGCATCACAATTCATCTTGATGATTCTTAATCTTATTCAAAGTTTTTTTATTGACTATTTGCTTAATCATCTTTTTTTTCCTCAGCTACAAGAGCATCATCTCCATTGACCAAAGCCCGTATAGGTTCCATTTTTCCTTGCATACATGTGTAACTGTCACTGGCACATAGGAATACATATCTTCAATTCTGTCTTGGTTTATTGCAGTCTTGACTGAGCATTTTCAAATACTATTATTCATAGTAGCCAGTGAAATCTAGTTAAAAATATCTAATAAAATTAAATGGTGATAAAGTTCAATTTCTGTAACATGGAAAGAACATGTATATACTATCATAATGCCCATTTACACAGGTATAAGACATTTGAAGATGATATCAGGAATCATTATCTGAACTTCGTGGGTAAATGCCTGAATGCTTTTTTGGTGGTAATTCAAGGATGGAGTATGGGCTGAAAACAAAAAGAACAAGCAAGAAGGTTAGACATTGACTCTAACTGTAAATGTTAAAGTTCAAGAATGTTTTCAGTTTTGCATTTGGACAGGTAACTATATAATTAACTTTCTAATTTAATTCTGTTTGCATTATCCATATTTTTGTGGTATATTCTTCCTGTTCTTGTGTTAAATTTTTGTTCAAGGAAATCTTTATTTTCTGTGTTTGCCATTTAACAATACCCTGAGAAGGGATACAGTGACACCAGAAGTGGATCCAGGATTTTGCAAAGGGGGATCTGGGAGCAGTGACAGGCCCTTCAGGGGGGTCTACACCCTGCACTCCCAGCCTTTCTCTCCTCCCCTTTTGCACGAGGGTGGGCAGACTATGGCATGGGAATAGCAATCAAGGACTGTTTTTAAGTCCCCAAAGCAGATCAAAATTCCCCTCTTCCTCTCCTTGTTCAGCAGCACATCCCCTTCCTTCTCCGTCTCCCTTTCTTTGCCTGCTGTGCTCACTGACATGGGGTCGGGGTTGGGAGGAGTGGGCTCCAGAGCTGTTCTTGACTCCTTCAGCCAGGCTGCTCAGAGACCAGGCTCAGCTCAGGCCAGAGACAGCGGTGGCAGGTGGGTTTCCCATTCCTTGCACCTACTCCCAGGCTGGTATGGGATTTCCAGGGGAACAGGCAGGGAGGGGAAATCTTCCTGCTTCTACTACCATCCAGACTGAGCCTGGCCCTGGCCTCTGCAGGTGGAGCAGGCAGGAGCAGCTCTGGATCCATTGCTCCCCCTTTGGATCTGCCCCTGTGTGACACTGCACCATCCACTGACCAAAGAAAAAAAATGAGTAGCAGTAGCGTGGTATAAAACCATAAAGGAAACTTCTAAGCAGATCCAGGCAATTGTGAGGCTCCATGAAGTGGTTTTCCATAAAAGTGTAAGAAACTTGTCAACTGGGTGGATGTGCAGTGCTTTGTAGGTTCTCTTTAAAATTTCAGGTGATCATGTAGGGCAGCAAGTCCATTTTGTTCCCTGGGCTGAATCCAAAGTAACCAGCAGTGGAATAGCGTGTTTTTCTTTCCATACTACTGCAGAGAGGCCTCTCACTCCCAAAAGAGGATTCTTAGAAGGCATAGGGAGAAAGAGAAACAAAGGATGTTCTCCTAAAAACAGACGGTAAGAGAATAGGTACACAGCCCCTTTTACGGGTAACAAAGTAGAAAGTGGATTTATACACCACCAGTTACCATGGTGATGAGGCAGGATAAATGCTTAGCTACAGGAGAGAGGACTACCTCCCCACCCCTAGAATAATACAAGGCAAGAGAAGAGTTCTTGTGAATGCGTTTGCATAGAAATGTAGGCTCTTCTCATAGTGGTTAGAGGAGTTTCAGGGCAGCTGAAATGATTTCTCAGGCTTGTAGGAATCTGCCACTCAGATTTGTGAAGCTGCATGAAACACTTATATAAATATTTTTTGTCGTGAAACTAGATATAGGCTTTGTTCAATAATAGTTTTTAATTTTTTTCCTACATTTCTTTTTCACGATATACTGCATAGGCATTTTCAGGTGGGACCTTTCCTTAACATCTGATTTCACTCACAAGCATGGCATGATAGCTTAGCCTGAAAATGTTTTCCATCATTTTCTACCACCCACTATTTTCCCACTTAAAAAGTCTGACATTGTGTGATGTTTTAAACCCTTCATCCAACTCCTGATATTGAAAAAATGGAAGGGAACAATTGCAGGTCTAGCTATTGAATCATTAGAAGATTCAGTATCATTTTTTGTCTCTTGTATAATACTTCTTTAATAATTAGTGTCACCAAATAAATAAATAAAATATTTAAAGCATCAAATTATGAAAACAACCAAACTAATACTATGGCTAAAAACATTGTTAAAAGCTGTATTTGCTGTCTGTATGCTTATATAATGGAAAATAGCAGCAGTTTTGTTCACTAAACAGTGAATGTGAATACTTCATAAAACTATCGCCTTTCCATTATTTAAGTCATATATACTTAAAATTTCCTGTTTGTTCATCTCAGCTTCTCTCTTAGGCCCAAATATTCTTCCTTTACAAAAACTCTGAGTAAACAGGTTCTTTTCCTATGAGTGTTCCCTAGTAAATACTGTTATTTCCTGTGACCTCATAATTGTAGCCATATGTGGTGGTTGGTTCATCTGCCATATTGTATGTGGATGGAACCACGTGGCTGCTGGAGCCTTCTAGTTGAAGTTCCACAGGCCATTGCATGTGTATTTTACAAACAGTTTCCAAGTACTACCAAAAATGTACTGCTATGAGCACAACCCTATAGTTTTCAAACTGTTCTGCAGGTCCTGCGGTAAGTCATCTGGAGCTCCACAAAGAGATTTCGGTAATGATAGAGCAGGCTGGGAGGCAGTGCATGTTTATTGCTGAGCTAAGACACCCGGCTGTGCATCAGCTTACAGAATAGGGGTAGGTAGCGGTTTTGTGGCACAAGAAGTTGTATGAAAGGGTTCTGTGACATTAGGAAGTTTGTAAACCACTACTATAGTATATGCTAAGTATTATAGTGTATACTGCCCGTGTCTACATGAGATGCTATGTAAGTTTATACAAGTAATATAAGTTGTACTTACTTGTATAAGTTTAGTATAAGTACTTGTATAAGTAAGTACTTGTATAAGTTTATACAAGTACTAAATGACTGCACAATCACCGGAGTTACTGCACAGCAGCACTGCCAAATGGCTTTTGCACATGAAGCTGACTGTACAGTAGCCCAAGACTACTGCGCAGTAGCATTGTGTCATGCTTTCTGCCATGTGATGCTACTGTGCAGTAGTCACAGGCTACTGCGCAGTCAGCAGCTTGTATAGATGTGGCCACTGTGTACTGTTATGATTCAGAGCATTATGAATTCCATGGAAGGACTCTTATCGACTTCAGTTGGCAGTGGATTATATAAACTTTAATATCCTGTCTCAGCAGAAATCAGTACTTCAGAAAGAGTCTGTACAGTAAGATCAACATAACCATAGATAGATCTAAGTGGCCAGATTTGTAGACCTACCAGCCCTTCTGGACCTGCCAACCCCCCCCCCCCCCCCCCC
>NW_017728998.1:16855450-16857178 GCF_001723915.1 Gavialis gangeticus | reverse complement strand
TGATCCCACCACCCCCATCATCCCCTCTCCCTCTGTGTTATTTACCTTGGTGTATCTGCACTGCTCCTAGCAAGCAGCAAATGCCTGCAAGTGCCACTCATTCAATTTAAAGTAAACCACCTAAACTTAAACTGGGCCCTGTGCATTCTAACAGTGCAGATTTTGAGTACGTATCATTGGAAAAACGTTTTTTCCCTTAGAAGTCAGAGACTGGGGAATAAAGTCTATTAAATAAAGTCTACTAGATTGTCCAGACACCATCTAGCTTTCCTGAAATAAACTCTTATTTGTCGGGTATTATTTATACCTGCTAACCTAGTAGGACATGAAGGTAAAAATAGCATATAAGGTGATTTTTAAACTACTAGGAAATGAAGAATAAGTATCACCAGTTTCCTTAAATAATCATCCATGATCAGGCAAATTTAGGCTTTATTATACATGGAGATTTTGTCCCCAGTCAGTGTTTTATGACCATTTAAAACTCAATGGAAGATTTTTACGTTCATCTTTCAACAAGCTTAATTATTGGGATTGTTTCCTTGTTTTATGATTGATTATTCTGTGAATCATCTAATGTTTTTAGTTATGACTCATCTGACTTAAAATAATTATAATGTCTAGTTATATTTTTATCTAATGATAAAAGCAACATTAAAGAATTATAACCCTATGGACTTTAAATAGTCTAGCAGACAGATGCTTCTTTTTATATCCATGTTTGCTCACTTCACCTTATTAGACAGAAGTGACTACTGATCTTTTTGAACATCAGACACTTATACAGTTTAAAACTTTAGTATGATTTAAAGTAAAACATATAGCAAAAGCATTAGCATTTTATCATTATTTTGTTGGGCTGTATACAAACAGTATAATTTATAATTGTTTATTGAAAGGTTAAAATTGTGATGGTGATTGAACATTGAGATCTGTGCAATATGGTCATTCATATACAAGTGTAACAGTGCTTTTGATTATGGCCTTGTATGGGTAGATAAGTAGCTATTGACTCACAGTAGCAGAACTAGCACAGGAACATACACAAAAATCACAAATAAAAATCTGAAATACTTGAGGCGCATGCTGGGCAAGATTGACTATCTCAAGCTGCGGGCATTAAATGAAGAAAGATCTTTGTGCCTGATAAGTATGACTGCCTGGTGTTCATCAGTACAGAAGGGTTAGCACCTGAGATTACAGGAACATCATTCTCCCTTCAATCTCCCTGTATACATTTTGGATTATTGGAAACTGACATTAGATATGCCCAATATATGTTGAAAAAAGCATTACTAAGAGAGCAGACGTATGTTCTTGTAAATCATAACATGAATATTCCTTAAATGAAACACAAGAAAGAAAAGATAAATGTGAAACTATTTAGGTTTTAAATATCACTGTTAGAATAAGCAAAGTAATTTATTATTCACCCCATGTTGTAGAACAGACGTGAAACTTAGAAGTGGAATTAAAATACATGGGTATTGTTACTAATTATTTACTATATTTTACTATTTACTATTTTACTATCAGATCATGTGTGCACACTGTAATAAGATGAAATAATTAGAGGTGCACCAATATATCGATGCCATATTGGATCAGCACCGATAAAAAGAAAATTAACATTATTGGCTATCAGCTTTTTTTGACCAGTGTAGCCGATAATGTCACCAATTACTATAATATGCCTTCTGGCCAGGGCTCCCAGACACAATGTTCACG
>NW_017728998.1:16850185-16850450 GCF_001723915.1 Gavialis gangeticus | reverse complement strand
TTTTGACCAGTGTAGCCGATAATGTCACCAATTACTATAATATGCCTTCTGGCCAGGGCTCCCAGACACCATGTTCACGCGCACAGCCACAGCATGCACATGGTCAAGAATGCAGCCGGGCAGTGTGGAGAATAGCATCCTGCAGGTAAGTCTGTGGAGGGGAAGGGGCATGGGATGGGGGGGGTGTCTGTGGGGGGAGGCAGATTGAGGGCCCCACAGTGAGGGAGGGAGTGGGGCATGGACATGGATATGGGTATGACCCAGG
>NW_017728998.1:16837063-16845185 GCF_001723915.1 Gavialis gangeticus | reverse complement strand
GGGAGGGAGTGGGGCATGGACATGGATATGGGTATGACCCAGAACCAGGGTGGGGAGTGGCACTGAGCCACAGGTGGCTCATCTAGGGAACATGGGGGAGGTTGGAGAGAGGGAGGTATCTCCCCACCATTGTGCACACCCCCAGGGGAGGCATGGGGGGCATGTGTCCCTCCCAGATTTGTGCATGGGGTGAGGACAGAGGTGGACTGCCTGCTGCGAGCTCAGGACTCTCAGCTCTGCTGCCTTTGCCCCGGAAGCTACATGCTGGTTCTGCATCCCCTGTCTGCCCAGTAGCAGTGGGGGTGGCAGGTTGTGCCTTCTGTTGCCAGGCATGCAGGGGAAGTGTGGCCAGGACGCAGGTCCCACAGCAAAGGCAGCAGAGTGGAGAGCCCTGAGCCTACAGTGAGAAGCTTGCATCCATCCTTGCCCCCTTTGGCTCTGCTCCTGAAAGCATCCCTGCACTTAAAAATGGTGGCAGCAATGCTTGAACTAAAGCTCATTTAACAAGCTTTAGTTCAAGCATCCCCACGGCCATTTTTAAGTGCTGGGATGCTGATCCCTTGCCACCTGCAGCTCTGTTCCATTCATTGCCCTGGCTGGGCAGTCCCCTCAGCCCCAGCCCCAGCCCCTGCCCCACTCCCTTCCTCGACATAGGGGCCTCAATCTTCCTCTCCAAGCCCCTTCCCCTCTGCAGACTTATCTGCAGGGTGCTGCTCTCCATGCTGCCCAGATGCATTCTTGTAAGTTGGTTATTGGATTGGTAGCAGCTGATATGCCTGGTGAATAATCAGCTATCAGTATTGGCCAAGAAAATCTTTATCAGTGCACCCTGAAAAACAATTGCTTATGTGTTTTCTAATAAAATAAATTGCCTAAGTTACTTCCCCTTTCTATACCAACTTGTTCCAAAAGCCAGAGCAAAACATCCCCAACACACACACGTGCTTACCCCCACCAGGCTTTAGAATTCTATGTAGGATCTAATATAAGTTGCCAGGTCATGTTTGGCACACTAAATACCCTGTTGTACAGTAGAGTTGGAGATATTCTTTTGCTTTTCCTTGCTTTCTTAGTCTCTAAGCAGTGACAGGAATAGACAGATCTCAAGTTTCTATCTATAAATGATGTCTTGCCGAAATGTGAAATCTAGTTTTTCGACCTGTATTTCTAAAAGCCCATTAGCGAAGGACACTAATGCATTTAAAAGTTTATGAAGTCTGTCTCACTAACCATTTAGATATTTTCTTCAGTTTGTCTGTGCTGTATGTTTTTGGATATTGGGTTATGAAAATATATAAATTAAGTCTAAAGTTACAGTGAAGTCCATAGCAGATTCTGTGTATGTAATATTTTGATACCAATTCATTTTCTTTTGAGAATGGCACCCTCTGTAAATGTATTTGAGCTTGTATCGGTTTCATTATAGACAAGTAATCTAGTTCAATTAAGCATCTGGGGACAGATCTTTGGATGTGTCCACTCTGTTCTATATCATAAAGAAGCTAGACAATTGGCTTAAATGGCTGCCCTTTGATTGCCCTGGCCTGAGAAAATTCCAGACTAGCAAAGGAACTGACTATGGTAACTCCTACCTACCCCACAGCATGTTGAGAGTAGACCTGAAAGAAGGAGCCATAGTCCTCTCTAACTGGCATACCAGTCCTTCAGGGCCCAGCCAACTAGCTTTATTTTTTTCATCCTTAAGCCATACCAAACTTAGGATGGGAAACACCCAGTAATCATGAATTTACAAAGACCCCTACTCAGCTGTGATGAGCACATGTTGAACCAGATTTTCACATGATGTAAATCAGTGGTGCTCAATGTTTCCAGTATGTGCACCACATAAATGAGGTGCAGCCAGCCTGTGGGATGGATTCAGGACATGAACCAACCCCATACTCCAGGTCTGGAGCTTGCATACTAGGTCCAGCCACAGACTAGCACCATATGCCAAGTTTGGGATCGTGTGTTAGTTCCAGACCCATGTACTGGGTCTGGAGTCATGTGTCAGGTTCAGTCCTGTGTGCTGCGTCCTGCCATGGATTGGCTCCCCATATTGGCCAAATGGTGTATGTGGATCCATGTTATTTGGCCTGTTGCCTCCCTACAGGTCTATACATTTCGCGGCAGAAGAACAGTAACAGTGTTAATTGCCATGGGACTCTCAGGGTAGCAGGAATGAACGGTGCCACCACTCCCCACCCACCAAATATCTGGGCCTATGGGGAGCCTCATGGCCAGATGACTTGGCTTCATGGTCTGGATCCAGCCCATAGACTGTACAGTGAGCACCACTGATGTAAATCTATGCAAATTCAATTGTCAAGGTTTCAATAAAAAATAGACCTTCCATTAACAAGTATTTGAAGAAAATGGAAAACACTCCTTGCTCAGAAAGATTTTTTTTCCCACTATAAGCTAAACAAATTTGGGCCTCATACCTGCACTCTGATATGTGCTGGCAGGCCTTTATGTCTGCATGGATTCTTGCTGAAGTTAGTCCAAGAGTTTGCCCTTCTTGTGCCAGTTAGCAGGATCAGGGCCTATTGTTTAAATACACCATGTGTGGTAACTCCATATTACATCCCCTGTCAGTCTTCTGGATATGGACAGCATTCATTGGATGACCTCAAAACAGCTTTCCTTCAAACAGCACTCTCTCGAGTAGAGCATAGACACCTCCATTTCCTGCAAGATGTCGTTTGGGTAAGAGGTGAAATGACCCTTTTAGACTCGGTGCTGTAGGTCAGTGCTTGATCAATGTGTTTTTCAAATGTACAGAAAGCCTTTTATATACTACTCAGCAAACCAGAAATAATAAAATTTGAGATAAAACAGAAGAATAGATATTTTCTAAATCAGGGATTGAGCTGTGATTCTTTTCCTCTCTCCTACCCTTTTTTTTTTTATAAAACAAAGCCATTGACTTTTCTTTTTTTTTTTTCTTTTAATACATTCAAGGTCCCACATTGTAACCACTGCCTTTGGCCAAAAAAAGATTCTGCCAATTTTATTATTGCAGTGGCTGCTGTATTATTGTATTTTATATGATTTTTCTCTTCTTCCACGATATGTTTTCTGTTTATTTCATTCTTTTTCAAAATAAACAAATGTACTTTTCCAGAAACTAGATATTTGTAGCTGCAAGATGAGTTTGAAGTATTGAATGTTCTGGTAGGGCCTCCCAGTTTTTACTGTATAGTAAGTGAATGAAGTTCTAACACTGGCTCCCTCTAGAAGCTGCATACTTCTGTTAAGTGGCACTTTCTCTCTGCCTTGGCTCTCCTTTTCACATTGGGTTCCTGCAGCTGTCAGCATTTCCTTCTCCTTCCTATTGGCGCATGAGTATGCTTTCTTCTATTCCAGGAACTCTTTTGCTTCTCATGCCAGACCCAATTCTGTTTTGTTTCTTTGGTCATTGACGTCACGAGTGTAAGTAAGGGAAGACCTTTTTTCTCTCAGCTATCCTAGCTCCCCAGACATCTTCTTTTTAACATAATCTCACCCCTTCCTCATCTTTATCCTTTCCTGAGTCTCTCCCCAGCTGCTGCTAAGCGTATGCTGTGGCTTTTGTAACCTTAATATTTTGTAGAAGAGGGAATGAAGGACATAGCAAGTTCGTTATAGGCAACTGAGAATGATGGAGGTCACTGGTGGCAGGGATCTTTCAAAGGATGAGAAAAGCAGAACAGAGGCAAAGTTTTCATGTTAATGTAGCAATAGTCCCTGGGATTCTGGGTGGGTGAGGTATGGATAATCCTCTGAACTTTGAAGTGCTTACCTGAATTGAATCTCCTGAAGTTCACCAATCAATAATTCCTATCAAACCTTTTTGCGCATACCAATACCTGCGTGTCCAATTTTCACTGTTTTAGCTGAAAGCCAAATGTAAGCTTTAGCTTAGTCGTGAACACCCATCTAAAACATGAGAGTGTGTGTGAAATTTCATGAACTGCAGCATGATACTACATTTCCTAGAACAATGATTCAATTAGCAAAACTGCATGTAACTCTTCAGTCACTTGGAAAACAAATCAGTGAGCTTATTTTCAAATGATAAATTGTGTTAACTTACCCAGCCACTGGCAGAATTTTAACTGACTCCAGGTTCTGTAAATTAAACTTGCAGTAAGTTAAATTAAATCTTCTCTTAAATTTCGCAGATGTGTTATCACAGATGTTCTTAACCTAAATATATAGATATGCATAAATAAATTACGTTTAAAATGTGCATAAACTTCCTTTATTTATGTCTGACACTGATCTCACTTTAACAACAGGTTTGAAGCAGATGCAAGCGGGAACTATGAGCCTTATTGTGCTCACCACATCACTTTGCGCTGACTTAAGATCAAGCCTGTTCTCTCTGTGAGAGATATACTACCTTTTCCTATTTAACTTTTAAATACCTTCTTTAGACAAGATTTTCCTCTAATTAAGGGCAAGCAGCCTAATGAGCACTGAGCAAAATGAAGAATTCGCTATGGCCAGCGTCCAGCTCAAACGTTCCTAAGTAAGGAGGGTTTCCATGGGGCAGAGTCCATGTACCAACATTGCTTGGCCTTGTTTTGCATGAGCTTTTACATAGAAGAGATAGATTGGTATGATTTCTGTAATTTATGCAGATCCTCCCATTTTGCCTTAGTCATAACTTCCTTTCATCATAGCACCAGTGTGGTTCTGTTGCCTGTAACATGGCCTTTCTCTCATGCGCATCTCCCTTTAGTATTTGGTTTAGTCTGGGATCTGGGGTGTGAACCTTTGTGCCAAATTCTGAGGTCTACAAATATGAAAAACTCTCATTGACTGCAGTGGGAGTTTTGCCTTCCAGAATAAATTCCCTGAAATGGAGACACGAGAATTAGGGCCTGTCCCTTTATTTGTATGCCTTGTAGTGGCTAATTCTAATGTGCCAAGCTCTTCCCTCAGTTATACTCATGCAAACCCACTGATTAAGTTTCCAACCATGAAAGAACTTTGCCCAACACATTTTATTTTTCCGATTAGTTGCTGACTGCTGGTGCAATTGAATGTACACAAAACACAGCCCTAAGCTGGAGCTCTATTGATTTCAGTAGGAATTTTGCCTGCAGTATGAGTTCTTCCACCTACAGCTGCTATAGGAAGAGGAGCTGACAAGACAAATGCAGTTGTGACATCTGATTAGTTTTACTCTTTGAGATTTCAGCTCAGAAAGCAGGGGGCAAACTCAAGCCAATCACCAGATCAAATGTTACCACACTCATTTGTTAACATGCCTCCTTGAATGGAATTAATGAAACCTTTCATTATAGATCAATATGCTCTTTGACTACAGGGTATTATGGGTACCTTTTGTGTATGCTTAATTAGATTGAAATTGCTTTCAGATTTCCTTTATATTCAAGAAAAATCTGATCTCAGCAGTTTAAAAAAGCACAACAAGAATCCCTCTATCTTGGCTCCAGAAACTAGCAACAGAAAAGGAGAAAAAAGTTCCATGAAACTCTCCTGCTCTGTGCTTCACTTAGTAGAAATTTAGCTGCCCCTAAAAAGACCAGTAGAAAATATCAGAGCATCTAAATAAAGAAAAAAAATTGTTAATTCATGTGTTGCCATCACAGAAGACTTAGGGCCTGCATTAAAGTAAGCAGAGAGGGCATCTACACAGGGCACTTACTGCGAGTTGCCTAATTAGCAGTAATGTGTCACCGTGTACACATGCGGGGCTATTAGGCCAGAGTAAACTAATTAACTCCGCTGTAGGTTAATACTGCCCAAAACAAGTACTGTCCTGTGGCAGAGTTATTTGTCTACTATTGTCCCAGTGCACGTGTAGACAGTGACTGGGGCTGGCTGGGACACAAGGGTGCCACAGTGTGGGAGCAGTAGTGCCCTCATTCCCCAGCCAGCCCCTCTGCAGCACATTGAGCCAGGGGGAGCAGCTCTGGACTGGCAGGCTGACCCCCCAGGGCTCCCTTCCAGCCGGGGCTGTGCCACCCTCACTTAACATGCTGTGGTCCTGGATGCACATGTAAACGCAGCCCCCAGGAGCAATGAAGTCCAGCGCAAACTTCTCCAGAGTGTGTTGTGTTGCACTAATTTCACATGTAGATGCACCCAGAATGTCCTAACTTACTTTTTGAGTAGTTGCATTGTGCCTCTAGTGAGGAAAACATAATCCATTTCCTATATGGGGCCAGTTTTCATTTGACTTGGTCAACGCTTGGATGTTTAAGGAGAACTTTCTCAAGAAGGAACTTGCTGCCCTCTCCCAAAGTATTTTTTCCATGAAAACAATATCCATAAAAATCCCACTTCCTTTCTGCTTTTCTCTCCCCAAAAGAAATTCCCGTAACAATGTACCTCCCAAATATATTCCCATCAAGCTTCTGATATGAAACTCTTTTGGTCACTAAAACCTTCTCAGAACTCCTTCTTACAAATCAAATTCTCTTTATATGAAGCATGCTTCCCAAACAACCGTTACCCAATATAAATTTATTCTTCACCACATATCTTTTCCCTTAACACCCAATTGCTGTCAAAATAATAAGTAAATAATGATGGTGGTGATAATGAAATATAATAAACTTAATTAGCTGTCCCTTAACCTCTCTCTTTTTTTTTTTTTTGTTATATTCTCCACTCAATTTATCCCCATCACATTTCTATTTTATATGCATTTATCGCATCCTGTCTTACCTCAGTTGTAAGTATTCTGGGGCAGAGGTTGTTTTTGTTGTTATTTGTCTACACTTTGATTTAATGCAGTAGAAATTAGATTGGTATTCCCATGTCTATTATTAGTATTAGTAATAATAATAGTGATTATGATGATGATGCCAGGCAACATTGTTCCATATCTACCACAAAATATATCCATCCTATGAAATTCTTCCTCCACAGAAACAAGCCTTCACCCGATGGGATTATGAATAGATATTCTTACTCCCAAAGACCTTTGGAATCAGATTTTGTTTTAATTTCTTACACTCACTGAGCCAGAGTGACTGATGGTCTTTGCTTTTTCCCTTGGACCAATGTTACTCAGGAGGAGAGAACAGGTTTAACTCCTGATGTTTGTGTTCCTCTCTGCCGAGATTGCTGTAGCCCTTCTGCCTACCCGTCTGGCCCTTCCAAGTTCTGCTTCTTGTACAGTGGCAGCTCATTTGTCATTTCTTTCTTTGCATACAGAATTGTTGGCAGGACAGAATTAACCACAAAATACAAAAGTCTCGTTCCTCAGGCCTGTCTGCGGGGTCACAGAAGAGTGTGTATGCAGTTATGAGGGAGGGGGAAGGTGGCAGAAGCTTGGGCAAATGACCCCCGTGCGAGGAAGGTCCCATGGATGGATCCAACCCAGACACTAAAGTAAGCGCCTAGCTGAAGAGCCCACCCCAAATGGGTTTATTCTTGAGGTAGGTCCTAACCTGACCTACTGCCCCTGGTTTGCAGGTGACAATGCCTTTGTCACCGCACTCTTTCAGGAAGGGGGGCCGCGAGCGTGACCTGACTAGCTCAAGGGCAGATGAAGAAGGGGCCTGAGCCCCCGCAAGGTGTCTGAGGGAACGTTCCTGGAAGAACCAGGGCTTCAGCCACTGCCATTCGTCATTGAAGGGTTGGAGGAAGAGGAGTTGGCTGTCGCTGATGCACTCTGGCCAGCCTTGAAGGCGGTCACGGCCTCAGTTTTTGGGGCACTGGTCCTGTCCAGACAGGGAGATGGGCGGCTGCTCCTGGGATCAGCGGCGCTTGGAAGAGAAGAGGGTCTCCAGCCCCACCTGGGCCCCAGGTTGCCCGGGAGCAGAGCGCTGCCCCTACCGCAGGGGGGCACTGAGTGGCTCTCGCCCCGCTGTCCTGGTGCAGGGGGCGAGGAAACTTTCCATGGCAGTGGGCAAGAAGCAGGACTGGCTCCTGGACAGGCGAGAGGCCGGATCCCTGTGGCGGAGGGGCTGGCGCTTAGCCTGGGGGCCCCTCGGCCAGCTCCCACCCCAGCCCTGCGTGTGCGGCGGGGCGCCCCGAGCCCTTCCCCGCGCAGCTCCGGCGGGGCCCCGGGGAGCCGGCTCCACCTCGGCGGGGGGCGAGAGAGAAAGAAGCCGGGAAGGAGCAACAGCCTCCAGCCTCCTCCCGCTGCCTCCCA
>NW_017728998.1:16836364-16836597 GCF_001723915.1 Gavialis gangeticus | reverse complement strand
CGGCCCCAGGTACGGCCCGCCGCGGGGCGCCGCCGCGCGTGTGCGCGCGCGTGTCTGGGGCAGGGCGGCGGACGAGGCTGAGGAGACGTCTCGTGTGCAGCGCTGGGCTCGTGTGGGGAGCCGGCGAATAGCTGGGAGTCCGCTCTCGGCTGGAAGCATCCTGAGGCGGAGAGGACGAGGGACCCGGGTAGGTGCGTGCGTGCGTGTGTGTGTGTGTGTGTGTGTGTGTGTGT
>NW_017728998.1:16833736-16834122 GCF_001723915.1 Gavialis gangeticus | reverse complement strand
AGGGGCGGGGGCACCGACCACGCACCGCAGCCACCTCTCATCTGCCCGCGCCGCGCCGCGCCGCGCCGAGCCGAGCCGTCGGAGCAGCGGGGGCTGCGGCGGGGGCAGAAGCGGCGTTTGCAGCGGTGTGTGTGTGTGTGCGTGTGCACGTCTATGTGTGTATATCTATATGTGCGCGCGCGTGTATGCGTGTCTATGTGTGTGTGCGCGTCTATATGTGTGCGTGCGTGTGTATCTATATGTGTGTGTGTCCGCGCGCGTTGCCCCGCGGCAAGGAGCCGCGAGGGGAAAGCACCAAGCAGGGAGCCCTGGGGCAGGGCAGGAGGGACGGGAAGGGGACCCGGACTGTGACACTGGTGATGGTGATGATGATGATCCCGCCGCCC
>NW_017728998.1:16793700-16833426 GCF_001723915.1 Gavialis gangeticus | reverse complement strand
GTGCGACCCGCGCGTGGGCCTGGCCGCGGCAGGCGGCGGCGCGGAGCTCCGGGCCCCCGGGACAAAGGAGGCTCTTTAGCAAATGAGGTCACCGGCTCCGACCCCGGCCCTTCATCGGGGGAAGCGCCGGCCTCCTCCCGCGGCAGCGCCTCGGCGCTCGCGCCCGGGGAAGGACTTTCTTCCTCTCCATTTGTGCTGATGAGCCAATAAGAATTTCACAGACCATCGACCCTCCGTTAAGACATCAACTATTTTAATGATTTGATAACGAAACTGTTGAATGAAAAAAAAAAAAGAAGCAGCAATAACTAATTTGAAGCAGATATAGGCAAGTAGGTAAAAGCTTTTTCCTTCCTTCCTTCCCTCCTTCTAGCTTCCCTTCTTTCTTGACTCTCTGAGTATTTTCAAAGCATACGTGTTTTCTCAGGTAACCACCTTGCCTTCTTCCTCCAGCCTTTCCCTTGCCAATAAATAAGTTTTGTTTTTAACCAGGGGGTTATCCGAAGCCTGCCTCAATCTGTGCCTTTCCCACTGGGATTTGAAACACAAGTCCATGATTGTTCTGGGTCTTTGGATTTTTTTTTTTTTTACTTGGTCATGGAAATGCAGATGTTTTCTTATGAGCAAGAATTTTATAGCATGGCATCAGCACAATTCATGATGTTGGGAGATAAGCAATAAAGAACAGGAGAGAGAATAACGCAAGCGAGAGCAAAGGAAGCTGGCTTCATATTTTTTATCCAAGAAGCCTTTTTCAGCACATTTCTCAGCATACTCTAGAAAACTGAAGTTTCCGGCTCCACTTTGAAAACAGCCTCCTTTGCTGTGGCATGAGAACAAAGAAATAAAGTTGCAAAAGGAAAGGACTATGTTTCCGCAAAGGCATGTAGCATTTTGTAGGAAAATATGTTAGAAAGCACCTTTTCTCCCTATGACCCACGGGTTGTTGGTTCTGGACAATGGGATCTGCATTCAAACCTGAAGCCTATCACATAAAGGAATAAGTAATCTAAAGTAATCTAAAAATGCTATTTTTTTGCATCAACTTTGCTGAAATTTATAAAGTCTACTCATATAAGGTTGGGGGTTTTTTTTGGTCTGAAAAAGCATTACGATTTAGGCTTGCTCATTACTACAGAAGCTATTACAATAAATTATGTCAATAAATGGGCTAAGTCATTGCAATTTATGACCTGTCCTTTCCAAAAGAAGACCTTTATGGAAAAAGGTTGATTGGGAGATAGAAGGACAGAAATATTCTGTTGCTCCACAATCTGGAGCGGTTACAAGGGTTAGAAAGGTTTTTGTGATTTAGTTGATAAAAGTATTTTTTTCACATGTGTTATCTGAGTTCAAGTGCAGTTAATGAGCCGTTTTAATAAAGTTTGATACATTTCTTTTTGTTCAGTTCAAGATATATGCCTGAATTTAAGAGTTCCAGCAGTTTAAGAGGCTACATTTTCTGAAGATCATTAGAAAAAATAATGAGACTAAACAAAATATATGTATATATTGAAGTTGCCAGTGGTTTTCCTTGCTTACAATAAATTCAAAAAGAGAGGGGCAGGGGATCCTTGCAATTCAGATATTGGAAATATAAAGTGATTTCAAACTTGTTTTAGTAGTATCTCTTTTTGCCCAGGATACCTTAAAATTAGTTGACTAGATTTTGAAAGTCACATGTTTGTTCTGTGTTTTCATTTGGACTTGTTTCACCCGAAAGAGTAAGCAGCATGCCTCTTCTACACATTTCTGGGTGGCATAGCCTTCATGTTCGTATTTAAAGCTCTAATTCCATATACCATTGTCATTATCATGCCTCTTTGTTTTAAAATGGCACTCCATTTTTCATTTTTCCTTTGCCGGGCCCAAACAAATTCCCACAGAAGTAAAAGGAAGGGCAGCCATTGACTTTAATAGACTTTGGATCAAGCCCTTTATGCATATGTTTTAAGACGGATTACTTTATATATAACTCCTAGCAGCTCCTGCTGTGTCTGCCTTACTTTCTGTTTCATTTCTTCCCAATAAGGCTAATAATAATCAATTGAATATATATTGCAAAAAATCTCCTTCCTTTTATGGGAAAAAATGTAATCCTAAACATTCCACTAGAGTATATAGTTATTGTTACATTTACAATACTGTTTTCCAGAAATGAATATAAAGAATGATTAAACCCATTCATTTTTTGTTTCTATATAAATAAAGACATTACATTAATTAGAAAATGACTATATGGTGATAAGACAGGTTTTGGTGTTTGTAAGGCAGAGGATAGGTTTTACTAAAGGCCCGCACGTGTTTTGCAAAATAAATCATAAATTATTACGACTTGTTATTATTTAAAATTGATCAGCAGGTCTACTTAAGCCTGTTAACATATTTAGGTTTCAGAAAAATTATCGGAATAGAAATCAAAGAATTGGAAATAATTTACTCGATTTCCTTCCAGTGTACCAAACTAGGCATTATGCACCTTAATATCTCAGAGGCCAGAGTGTCTGAGGTTGTAAATAGACAAAAGATATAACTTTGCCTTTTTATGTATATAACGCTAGTTGGAAATTTGGGGCACTGAATATTTGGTAGCTGTTCTTTCAGGAATGTTACACATGCAAACACTAGAGGGCACTGATGCTCTTCTCTAAATCGCTGCTTGTGGCCCATCTGCTTTTCAGGGCACTATGAAAAGACGTTTTGTTACCACCAGCATTGCTAGCCCTCTCAGGGGAGACAGAATTCAATCTAGCTGTGGTTCAGGCTAATGCTTAGGCAGTTTGTCAGGATTAACATCTTTCTAGTCAGTGGATCGTGTTACCTTCAGCATCATATTACCACCTTGGAGTTCACTACAAAGTTTGAAATCGTGTAACTTTAGATTGTCTGAAGAGTGCCACAGCTGGAGTCTAGGTGTAAAATAAACAGCATCGCTTCTCCCAGCAGCAGTGATTTTTGAGGGATTTGTTTTCTCTTTCTTCCAAAAAGAGTATTACTTTATGCCCTGGCAAAAGAAAAAAAGAGAAAGAAAAAGTAATATGCAGGAAAAGAAAGGTAACACTAGTATATTCTTCCCGAAGGATATTGGGGACTACCGAGATAAATTTTAGATAAGAAAATAGGCATTTATTTCCCTCAGAGGGCCATATTCTGCTCTTGTGTGCCCCAGAGTGAATGCATGCCTTTAGATTATGCACCAGTGCAATTAAGTCCAGTGTTTTGGCCAGCTGCCATTTGTGTTTATAAAGTGAAGCTCCAACTGATAGTAGAACATACGCCGTTACTAATAACATGCAGACGGGCATAAAAATAAGTGTCAATTCTAAATATTAGTGAATTAAATTGTAAATTGATCTGTAATTAGCACATAGCATCATTTCTGATTCAGCATTATCACCCCTCGAGCTGATATCCAGGCCTGCAACCCAAAGTTTAAGTGACTTACAGAAATGGATGGTTATAATTGCAGCACCTGAAATGCTTATGAATACAATTTAATGGTAGTTATAATGGCTAATATGAATCACTTAAGTGTGCAATGATTTAGAGGCTTGTTACATACTGAAAGGAAAATATCTCTGCAGGGGCTTACTGAAATGTTTTGTGCAGTTTGAGACCCTTCCTGTCTCATCCCCAGTGCAACCATAGAGAAAGTTGTTCGTTGCATTTGTGGTGGGTGGATGGTTAGTGTTGCCAGTGGAGCGCTAATAGCCCACAAGGGACCATTGGGGTTTGGTTGTTATGCTGAGAAGGCTTCCCAGCTTGCAGCCAGCTCTCATTCAGAGGCTAATATTAGATGGAGAAGGCATTGGCACTGCTGAGCTGTGACTGTGGAAGAACAAGACATTATGCCTGCTTTTACCTGACAAAGGAGAAATAGTTTCTTCCATAACTGCATGGATGGTGCAGTGGCTTTTCCATTTGCCAACCCCACAGTGCTCAGCTAGCTCCCTCAGCCATAATTTAGCTCTTAAGTTTTAAAGTGCTGTCTTAAGCAAATGCTAGTTTGTCGCTTTAAACTTTTGCAGTGAGAAAGAACCCTCTTCCTTTTGAATCAGCAAACGAGTTCATCAAAGTTTTTAATTGTATTGGAATGGAAGGATTGAGTTGGAGTAGTAGAAATCAATGTAAATGGATTATAGGAACACGGATTAAGTAACTGAGTAGAAAAGTGTGCAAAGGATTTTCCAAAATAACTGGTCTAATGCTACTATGTTTCCAAATATAATTTATTTTTTAAATGATGACATAGCAGTTCATCGACCAAAAAGTAAAATGCGCCAGAAATAAGTGTATGTGCAGTTGCTACATTTATGGAAAAATGATTGGATTGTGTAACTTTAGCTAATTGAGAACTGGCTTAGTACATATTGGGTGTGTCTACATGTGCACTTTAATGCTCAGTAGATTACTGCATATTAAAGTGACACTTAAAAACGGTGACATGTTAATGTGCAGTAAAATAGTTTACTGCTCATTAAGCAATACAAAAAAGCATGCAAATGTGCTACTGAGCATTAGTGCAACCTAATGAGCATTAATTTGGTACCCCACACTGGAGGTGCTAAATTTAATGCACATTAGAAAACACATATTAATGCACATGTAGACATGCCCATTGTGAAGCAGACAACACTAAAGTGTATTGCTGCTGATACCTGAGGGCATGGTGTAGAAAGTATCCATATGTCTAGAAAGTAATTTAAATTCCGATTTCATACAATTGGACAGGTAAGACCTAACCTTGCTCTCAAGAAATCCTGTGGATGCCAGTAGGAGACAGGGGATCACATTGCTCAAACACTGGTGTAATGTACAGAAGGAATTCAATTCATTATCCCTTTAAAACACAAGTTGCGGAATTTTAATGTTTGTAAGGGGTGACAATCTGACATCAGAAAAAACAGCAGTAAGTAGTTCCATTTATCCACTAGCCTTGTGCAGTGCCGTCAGTGCAAGATTTCCCCTGGTCCTCTGCCAGTTCTAGGTATTGCCTCTGGGCTTGGGAAGTTACTTCTTCCTCTGGTCCATAGCACTCTTGGTCTTTTGCCTGAAACCAACAACCAGAGTAAAGTTACAGGTTTATCATATATAGAATGGGGTTTTTTTCCTCTTAGAAGTGTAATGAGTCCAGAGTTTCACTTCACATGGGCTCTTAAAACAGGCATAGCTGGGTGGAACTGAAGAGGTTCCTTATTTTGTTACCAATTATATGAGCTGCTGAAGAGATGCTTCCTATATGTTATATTATCGAAATGAGGTTGCTGTTGAGTATTTTTAAATGAAATAGAAATCTAGAAACATTTTTATTGGTCTGCATGGCTAAGTGAAATACTTAAATGTATGCATGCATATCATTTTGCCAAGAATAAGTCATTAGTTCAGTGTAAACCAAAAACGATAGCTCTATTTGAATCAGGAAACTAAACCTTATTTCCATTAATGTTTAACTTTTTTATTGATTCATACACGTGCCAGCATTAACTCATAAATGTAAATGGTCTGTCCCTTCTTGATGTCAAGTAATATCTCAAAGATCTTAGGTGCTGGATGAATAACTATGTTACCTTTCTCCTCTTTTTTCATCTACCCATTTTTTTTCTTGAAGGTAGACATTGGAAGGCAAACAAAAGAAATGGATTTGTGGAAACTTGGTTTGGTATTTGGTGTTATAATGTTAGTACCAAGTTAAATATACAATTATAAAGTTGCCAGGATATTTTAAACTATAATAGTCCCTGGAAAAGTAGTTTCAGAATCGAGCCTTCAGGTTTTCCTCCCCTTAGATGATTGCAACGTATTTGATAGGCAAGTAGATAGTGTGTCTTCTAGAATGTTATTTGAAGAGGCTTATCTTTTATCTCAGACAATATAAAAGGATAAAACTTTTAATTTATTTAATAAAAAATGAAATTCAAAAGGGTTTATTCATTGGTTTTGAAACAAATGATTTAATAATTTAAGATAAAAAATTAAGTAAACATGCTACCTTTTTGTGGTAGAAGAAGGTTTCTTATTGGCATTATTTTAAAATTAATTCTTGTTTATATAGGACTATATTTTGCCCTCCTTTAGATCATGTGTGGAAATAGAACATTTTAGCAAAGATGTGGGACAACTTTTGATACCCTTACTTATTTTGAATCTCTGGCTTCCACAGAAAGTTCCACTGACTTCTAAGGACTAAAATAATGCTAAACAAGAATAAAAGTATCAGACCCCGGCTTTTCAACACACCTTTGTGTGTCTGGTTATAGGCACAGTTTTCATATCAGCTCTTCCCCTGAACAGTCAGTCCTCACCTATAGTGTACCTGTCAACATATTAGTCTCTAGTTAGGAATTTACTGTTATCATTCAGCTCATTTTGGCTCCCCAGACAAGATGGACTTCAGTGGCTTTCTTTACTGGGAATATTTTGTACCCTGGGTAGTTACAGTTAGGTGGAAGAATAATCCATATTGGGTTGAACTGGTAGATTAATTCCAGAATAATCAAGAGCTCTAGTTACAGTTATATGTCCCCATCTCTCATTTTAATGGTGAGCAAAACAGTACAACCAAAATAAGAATTAACTCAGACGTTCATCCAAAATACAACATAACCTGAACAGAAATTAATATGAAGATACTTTGTCTATTTTTCAGTTTTGCCTAGGTTTTTTACAACTGCACTTCCCTTTCAAGCCAAACAGTTTTAAATTATTGAGAGAGAATTACTGTTATTGCAAGATTTCAAGGACAGTCTCCCAGGATTTAGAGGTTCAAGAAAACTTCAGTAGGGCTTGAATAAAATCCATATGTAAGGGTCTGATTCAAATGGAAAATACTTTGTACTTTGTCTATCATTAAGTGTTCTACCACTGCCCTAGTTACAGAGTAGGTAGCCTAGAGAATAAACTTGGTTAATATACTGTGCAATTTTTTTCTTGGTGATCATAACATTATATAGCATTTTTCTCTTTAAAGGGAAACACAGTAAAGTATAACACAAATCCATTTATACAAAAAAGATTGATGAGATAGTAAGTCATGTAATTAGAGATCAAACTAGATGATTGTAATGGTCACTTTTGGCCTTAAAATCTATTAGCTGTCTTATATTTATTTGAAAAAGGTACATTCATAGACAATGAAAGCTTATTGAATGTAGGGGCTTTGTAGGTGAGTACTGATTTACTGTAGTGTAAAAAGTTTTATATCCTGGGTGAGGGGAATCAATGCATTGAAAGTTAGCCAATTTCAAACCCAAATGGAAATGAGACATTTGGAACTTCCACCTCCATCTTGAAACTTTCCAGCTCTCTCATTTTCCTGTGCCCTTTTCACAAAGGATCTTGCAATATTTTTAAAGAAAATGGTGACAGCCTCCACTATGATCTCCCTTTTTGTCTTTCCTCTTAGCATGCTCTCACTTTTCCCCTTTTGGCCATGTACAATTTCCCTCTTGTTCTTTTTGTCCCAGGTGGAGGTTTCTTTATCCTTCTGTCCACTTGACCTTCCATGTGTACCGCTCCACACCTGACTTTTCTCAATCAATTCAGTCATGCAGCTCAGTCACACTCTGATACATCCTCCTCCATAATAAAATATGACCCAAATTGATCTCTTATCTGTTCCTGACTGCCTCTCATTTCTGTTACTATGGTCACTATCATTGTTTTTCAAGTGCTATAATTTTAAGGTTGTTCTTGATGCTTCTTTGTTTTTGTCTTTCAATTCCAATGCATATAAATTCTTTTGTTTTTTTCTGCAGAGTTTATAAGAGCTATCCTTTTTTATCTATTGAGGCTAAAAATTAAAGCCCTCATCATCCACTCCACTTTGGTTAATGTTACTGCCTCCTTGCTAGTTTCCTAGACTCCCACATCAACTCTTTGAATCAGTCAACTGCCTTAACCTTAGAGCATGTTCCTTACCCATTGGTCTAAGCATTTCGTAACCTTTTTGTATCGTTTTGTTAGCTTTTCTGTTGCCTGCAATTTAAACTTTTTGTCATCACTTTCAGGACCTCATAACTCTTCCTTGCAATGCCAACCTTGTCACTTCTCATGTCATCATCTCTACCACGCACCCATTCCTTCTGAATGCACAGAGTGCTAGAAGTATTCCTTCTAAGAGGATCTGAAAGGCTGCATCCTTGCCTCATTCAACCTCCTCTCTCCATTTAGCTGTTAGACCCAAAAATAATATGCTCCTCTCTTAAATCCGTCGTACTCTACCAGTCCTCACTGGTTAACTGAATGGAGGTTAATGTCTGTTACTTGTCCCTTAAAACACATTTCTAAGTTTATAAGGTTTCAAGGTCAGGACTTATCTTTTGTTTGTTTGTTTGTTTAGCTGGGTGTATGGCAAAATCATACAAATGATAAATACAGGAAACCCTCACCATTTGCGGGTTCGGCATTCGTGGTTTCAAATATTCTCGAATGCCAAACCCGTTTCTTAAATACACTTAAAGGAGCTCCTTGGGAACTCCATGCTTGCCGCTGCTGGGCTCCCGCCATCGCCAGAGTAGCTGTGCCCCCTCTCCAGCTGCCGGGGGCACTGAGTTCATGAACGCAGATGGCAGGAGTCTGGCAGCGGTGGGAGCCCAGCGTTATTCACGGATTTTGCCATTCGCAGGGAATACAAGAACGTACCCCCTATGAATGGCGAGGGTCGCCTGTAATAGTGAACAGGTTTTTGTGATTAAATATTTTCTGTGGATTAAAAGCAACAAAATCCAACATTCACATAATTGATCCAGACCAAGGCATTGTCAATCATAGAAAAATAATGAAAATACCTGTTAGATCACTGCAGGTGCTTAATGAAATGCTAACTAAATGCACAGTAACTATAGTTACTGTACAGTAGTGCCAGCACATGGGTTTTTTTGTGACACTTAGTGCTCAGTAGCCTAATAACACTGTGCAGTAGTGTATTTGCATGGTTTTTGACTGGCATGCTACTACACAGTAATGTGTAATGTGTAAATCTAACACAGTAATGTGTAAATCTCATGTAGATGTGCCCTGCCTGTTATTAAATTGTTCTGTTGTGTTTATGTAGAATATGTGATGTGTAATGTGTTCACTGTCTTTGTACAATGTGTCACAGTTAGAATGAAAGAAAATGATGGGTGCCTTAATTTCCTTTGTTTCATATGTTTGCAGTTTATAGTTTGCATGGCTCAAGTTCTTCAGTAACATACATGAATGAACTCCATTAATGCTTGAAACCCAAAAGTTGATTTTATAATCTTGTAGGGTTTTGTGATTCTGTAGTATGTTGAAAAACATCACATATGAGGTGGCAGCTGGTATTATCAAGGATGGATGGATTCCGATGGAAGAAAATTAAAGTACATTTTGGATGCTAATATGTCAGATATCCCTTTGTAACCTCACAAATGGAGATCTCAGATTTGGAAAGTTATGAAAGCTTACAATTTATGTGTGAAAGTACTGTTTCAAGATTTATTGGTTCATTGATAGACTGATATAATTTTTTGACAAATATATGTTTAAATTAGTTATGTGCAGAAGAGAGTCCTAGGATTGCTAATCTATTGTATGCATGACATCAATTAACATTCGTCAAACGAAAAAAGAACAGAGGAAAGATAATTAATAATGAAGGCCTTAATTTGGAAAACCATCTCTTTTCATGGAAATCACTTATGCACATGTTTAGGTGCTTAATTTTATTTAGAATAAGTGATCATGATTGAAACACAATCTTCACATGCTTGAAGACAGGCTAGCGACAGAATACCTTTCAATTCCAGAGGTTGCATTTGTCCAGGAATAAAACACTTTATCTCAGGACAAAGTACAGTCATTCAGATGTCCATGCCTATTGACCTGGGATAAATCTTACAAAAGCTGTGTACAGACATCCAGTTTCTCCCGGGACAGTTGCTGCTGTTGATAACCTGGGATAACAGAGAGCTGTTGATAACCTGGGATCAACTGGGATTCAGTGGCTTCTGGGACAGTTCTTCCTGGTAGAGTAAACTTCTGTACAAGTACCTTCTGAGTGAAGCTACAGCACAGTCCTCTGGCATCCCAGCATGCTTCTCTCCCAGTTCCCTAACCCCCCATGGGTCCAGGGACTCTATCATGTGGGCTGGACTCTGCTGCTCCAGCCAAGGAGAGCCCAGCCCACCCGGACTCTTCACAATCTCCTCCTGGTGCAGGGAGACAGAGCCTGGGAGGTGGTCTGGGAGGCAGCCAATCAAGACTGCCTCTATGCTGCTGTCATCTCTTGCCAAGCAGATTGGGAGCCTGCAGAGCAGGCTGAGATGTATGCATAGTGGCCTCCTGGTGCATGCCAGCTCAGCATTCAAACGTCTGTTCAGGGGTCTCGGGGTAAGTTTTTCTACCAGGAATACAAATCTGGGAGTATTCTCTCTGATCATTTGAACATGTATGCAGCGAAAGGTTCACAGGATAAATACTAACAGTTTATCCTGGGATTGCATTGAATCATTGAATCAAGAGCAGAAAAGTAGTAGTGCATTCAGCTGCTCACTAAACCCTGATTAGAGCAATATGTGTGCGTGCTTGTCTGGGGATACTGTGGTTCCTGGACAAACACTGGCACAACTTGTCCGGGGACAAATGCAATGTCTGTTCCTAGCCCAGGAGCCCATCTACATGTGATGCTATGTTGCTGTAGTAATGCACTATGGCAGCGTAGCATCTGCAGGCATCTACACATGACCAGCACCTACTTCACCATAATGACATGCTCCCTTGGTATAGCGCACCGCTACGGCAAAGTAGCCGCTAAAAATAACCATGCACCATGTGTACAGCACAGTATGGGCCATTACTGTGCAGTGATTTAGTATTTCCAAAAGGAACAAGATCACCCTAAGTGATCTAAATTCTGCCTACAGTCCTTCTGCTATAACTGGCAATACTTAAGTCAAAGAAGTTATTCTGATCTTCAACAGTAATATTTAAGAAAGAACTCGGCCTGGTTTTTTTTTTCTTTAATGTAGCTTTGTTATTATATTACCTGGATTTTTTTTTTAGTAGTGACCTTCATGTAGGAATGTTTTTCATGATTAAACAGACTTCAGAGGTGAGCTGCATTAGGCATGCAATACACACACAATCGTATGTGAGAAATTGCACTAATATAAGTTTAATTTTCCAATCAAATTGAACAAGAAATGAGTTTGGCTGAAATAATCAAGACTATAGCGAAAATGCCAAGTCTGATACTTACCAAGATGTGACAGTTGCTTGTTGTCATGACCTTGTTTTTTTATGTTTAGCTAGAGGTCGAAAAAGGATGCTAGCTGTAATTACTCCTCTTATAAGATTCTGTGGGCCAGCCACTGCAGCTGACTTGAACCAGATTGTCTACATATATCAGATTACTAACTAAACAACCTCCAATCTATATTCACATAGGCATTAAATGCTGTTTTTATGACCAACGTTAACATAAACAGATAATGACATAATCTAGCCTTTATGAACCTCCCTTTCATACCTGAAGCAAACTAGAAAATTATTTTTTGAAGATAGTTGACATTGAGGAGTGTGTCTAATATTGAACTGTTATTTTATATTTTCTTTCACCCGTAATTACCAAATTGCTACTTTCACTTTCATAATTTTTCCCATGACGTTAGCACCAAAGTAAACTGAAAACGAATTCAGTTGTACTACACACATGCCACTTCCAAGTTCAAAATTAAATGCATAGAGGCTTCCATTGTAAACTTTCTGCATTTTCTTACAAATATTCCACACACCACCTGAACATCTCTGACAACTTATTACTTTTGATGTGATGAATGTCAACAATGTCCTGTATGTAAGGTCAGCGGCCTATATTAATCTCTTATTTTTCAATTCTTCTTTCTAGCTAAGATGATGTACAAGTTGTTTAGGAGTTACTCTTTTGGATAGTTTCCTATTTCACCTGTTTTTATGCATCTAGCCCCTCTGACTGAATAGAATACAAATAAAATCCTATACACATTAACCTCTTCTGCCGTTCTTCCCAAACCATTATGCACGTTTCCCCTTTGGGGTTGCGTAAAAGGCCACAAGCTTTGTTATACAACAAATTAGTAACACAGCAAATGTTTACATTAAAAGACATTAATTCATCAGTATATCCACATGCACAGAAACAATTTGTCTGCTATCTTAAGTAATCCATTAAGACTTCTGCACCCTGCACCTTTATGAATTGAGATGTCAGTTTGCATTACCTGATTCCTTTTTCCCCTTGGGTCTTAAAGGAAGACCACCTTTCTGTCATGAATGATATAATAGAAGTCCTCTCTCAAACTGTTTTCAACAGTTTGGTGAGGCTACTTCTACCAATCACTGGCAATATCAAGAATGTGAAATGAACAAGTCATGTCTCCTCCGGTCTGTTTTAATTATCTTCCTGTCCCCCTGGGTTTCTAATCCATAACACAAAAACAGGAAATTGCACGAGGACAAGTCAAGAAATTCCATCAAAATATTTTTTCCATATCTCGAGTGGTGTGTTTCTAGAGAGGAAGGAATGAAAGCCTGGTGAATGCACTGATTGATTTTGGTAGTGTAAGAGTGATGGGGCCCTGTCAACGATGGTTGAGAGGAAAGGGTTTCTTAGGGTGATAACATTTATTGGACCAACTGTGTAGTTGGGATAGAGTTAGACAAGCTTTCAGATGCAAGACATTGTATCCCAGCTACAAGGTAGGTCCAATACAAGACACCACCCTAAGAAATCTTTGTCTCTCTCATTGATTGTTTTTCTCATTGTAACAAAGGTGCATTCTCATTACTAGATTGAGGGAAGAATCATGCCCCATTTGTACAATAAACTTATATTAAGTTTAATTTATCAGAAAGTTTTAAGTATATTGACATTTTTGAGTTGTGTGAAAAAGGATGTAAGTTCAGGCCTCTATGGGGGGGGGATGTTTGGAAAAGTTGAAAGACATGGTTTTGTATTTCAAATAGTTTGCTCATCCAAAGTATTCCATGCCCCAATGATTTGTCATTTTTGGGAGGGAAGATTAGGTAGAATCTACAGAGGTGGGAACACCTTTGAGTCATTGAATCCTAAATCTTACAGCAGCTGGAAATGGCATTTTAGTAAGACCCTTTCTCCAAAAATCGTCCTCAGCACCTTCTTGACTTTTTATATACTTAGGTCCACTTCATTCCCTGTCTCCATAAACCACTGCCAAATTCTGTGAATATAGGTTTTCTGGTGTTGCTTATGACAGCGAGGGAAGAGATGGAATCTGTACCCTAGCCTACACAGCATTTCTACAGCTCTCATTTATACAGTTGTCCAGAATTATGATGAATATTGTGACAAGAGCTGTACATAGACAGTTAATCTCAGACACGGTAGCCGAGCTTCTGCTTCTCTTCGGAGCCCACCCTTGTCCAGAGCTTTCCTTCATGATGTTGTTTGCCATCATGTAGAGTTTTGAAGTTCATTACCTCAATAAGGTGGATAGAAAACTGGCTGGATCATCAGGTTCAAAGGGTAGTAATCAATGGCTCTAGAAAGTGACTATTCCCCTCGATTCAGCACTGGTAAGGCCACATATGCAGTACTGTGTCCAGTTTTGGACCCCCCCTCACAGGATGTGGATGATATTGGAGAAATTGGAGAGACTCCAATGAAGGACACCAAAAATGGTGAGGGGGCCAGGGCACATGACTTATGAGGAGAGACTGAGGGAACTGGGCTTATTTAGTCTGGAGAAGAAAAGATTGAAGGGGGATTTAATAGCATCTCTCAGCTTCCTGAGGGGGAGTTCCAAAGAAGATGCAGCTAAACTGTTCACAGTGGTGGTAGATGACAAAACAAGGAGTGATGGTCTCAAATTGCGGCAAGGGAAGTTTAGATTAGATATAAGGAAAAACTTTCTCACTAGGATGGCAGTAAAGCACTGGTTACCCAGAGAGGTGGTGGAATCTCCATCCTTTCAGGGTTTTAAGACCTGGCTAGACAAAGCTTTGGCTGGGATGATTTAGTTGGGGATGGTCCTTCTTTGAGTAGAGGATTGGACTAGATGACCTCCTGAGGTCCCTACCCTAATTTTCTATGGTTCTATGAATAATAGAACAGCTATTCTTCAAGTGTTTTAGGTAATTTCTCTTAGAAACCTAAAACACATTTTTATAGCTTAATGTACAGGTAGGTCCTCTCTAGAGCTTCAGGTTCATTTTTCAAAACGAATATGCCAGGGTAGTCATGCCAGCAAGTTAACTATGAATTTGTTCCTTCTTCATGCTCTGGATAGAAACATCTATTTATTCTGCCTTTTTGCAGAGGAGGGTATTTTATTCCAAGACATAACAATTCTTACTGCATTTACATTTTAAAGTAAAAATGTCCTATTTCCTCCTAGCTCTAATGCAGTGATCACAGTTATCAAGAAGGGTTATATTTCCAGAAACTGGAGGCAGAGTTATCAGTGCCAAAAGGACATGTATTTCCACATACAGATTCTGTTCCTTGCATGCAGTTAATGCCATATGCCTGCACACACAAACTGGTGGGAATCTGTTGTAACTGGCATGTGTACTCGAGTATGCATTTTTGGATGTGGAATGGACATCACAGTTTGAAAAACTGGCGCTAAATATGGATTTCTTTTCTAACATGGAAGCCTTGTTAACTCAGTTAGAAAGCCACTTCATTATGACGATCTGTTATAGACACAAGTGGCTGATTCTGCCCCATGCTAGGTATGTGATGTAAATATGAAGACAAGTTAATTCAATTAGAAAAATCATTTCAGCATGAGGATCCCCCCCACTCCCCCTTCCCGGCAGAGAGTGGAGTTTGATTTAATGCCTATAATCCTGCCTACCACATCTGCGATACAAAACTGACTCACTGGTTCAGCGCCATAAAGCTGATATTGCAAGTCATGTTTTAAGTGCTGGAAAAAATTGGATCTTGTAAAAATGCTTTTGGCAGTGAGAAAGGGTTAAACCAAGTATGGGCCAGATTGTCTGGAGCTTCGAACTGCCAAGTTCTGCATCACAAAAGAATTACAGCAACTCCTTGATCAAAGCTCAGGTAATTTAATTATTTGCTGTCATGAATCAAGGGGTCCTTGAACAAGCCCAGGATGTCTGGATATTAGAATATGGGGAATTTATTGTTTCATTCCTGCTAATACTCCAACATCAAAGAGAGTTTGTCCTATAAACAAAGCAGCCAGAAGTCAAAGAATTCAAGCAAAGGCTGGAGAGACAAGCAGACAGAGGAGGGACTCGTTTCCCCCACACCTTTGTGAGCTGGAAATGAAGGTGATTCCTGTGTGGTGAGATATTTACCATTGTGATTTCTTGTGTTTATTTAATGTAAGTAAACATCTGGACTATGTCTTGCAAAGCCCTGAATGAAATGCTGAGCTTCCTCAACACCCATAAGCCCATTCATTTTAATATTGTTGCTTATTTTAACATTGTTCTGTAGTCTGCTTTGTAAATCATTCCATAGTTACTTCTTAGTAAATATAAATCTAAATGACAGGGGGAACTTTGACATATATTGAGTGTTATTTTACAGCTGTCATCTGGCATAAACTGCCTATGTTAAGGGTGATCAGAGGAAAGCTCACAAATCTACTAGAGTCTCCAGAGCTTCTAGCTTAATGGTCTAATGACTAGAATTTATGGGCAAAGAATATACCCTGATCCTACTGTCTCCCTGTACAGAACTTCTGTTAAATTGATGACATTTGCTTTATATATGGAAGCAATAAGGACGAGGTCCAGAATACCCCCAAAATCCAGCTGTAAACCTATGTGGGGCATCAAAGAAGATGTTGAAGGTTCATATAATAGCTGATTCTCCTTTATTGACCCACGAGGGCATGAAGTCAGGGTGCTGTGTTATCCAAGCAACATCTGCTTGGCATTACTAACACTTGAAACATGGCAGAGAACTGCACAGTAACACAAAAGAGTCCCAATTCTCAAAAAACAACCAGGAATGACTTCATTTTTTAATTTTTCATTTTTTTGTCCTGCCTGCACTGTTGCTGACCCCAGCCTCCCCTATCCCACCTCAGGTAATCCACTGTGTGCCAGAGCACGCGGGGCACAGGCATTCCCCTGGGACAAGTAGCACTGGCACAAGGTGTTGTGCTGCTACTTGTCCATGGGGAAACATGCGTTACCATTTGTCTGGACACACCCATAGAGGCCCATTCCAGTTCCTCCTGTACACACTGAGACTTCCATAAGACTACACAGGTGAATTTCTCATGTAGTAAATGTAGACAGGATTAGGCCTTTCACTGTGTGTGCGATGGAGGTATATATGCACTACGATCTGTTTAAATGGGAAATGTCAGTACTTTCTCACTACTTGCATGTGCCTATAATGTATACTTTTATAGTAAGTAAACAAGTTTTTCTAGTTAGTAGGTTTACACAATTACAGATCAAGTGATTCTTCCCTGACCCATCTACTCTGCCCAGCCGACAGAGAGCCCAAATCTGCAGTGCATGACTGAATGGTGCCTTGTATCTGAGCCTATTTTACCCACCTGCTACACAGAGTATGTCTTCCTGGACTCAATTCCAGAACTATTCTGTGTGTTGAATTCCCACTGAAGGCAGTAGGATCTCTTTGTGTAGAGCACCTGGAGGCCTAGCTATATAACTCAGCAGGGAAGCAAAATTAAAGTAGTGCAAGGCAAGTGAATGGAGACAAGGGATAAATGTCACTATGCTCAGTGGAAAATGTATTTGAGAGACAAACCCAAAGTTATAAAATTTCATGAAAAATCTTTACAGTATGAAATGTGTGCCAACTTCAGCTGAATTTATTTAATTGATCTAAATGCTCTCACGGGTTATTTAATAGAACATGTTTAATATTTAGAGTAAGTAAACAACATCATCTGGGGCCAGACACTGCCAGGAATACTCATGTTGGCAAGGTACTTACTGAACGTGTAATCTCATTGAAATCATTGGGCCTACTCTCAGAAGAAGGTGCTTCTTCACGTAAAATAAGGGAAGTATAATCTACTCTTCCAGATTGGCTCAGTGTTGCCAGATAACTCTCATTCATGGACTGCAGCCACGCTTAATACATAACAGTTATATGCAGACCAAAGTCTGCAGAATCAAATTCACGAATCAAACTTATACCAGAATCAAACTCATGAAATAGATCTGAAGCAATTTATACCAGAGTAGAATCAAAAACGAAATTATGCTTTTTTGCGATAGAGTTATTTTAAGCAAGTGGTTTTTAATACTTTTCATATGGAGTAGAATACCTTTCTTATAACTACAGAATCTTGCTTCTAATCTCACATTGAAATTGTGGTCATCTAATTCTGTAGTTTCCAGTCAAACAGGCCAGGAAGTAATTCAGCCGTAAATAAAATAGTGTGGTTGGTATGACTGAACAAATGTGAAATAACTATGCAGGTTGCAATGCAGTCAGTCTCACAGTATTTTCAACTAAGTAACTACACTTTCTGTTTCATATAGTGTGTTTTCTTTGCTGTGAATACAGTTAATGTAAGTAGAGCTAGATAGGCCTGTTTACAGACTCTTGACTTCTTGTTGTGAATACTGTGCAGCGGTGTGAGCGGTTACTTTCATCTGTGAATGATATAGTAAGAGTGCACATGCCTGTGCCATTACCAGAGGAGGAGGAATTGATTAGCAATAACACACTTCATTAACACTGCACTTTCTCAATCATAGTAATTGTGGCTCTTCCCCTAAAACATCAAGTGGAACAGGTTTCATTTTAACCAAATCAATCTAATGTGTTAAAATTTACATAATTTCTCCTCATTGCATTTATACAGCAGCAGGAATTTTAATTTGCATTGTCTGTACAGTCTATAATCAAAGTGTTAAGAGCATAAGGTTTATTCATTATGTGTGGCATGTGGCAACAAATTTACATAATAGGCTGCATCTTGCCGGTATATTACCTTCTTTCCCCTCCCCAACTTTGTAATTTTGGTTATAACTTATTTTCTGTAAACCTGCTAATTCAATTTCACCAGACTCTGAGTGAGTTCCCTAGCACATTTATTAAACAGAAATGTCCTCGTAAAAAATGTAATGCTGAAAGATGAACATTCCTAAGGGAAAGCGTGCAGAATTTGTCTATACTACCTGATTCTAAAAAAAGTCGGGATAAACATATTCAGGTCTGGGTTGCTATTGTACATTTAAGTTCAACTTTATCATTATTGAAAATAAAGAGATGAGTTTCACCTGTGTAATGCAATGGTACTTGTTGTTTTGGTGACTCCGTACCTTAGTTTGGGCATAAACCCGGTACAGTAATGAAAATACCAGAAATATGCATCTCTGTATTTTCATTTCATTTGTGTGAATCAAACAGCTTTTTGGAAGATAGAAGTGATAATTAAACATTTTTGTGGAATATTGCTAAATTTAAGAAGGGGAAAAATATAGGATTTTGCTAAATTTGTGACTCAGTCTGTGGCAAAGGCCCTGTTAACAGCACTGTAATATGTTTGCTAGTTTGCATACTTAGGTCCTTTGTAGTCTGTCACAAATACAGCCATAGCATAAGATTTGCCATTTGGATCTTTGAATAAGCCAAGATTATATTAAAATGTAAGTATTAGGCAGAAACCTGTAAGATACTCAAATAAGAACACCCAAGTAAGACATTTAATAATGTCATTTGTTTATTACGACTTTGTTTACTTAATTGAATACATGATACAGTGGCACATGCTGCACTTCATACATAATACAAATAAATAAAATATAATACAGTCACTTTAGCACAGTTGGCTGCCATTTGCTCAGGGTAAATTGTTCCATGTTCTGGTCTCTAAAGGTCTACATTTTGCTCAACCTGCCTACTTTTTATCAAATAAAATCCCTTGTGGAGATCTGCCATCACAAATGCAGAACACATGCAGCTTTAGACAATCATACTTCTTGGCAGTGCAGTGAATAAAAAGTTAAGCACCGAACTGCCGTCAGCCTTTAAGATGTAATTTATTGACAAAGAGCAAGATTTTTGTGTTTTGTAGATAGGCCTTCCTTCTCCACTGTAGTTACTCCTCATAAATAGTTGTTAACAGAAGACATGCATTTTAATAGTAAAACATGGTGCTTTCCAGATTATAAAGTTCTTTAGTTCATTTAGTAATCTGCTATATTTAAGTATAAAGGATATTTAAGATACTGCTTTTCCCTTTCATGGAAGCAGTCTCTAAAATGGGTTTATTAATACATAATTTAATTCATGCCCAGTGTCATGTCAGTAGTTAGCAATGTACTGAATTTAGAAATTTAAATTGTGAGGTAAATGCTTTTATTCAGTGTTAAACTAAGAAAAAACTAGCAGGGGAGCATATTCCAAAAGTGAATATATTTGAAAAAAATTGTTTATGCACATGAGAGAGTACATTCCTGACATTTATGAGTATTTTAAGTTCTGTAATAAATTAAGAACAGTTTTGGTTGTAATAGGTAATAGGGGCTCCTGTTACTTAAGGGGAGAAACTGCTGCAGGCAGATGAAGACAGGTCTGGTCAGATACTTGTAAGGGCTGGAAAGGCAGTGACTGGGGAGAGGGCTTCTGCAGTGGCATGTTGACCCAAAGGGGACTTTGAATCTTTCAGTTGGGAGTGGTTACTTGTATTTGTGTTGCATTTAAACTTGGTAACGGAAGACCGGGTGGTGGATGTAGGGGCAGTAAGGTAGCAACACATGGGTGCCTGAGGACACACGAGTGCTGCCAGGGGCAGGAGACAAGACAGAGGGAGACAAAGGCAGGCTGAGGTCAAGAGGGCCAGAGCCTGACCCTGTGAGCGAGACGTAGGCAAGTCCAGGAGGTCTCATAGCCCGAGCCCAGGGTAAGGGGAGAATGGCCAAGGTGCCCTGAGGCCAAGAGGGCCAGAGCCTGAGCCCACAGGGGGTGAGACAAAGGTGGCCTTAGACCAAAATGGCCAGAGCCTAAGTGACAAGAGGGTGACACTGGCAGCCAGAGGCTGATGACAGTCTGAGACTGAAAGGTCAGGCCATACAAGCCTATGGCCAAAGTAACCTATCAGCTAACCCTAAGAGGACCAAAGCCTATAAAGAATAGTAATGGCAACAGAGTGACACCTGTGAGGTATTGGCATGGTTATGAGGGAGGCTAGAGGCCACAGTTAAGAGCATTAAGGTTTACATAGGGCCACAAGAACTACAGCAGTGACCACTAGCTCTGAGTAGTGCCAACTGGGCATGAGTAGATCTGTCGGGGTACAAGGAGCACCCACAAAGAACCATGAATTCTTGGGTTCGTGGGCAGAGAGTTCAGAGACTCAGAGAGGTCACTTTGGTTGATTAGATGCCAGCGAGAGTGCTCTGGGACTCAGGGGCAGCTTCCCAATTGACATAAAGAAAAATCAAGATGTGGCAGACAAGATAAACAGGGGAGGTACTTTATATCCAAAGTATGCAGAATTCTTCAGAAAGCAATTTGTTAGCTATGGCGCAACAACTCCATAGACAAAGGGTGAAGACACAACAATATAAATTAATATATTCTTCTATGGACTATGTTATACAAAAGAATCATAAAAGACTTAATAGGCAGTTACAGTCTGTAAATATAAATGTTCTGTAAATAAGAATTTAATATGTATGCACATTTGCAGATAAAGCACACCAGGGTTAAGAAGAGTACAACGACCAAATTTTAAGCCAATTAACCTCTGAGAAAAAGTTAGAAGTTCAGACAGGGAGAAAAGATCAGTCTGGAGATTATTCATGCAACAGCTAGGCCTTATGTTAATTATGCAGCCATAATTATGCAGCCATATAAATGGCCACAATACTTACATTTTGTCAAGTTTTCCCATAAATTATCATATACAACATAAAAATCCCTGTAAGTGTTACCTCACCCTGCTTTTGACCACCATTTTTCTTCCATTCTCTTTCCTCTGTTTTTTCTCTTATGTCCCCAAAAACGAGCTGTTGGTTGAGTTTTCTGTTCAAATCTTAAGATTAAAAATACATAGGAGAAAATAGCAAGAGGGAAAAGCTCTATGAACAGAGGGTTGGAACAAAGATAACTGCATCTTACTCTGTCCTGTTTGTGGAGTTAGTCCAGCATACCCATAATGATATCTAAGTACCACCTGGCCCAGAGTGGAAGAAGGGAACATGCACCTTTTAAGCCATTCTTCTATTCTGCACATGCATGTGGTATGAGAACTGTCAGTCAAACCAAGCTAATTTTGAGATCTCGGCAAAATAATCTCATTGAACATTAAACCCACTTGTATTGCAACTTGGTTTCAAGGTCTGAGGTTTTCAAATGTCAGTGCATGATTGTGACTGCTGATTGAATATGGGCTGTGAAAATTTCATTTGGAGCTGCCAGCATGCACCTTCTTCCTCTACACATTCTTTTCTTCCTGTTTTTCCTCCCTGTCAGATGCAGAAACCCACATTGCGGCATAAGGAAGGGGTGTGCTAATGGGAAGAAGGGTGAAGAAGAAATCAGTAGGGCAATGAGAGGTTACACCACCTAAAGATCTTTTCTCTGTGGGGCATTTTAACTGGGGGAATGGGTTAGTTAAACTCAAACTACACCTTTGCTTCCAAGCCTTGGGTATTAAAACTGCTAGGTTCAGATGGGAAATCGCTATGAAACAGTACCTCAGGGTTTGCATAGCCCTACTGAAGTTCTGTTTCCAGTAAACTAAGGCCTACTTCCAATTTATAAAGAGCGCTTTATAGTTAAAATTCACTAAATATCCTGTTGACATGAAAAATCCCTTTACTTCAAATTACAATGTAAAACCAATATATTGTAATCTGCGCATCCCGTGTTCACCCATGCTTGTATCCAGGGACACACCATTGCTTTTTATTCCATTTTCATTCTGTTTGATATATAGTTTTCTCCTGCCCTTTAACTCATCAGCTAGCATTTCACAGATTCTAGTCAAAATCTGATATGTAAGTATATTTGTTTATGAATAAGAAAAGTGTGATTTTTCAATTTGATAGGAGATGTGGGAAAGGGGGAGGGGAAATTAAATGAAAATAAACTATTTGGAAGTTTTATGTGGGTATGGACCATGAACAGAATATAGAAGTTGGCCAGCTAAACAAACTAAAAGTTACATATTACGTAAACCAACTAAAAGTTATGCATTTAAATACTTTAATGATACTGAATGAAAATATTGGGATATTGTAAACAATTTTTTCACAGACAAAATTATAATGTAACTGTCCACTTGATAATCATATATGTTTGAAAAAAGCTCTTTCCATTGTAGTTAGGTTTTATCTAACATTACTGTTATTGAAAGAACATAATAAAAAAAAATCCTCTTTTTTTCAGTTTTTCAGTCTAGTATTATGACAGTGTTTTGCGTTTGCACAATTTCTCTGCCTGTCTGCATAACATCGTCAATATAGGAGTATAAAGCAGTCTATTTAAAATCAGGTTGTGCTATTTAGTGGGTGCTGTAGTCTTACCTGAATTTTGAAAAAATGCTCATTAAAAAAACAGTTGACATCTTTCCATTAAGTTTAGCTTTCAATTTCAAAAGAAATAGATCAACTAGAAACAGAGAAAATATGCTTCTAATGAATTCATTGATTCTTTCTTCCCTGTTACAATTCAGGAAATATACCAACATTCAATATTTAATAGGTTTTTGGAAACTCTTGGTTTTAAATCAGAAAAGGATCAGGGATATGACATTGCCGACTCTAGAGGAAAAATGAAATGTCATGTCATTGAAATAAGTGCTACAGCTCTTTGTAAGACAATTCATATATTTTTTTCTTCCAACATGATTAGATTTTATAAATATCCAGTGGTGTACAAGGTATGTTCCCATCTCTCAATTTACCAGTACAGAATGACGGGTTGTTCTCAGCTCTCAGACAACAAGCAGCTAGCAGCAGCTAATGACAGTATTGGAATTTTTGGTACCTTTTTACACTGCACTGACTTTGTGCTCACAAGATAATTATCTCTCAGCTTTGCTTTGCATCACTGAAGACAGGTCATGCAGCAGTGTTTCTCTGAGAAACTTCCAATAAATTTCCTTGTGACAGTGGTTAATGTAAAGCAAAAAAGTCGAGAAGAAAAGCTATCCCAAAATTTAGCTAAGGCAAAGTGGTTTCACTCCATCCACATCTTGGTTTGTCTTTTGTAGTACTATCAGTGAGCCTCAGGCAAAGCCCAGCCCTATGGCAGTGAGTGATAAGAGAACTCATCTATTGGTAGAAAAGTCTGTATTTAAGGAAAATCATTCCTTATTTACTGGGAAAGGAATAGAAAACTTTGGGGTAGAGCGATTCCTCGCAGGATGGTCTTCCGTGCCAGGACAGGAGCAAACTGTGGTGCAAGAGCATCTACTAATCATCTGTGTTAACAGTAAAACTCCTATGCTAACCAGCTAGTGATGCTTATTCAGATAAATTAAGCTTGTCTGAAGTAAGACATGTAAAAGGATGTTATATTGGTAGTTAAGTATTTGTAGTGTGTTTTTTCGCTTCCTGTGCCTTCTTTTGCTCAACAAAATTTCTCAATGCTTGCTTTGGATTGAACATCAGCAAACTTGGTTTCTACCTACTGTGTGACCTTAAACAAGTTATTTCACATCTTTGTGCCTTCCCTTCTTCTGTGTCATGCTTTGTCTTTCTTGTCCCTTTAATCTGGTGGGTTTTCTGGGTAGGAACTGTCTCCCAATCTGCATGAAAACCTTGCCTCTTTGAAGTCAATGCTAGTTTTGCCATTGATTTCAGTTGGTTTATGATCTCATCCAGTGTGTGCCTTGCTCAGTAGCCTTCTGCCAAATATTTCATAGCACATAATTAAGGCTTTCCTTAGTCCTGCTATGGCTTTAATTTAGAAAAGTCACATAAAATGCTTCCCAAAGTTTCATTCAGGATAAAATGATTTGCAGGTTGCTAAAAAGCACAATAAGGAACAGATCAGATATTCCTCATCATCTTTAGAAGGAAACACCGCTGGGAGTCTTCTGAAGAGGACCCAGATTCTGATGTTTTTGCCAGGAAGTTGAGTGAAGAGGATTTGAATTATTTATGCAGGAATATTAAAAAGGCATTAAGCCTAAGGAGATGTCAGAAGAGCTTCTCCTGTTGAATGATCAAGATAAAGCTGATAAAGTCCTTCCAACTCATTCAGCTGTGCAAGCTTTAATTGCTATAACCTGGGCTGAGCCTGATAGAAAATGTTCAGTTTCTTCTGTACTGCAGAAATTATATAGCCTGACACCTGATAAAGCTCAGTTGTGAATTACCTCTTCAGAAGTTAATTCTGCAATGGTGTGAAAGAGAACAGACATCTTTCTTACCTATGGAAGGCAATTATGTTGTTAAAGAATATATTTATAATGCGACAAGAGTGAAATTAGAAGATACTAAGATTTTATGCGGATTTCTTTTATCACCTCTGTCAATGTCCTGTATTCCTCCAGAACCATATTTGTATGACTGAACACAGTTCAGAAAAATTAAGACCTCTTCTGTGCTTGCACAGCATATGATTTTGCCCACAGTGCAAGCTATTGTCTCTATTGCTACTGCTCAAGACTTTTTATTGACCAATAGGAATAATAAATGTTCATAAATGCCTAGAGAACTTTGTGAGTTACATGCTTGATCAACTGACCTCTCCATGATCCTGGCCACTGTGCTTATCCTTTTAAAGAGAGACTTTTGGAAATACTCTAGCTCAAACAGTAACAGAACGGGCTAGAATTAAAGGTGTCAGCCACACTCTGTTTTTTCTAATTTTCTCTTCAGGCAGTTCTACAAAACCATTTTTTGTTTCAGTTCCTTTTTCCTTAGGTTAAGAGGGAAGGAAAGGAAATATGCCGCCACTTTGTTATTTCTCAGGAGAGGATGAAGATATTATAAAACACAGAATGCTCCAGATGATCATTCTCACTGTTTACTAGTCACCCAAGGATGCTTTAATAGGAATAAAGCTATTGCAGTTTGCAAAACAAAGAACATTAATCACCATGGATTCTCTGATGCATAGTCTCCAGGTAGTAAGAATTCAAGCAGATGCTGCTTATTCCTAAACCTATTACCCTTTTCAGTTTCTTTTCAAACAAACAAGACTCAGAATAATTTACTGAGAGCCTCTTCTATCTTACTGATAGGCATAATGAGCCAACAATATGCCCTTGCTACCCAGAAGGCTAATGGCTTACTGGGTTGTATTGGTAGGAGTGTTGCCATCAGGGCAAGGGAAGTGATCATTCTTTTCTATTCAGCACTGGTGAAGCCACTTCTGGAGTATTAGCTCAGTTTTGGGTCCCCCACTACAGAAATGATATGGACAAATTGGACAGAGTCCAGCGGAGGGCAACAAAAATGGTTTGGGGGCTGGGGCACATGACTTTTGAGGAGAGGCTGAGGGAACTGGGCTTATTTAGTCTGGAGAAGAGAAGACTGAGGCAGGATTTAATAGCAGCCTTCAACTACCTGAAGGAGGGGTTGAAAGAGAATGGGGCCGGACTGTTGTCAGTGGTGGCAGATGGCAACAAGAAGCAGTGGTCTCAAGTTGCAAAAACTGAAGTTTAGGTTAGATATTAGGAAGAATTTTTTCACTAGGAGGGTAGTAAAGCACTGAAACAGGTTACACAGAGAAGTGGTGGACTCTACATTTTTGGAGCTTTTTAAACTCCAGCTAAACAAAGCCTTGTCTAGGATGATCTAGTTGGGGATAGTCCTGCTTTGGGCAGGGGGTTGGACTAGATGTGACCTCCTGACGTCCCTTCCAGCCCTAATTTTCTATGCTTCTATAATACTTATGTTTCCTCATATAGAAGAGAGCCAGTGCATTCACTCTTTTGAATTCATTGTTCCCCAAAAAGTTGGAATGGGCACAAAATTAAGATAACAGTTTCTCACTGTGAATGATCTTGTAGAAACCCTTCCCTGAAAATATTCAATTCAGAGGGACATGTATTCATCCTGTAGCATACTCAGCAAATAACTCATTTGAGAATCGTTTTCCAAATTCATATTCAGTTCTTTCCTTCTGCAAAACACAGAAATTAAATTGTATTGTTACTCAGATCCAGCTTTCACAGCCATGGCAGATTCTTGAAATACAAAACTCATTCTGAATTCAGCTGTGTCTTTTTTTTCCCAGTCTCTCACAGAACCCTACCAGCTTTTTTGTCCATCTGTTAGATTAAATGTAGGGCAGAAAAGAAGCACACCAAGTTTTCTGTGTCTCCTCCTTACTTAGAAGAGAATGTTCTATTTCCTGGAGTTGATACAAGGTTTTAAATCTTTTGTAGACATGTCTTTAACTTGGCAAATAATATGTTTTTATTGTTTTCACTTATGTCCACTATGGTAGAATCAACAGTTGAATGTATCTAGGCAAGAGACCAGACTTATGGATGTAGCTCTGAAAAAATATATATGAAGAGATTTTATGGATAAGACAGAACCCTACGTGGGCCAATTCTCTGTCCTGGGTCCACCTCTGCACAAGTTTGCAATGTAGCTGTCAATCCATTGGCTATGCTTGACATTATCTGCTCCTGCACAATAAAGCAACTCCACAGATTGCTTTTTTGCTAGACTGGGTGAAGTCCATATGAAAAACAACTCCAAAATAAATGCGGTACTCATCCTGCATGGGCTTTCCTCAGCCTGCCTGCACTGTGCAACCTCCCCCTGCCCCATCCCAGAAACATTTTTAAGGAGTCTTGCAGCCCATAATTGTACTGGGGAATATGGTCCTTTATATGCAATCTGTGGAAAATGGAAGGTGCTTTTATTTTTTCTGCCATCATTGGCAGCCGCTTCTGCATTCTGAGAACAGAAAAAAGCCATTAGACAAAATTGATGGAGCTGCAGGATATAGAAAAAACCCTTTATAGGTAAGATGTCTGAAATTACTTCTTTAATCCCTATTGGTATTTATAATTGGTTTTAGGTTTGGTCAATAATAGAAAACAAAATTCACTTTCAAAGAAAAACATGCCCCCTTTTAAACAAATTATCTTCTTTAACTATCCCAAAACATTTTTATTTAAGACTAAACTTCTTTACAGTTTAGCAAGTTAAAAAAATATAAAGAATATTCTAAGTTAAAAATATCTGTTATAAAGAGTTCTTTTATTCACCTTATACTAGAAAGGGTTTCCTGGTCTAACTGTACCAGTGCAGCTGGAGTAGCAAGCCCCCCTAGTGTGAATGCAGCTTATACCAGCAAAAAGATACCATTCCTTAGAAGAAGTATGTTGTAGTACCTGTTACAGTTTGCCAGAAGCATTCTCTCCTCTAAAGTATTTACCTGCATTGATGTATTAGTTCTAGGTGGAGAAAAAAATCACATTCCTAACCAGCATAACTATGCTGACAAATGTTTTAAGTGTAGACCTGGTCTAAATGAAGTTCTAGGCAGGTTGGGGCATGCTTTGGTAGGAAACTATCCTAACAATCTCTTAATTTCATCCTAATTGTTTAAGACTCCTTGAATATCAAAGCTTCGTTTAACCAAATAATGTTACAGGAAAAATATCAAATGATAGAAGAATTTCAAAGACTGGAAAAGTAGACCAATAAATAGGGTACATGACTTAATATGATAGTTTTCTGATCTAGATTACTAAACAGTCAAAAAACATTGGTTGCATTCTTGGGGCTCTGTTGCTTATCGAATGTGTGCCCTTGGGCATGCCTTTTTGCTTCTCTGTGGGTACAGAAAGAAGTGCAGCTCCCTGCTGTAGCTCAGAACACTTTTCAGGAAGCCGTCAGAGTTGCAACGATTCTCCAGACCAAACAGAAGTTCACTGTTGGGTCCAGGGAGGTGTGGGTGTTGAGAAGTCCATCTGCTGGCTGTGAGCCTCCAGCCAGTTTCTCCTAGCAATGACCCCTCCTCTCTCCAAACCCAGGTGCTGTTTCCAGAATGGGAGAGGGGAAGGGGAGCAGAGGGAACTCCTTCTAGGGGTTTCCAACCCAGTGCTGAAGGGTGGGGCAGGTGGATTGGAGCCCTCTTCCCATCGTAATCCACCCACCCTACCCTCCAGCAGGGGCTGAAAAAAACCCAGACTGACCTCCTCCTGTTTCCTTCCCCCTCTCCCCATTCTGAAAACGTTCCTGAGGCTGGCAGGCAGGCAGGCAGGAACAAGTTACAGAAGATGCTATGTCTTGAAATGTCTTCATCTGACCCCTCATGCAAATGACTTGCCCATCTCTTTAGGCATTATCCAGATATTGCATAAAAAACGCTCATAAAGCAGAACCAAATGTATGTATACCTGAGAAAAGTGGTATGTGACCAAAGATTAAGCATCAGCTCGTGAGAGCCCCCTTTCAATAAACTATTATTATATACAAAGCTATACATGTACATTTCCAAAATTAAGTGTTCTGAAGTTTGGAAATGCCAGTAGTAAGGTTGTTTGCAAAATATATGTATTGTACATGTGCATTATTATGCAGTACATAACTGCATTATTATCTACTGTTTTTCCACATATAGAGTTCTATGTAAAATATTTTAAGTACATGACATTATTATTTATGATGATGGTTTATTTAATTACTTTTATTGTATCTTTAGCTTATATGTTATGTTTCCTCATTATTATTTCTTGTTTTCTTGGGGTTCTTCTGTTTGGCATGCTCTCAAATTAATATGCTAAGCATTTCTGAATTCTTTATTTAGGGAAGTGTATTCAGGGATGCTTTCTATTGTGATTCTCCCTCTCTCTTCAGTTTATAGTTCCAACCTGAACTCTGTATAATTCTTTTAGGGAGTGGAAGGAAAAACACCCTCCAAGACTTGATTATATATTGGATCTTCAGATATGTCAGTATTAAATAAACAGGGAAGAAAGAGTCTAGGAAATCAATACATCTCTTTTCCTTCTTGCCCACCATGAAAGCAAATATTATTGCAAAACACCTGGTTTTCTGGTACTTTTCTGCTGTGTATAAAAGCACTTCATTATTCTTGATAACTGAGGAAGCATCAGTGTGAAGTTATCAATTTTATTGCCTTACTTTTACATAGTCACTTGGATAGTAACTTTCCTTAGAGTCCAGTCCAACCAACTTGCTCTTTTTTCCGGTACAGCTATTGTGACAGGGAAGTGCCAAGCCTTGTGTTAAAGATCCTTGTCAGAAGTGAGGAGTCATTAGCAAGGGGCTCAAGGTGCAAGTGGCGGGAGTCACTCCTGAGGTTCATATGCATATTCTTTTTAGTGGGACTATCTATGGACTTTGTTTTTTGTCAGTCAGAATAGTTTTGTGTGAAATCTATCCAAGGGTTTATGATTTGGAGGTTTTAGCCTTGTAATAAGAGGTCAGGAAAACAGACCTTACGACGACAGGCTGAGAGCCATGAGGCTCTTTAGCTTGGAAAAGCGCAGGCTCAGGGTGATCTGACAGCCACCTATAAGTTAATCGGGGTGACCACCAGGATCTGGGGGAACGTCTCTTCACCAGAGCACCCCAAGGCATGACAAGGTTGAACGGTCATAAACTACTGCAAGACCGTTTCAGGCTGGACATAAGGAAGAATTTCTTTACTGTCCGAGCCCGCAAGGTCTGGAACAGCCTGCCATCGGAGGTGGTTCAAGCACCTACATTGAACACCTTCAAGAGTAAAGATCTTCGGAGGTCCCTTCCAGCCCTAATGTCTATGAAATCTATGAAACAAATTTAAAATGAAATCACTTGAAAGTAAATTTGTCCTCAGTTTTCAGATATGAAAATTTGCTTGTATGCTGTTGGTGCTGTCATTTACTTTTTCTCCAGTTTATGTTCTTCTCTATTCTTCAAAATGTGGACCGTCTGGAAATGATAGCAATTAAATGAATCTATGAGACTATGAAATCTTGCCTGCGTGTGTGTGTGAGTTTGTGTATGTGTGTGTGTGAGAGAAATAGCTCTAAATAAAACTTTTACATGCACCTTATTTTCTGTTACTATGCTGCATTTTATATATATATTGCTTTGGATTTTTAATGTTGTCCTTAGCTTCTCTGAATACAAGAAAAACCCCATAGCAGGCCTAGAAAATCATGTTCTTGGAACTCAGTGTTGCATACTAAAAAGAGTTTTGATCCACAATAAACAGGAGAAGAAATGGTGTCAGAAATATGAGCTGTAAGGCATGCTATGCTAAAAATGTGTACTAGCTAAATAAAATTAGCTTAACTTTTGGTGTAAAGTGGCCAAGGTATTGGCATGCTGGATGAAACAAATGGATTCTAATAATACCATGGAAGTCATTCAGGGCAAAAGTTGTGTTCGGCTCAAAAATGTAGTCAACCAAATATTTTAGCTTAGCTTAGATAACATTGTGTAAATATTAGATGAAGGAAGCCCACACATCTGTTTCAAGGTGCTAATCTCCAACCAGAGTCACCGGACAATGTACTGCTTTTGTTTCATGCAAGAAATTAAAAATAAATTAATATTAATTTATCCAAGTGAATGAGCCAGTGCTAGGAAAAATTTGCTTATGTCTACTTAACATGCTTGGGATCACACCTTAAATTTCCATCCAGAAGCCAGGGCAGTTAGGTGCTTGCTTCAGACTTTAAGACAATTGTAATAATGTGGTGTCAGGAATGTATCTTACCATCACATAGCCAGAATTACAGCCCAATTTAGTGTATTTCAGTGTGGTAATATCTTTGTAAATAATTCAGAACCATGTAGGTGAAATGCTTGGCTTCTTTACTATAACATGACCTTGAAAGGACTGTTCATGTTAAACAATTGGTAGACAGCAAATGAATCAGCTACCCACCTCATTGTTGCTGTATTTTTCCTTTGGAAAACAAAAGAAGACATTGACTGAATTGAGAGTTGCACCAGGTTTAGATGCAATAGAGATTATTATTTTTTAAATGTAACTTCATTTACTGTGTACATTTACTTTGGTTCTTAAAAAGTTCTTTGCTTGGACAAAACTTTCCAATTCTCCAAGACTTATAATAGGAATTATTGCTTGGCATTTGTGACTTTAACATTGAGTGAGCTGCCAGGCAAGGTTGCTCATATGTAACTTTAAATTTCTTGCTAGAACCTGGGCTCCAGGTAGTTAAAATTTGGGAGCATTCAGAAGTGTTGGGAATAGTTAACTAAGATAAAAGGCCCTGGTGTACAGGATGCTTAGTATGTGTTTTATTTAGATTGCAGTAAGCATTACTGTCTTAAAAGAGACAATGTGTTTTGACCAGTTGCATGGTAATGCTTGCTATGATCTCAGCTTGCTCTGGACATGGCAGGAGCCATCTGTTCCCCCTCCCTTCCAACTTGACCCTGGCACTGGATGCTGCATCTCATATCACAACTGGAAGAATGTAGAACCCCCACTACTAGAGCCCATGCCCTCCTTGCCATGTGCCGAGCACTGCCCAGCTTGACATTGCTGCCCTTGGTATCCTAGGGTGAGGCAGGTTTCTGCTGCTGACAGCAGACAGAGGGAGACACAGGGAGCTGATCCTGGGAGAGAGTGCTGCTTCTGCTGCTGGATGCATTGAGGAAACCACATCTCTGCAGCTGGCAGTCTTCAATCAGCTCCAGTGCAATGCCAGGGCTGGGACTGACAAGCAACCGACTGTTGGTGTCAGCCCCTGCGCTACACTAGAACAATGAACTTGCATTATCTCCATGGATCAGTCTAACAACAGGTGAACATGTCTTATGTAACACAGGCTGGAGAAATTCTTTCTGCAAAAGGTTGTAACTTTGCTCTGCTCTAATTGCACATAACATATTTCTTACTGCTTCAGTGCATAGACGTGTGCATTTTAAGTGCAGTTAATGTCCTAAGTGTAGCACGTGTCATGGCCCAAAGAGACATCCTAGCTATGAGTATTGTAATCATCTTAAAGATCCATCACAACTTGACATAAGATCATAGTCAGACTTTGGAATCTGAATTTCCGAAGATGAGATAAGTTAGAAAAAAGCAGAAGTTACACCATTACCAAAACTGTGTTTGAGCTTGACCTTTTTATCATACCATATCTCCACAGCTAAGGTTAGGAAGCTTGATAACCTCACCTATATCATTTGATATTTAATATACATTAAGCAGGCATAATATAGCTGACACACATACCTGCAAGCTGTTTGCTATGAAGAATAAAGGATACTTCAGAATATTTGTTAGAAGCAGCAGAAGCGATTAAAAACTGGTAGCATGAGAAGAATCTTTACAAGCTTTTATCAGTGAGCCATTTAGATTTGATAACCCTGCAGTAACTGTAATATAGGTGAAGGATACTAGGGAATAGAACAAAAGTCTTTTTGAGACTTCAGATTGATCATGTTAATAATGATGAAATGTGGAAGTATGTTCAGTTAAATGGCAACAAAGTAGAAAGAAGTAACACCTATGACAGCAGTTCTCAATCTTTTAAGACTTGAGGCACCCTTTGTTAGACTCAAGGCACCTCTCAGAAAATGCAAGGTGTAGTATTTACTACAGAAAGAAAATAGAGCAATTCTGTTGCAAAGAACTGGGAAGACCACAACAGTTAGAATGATTTCAACTCTACAGATTCCTGTTTGAAAACTCTGAGTTTATCTTGTGAATCATGTTTGCATATCTAACAGTGCTAAATCTAACATTGTGTGGTGCCCCCTAGCACCCTTGAAAGGATCGTAAGGTACCCCAGAGTGCCACGGCATCCTGGTTGAGAGTCACTGGCCTATGAGCCAGCTCATTTAGGATGAGAAAGTTGTCTTGCGAAATCAAAACTTTCTATTTGAGATTTCAACAAGATGCCAAGCAAGCAAAAAACTACAAATGTTGCTGTACCATTAGTGTGGAAGGATTCATTTGGAATAACAGTTTTTATTGTATTTGTAAACATGAACTAAGTTGATCTTTTCATGCATTTCTGTCTATATATTTGGGTAAAGGATTTTATCTATTTTGTGATCGTATCAGATAAATGAAAAAAGCTAGAAGTAGATTATTATAGCAATTCTTAGAGCTAAAAATATTATACTATTAATATATATTGATTTAACTGAATACTGGATGATCTTTTGGGCCTGAGTTATTGGATGCTGAAGTCAATTGAAAGACTCTAATTGATTTGAGAAGAGCTGGAATGAACTCCTACTGAATTTTTTTCTGTAATTAATATTTAGATTTGTATATTCCCCAAAGTTTATTTTTAAAACTTGCATAATACATGGATGTTTTTTGTAATATCCATCATATATATGTATATATTCTTTTAGTTTTTACTAGCGTAGTTTATTTTATTCTACTAAAGTTGTCTGTTAATTTATGATGCATCATTTACTCAGTGAATATCATTTTTCTGATTGCAAAATGTCCACTCATTGTCTTCTAATTTAGACTTTGAAAACTATACACGAGTTCATTCCCTTCTACCTATAACTCTACAAAAAATTATGCATGTCAGCATCTTTATGCACCCGAGTACATTGAAAGCATAAAGTTACTGATGTGCATTATTTAAGGGATCATATATTAAGTGTGTTATTTGTTTGAGAGCCACTGAATGCATTCAAAGCTATTTTGACTGGATATAAAATTTGTATGGTAGAATTTAGCACTGTCAGTGGTTAAGTGCAGCTCCAGAATTAGGTTTCTGGTTTGAATACTAGCAATTACAAATTCAAAATCTGCTTTCTAAGACCATACTGTGATAGCCACTTAAAATTTTCTGTTTCAGCAAATAGGCCCGATAGTAACGTAAGCTTATTCAAAGAATATTTGTGAAAATGGAATACACAGCAACTGAGCCTGGTCAAAAAGAATTAATTTAAAATGAATATTTATAGAATATTTTTGGCAGTCTTCATACAGTTCTTGTAGTAGCCCATGGGTCTATCAGAACATCTTTATTTTCTTGTCATGAAAATGAGGGAAGAATAGATTAGCTGAATATATACTGGATTGTCTTAAATCGCTAGCCAAGTAGCTGATAAATTTTCTGCAATATAGCGTAAGAAAAAGTCGCTGGAAAGTCTTTTTTCTTTAGGCAAACAAAAGAACGCCTGGGTCTTTCCTCATATTCCATTCTTCTAGAGGCAAACAATTCAATATAGCAGGACTCTGGTCTCTTCTAAACATGCAGTTGATGTCACAGATATTATGCAGCCCACAGCTGTGAATCAGAAGACTGAGTTTCTGTTCCTGATTTGTATAACAGCAGCATCTCAGTATCTGAGACTTGTTATTTCTCAATACAACTGACACCTTCCGGAATTGCATCCACATGGTGCCCAGTGAAAAATCGCTGACCTCTAAAACATGAAGATTGCTGTAATCCTGAGACCCATAAGTTGCAGCCAGTGAATGATATTGTGTCGCACAATATGTAGCATGAGAACAGAGGGAGCAGCAATGATGCATACACTGCATGTTGCAGAATCATGGCAAAAATGAGATCTGAATTCAAACCTTGTTTATTTAATTAAGGGGCTCATAATTAATTGAAACCACTAATGTCACTTGCAGAACTACTTGTGGCATTTCTGGCTTGTTGGTCTGAATCAGGACCCTAACATCCTGGGGCAGAATATGATATTTTGTACTGTTGGACTTGTTGCAGGGATTCTGGGATGTAAATGTTGTGAATTCATTGACTTTCTTCCAGCAGATTGTACAGGTCTATTGCTCCATGGATACTGAATCTACTGACCAGCACTGACTGGTATGTTAAGGTTTTTTTGGAAAATCGAACTTATTTTCCCAATCCCCTATTACAGTGCTGGAGAGAGAGGGAATTCAGTTTAAAAACGAAACCTTATTAAACTACGTGTTGGTTTATCATAGTTACCAACTCTATTTAACTTTGCAAGCATTTAAAAACCAAGGCAATTTGTGACTGAATGAAGCTCTTTGAATATGTAGATGTTCTTTTTAATCCAAAAGTTAATGTTTTAGCATTTTATATCCCTCTTCCCCCTACAAGCTGGTTGCTTTGGTTCTTTGCTGGTTTCCCTTACTGAAGTTTCACCAAGTCACATAGCCCATTTTATTCAGCAGTTGTTATTTTTTTCTGTTCTGGTGATATATCAGTTAATCCATCTGGCTTTCCATATCCATAAGCTGCAGATTCAGTTACCATCTGGGGTACTGCTATGTTAGACAATTTGTTTCCAACTGCTAATTTTGATTTATTGGCATTGGCTGTGCAGTAGGGGTTTTTTTCCCCCCACAATGGATTTCGGTTGAGGACGCTAGCTTCTTTAGAATATGCAACTTTTCTTCTCTGAACAGTTTGGTCCTTCCCTTATGGCCAAATTCTGTTCTTGAGCATATGTCTGCAGTATTTGCAGTGGCCCTGTCTTATCAAGTCTGAGTCCAGGTGACTAGCAATCAGTGTTTGTCTGATTTAATGCTCCCTCTGAAGGTCTAGTTCTTTCTTACAGCTGTATTTTTAATTTTTTGTTGGTCTATATTTATGATCTATGATATTGCCCTCCTTAGCATCGAATTCCTGGCTTCGCTTGGTTTATATTAAACAATTTAATGGCAAGAGATAATATTAAAATAAAATAGGTAATTTTCAAATGATAGTAAATTACATTTTGCAAACTCTGTGTAAGCTACTGTTTTGCAAAGCTTTCTGAAAGGATAGTTATCCATATTTCTGCCAGACCATTCAATCTAAAACATTTCGATAAGTAACTAAATATAGCACGTACACTATTTTGTTCACTTGTATGAAATTTAACAAGATTCAGATCACACTGGGGCTAAGTACAGACAGTAAAAAAGCCTGAGACTGAATCGATTCAGTCTTTGCAGGTTACTCTAAGCTGCAGAGATTGACTTGAAAGTGAACAGACATTTACCTTTGGTTCAGGGAGTGCCGCCACATGCCTGCAGTGGCTCAGGCCAGATGCCAGGGGGCTAGATTATGGGTGTTTGGCATGTAGCCAGCATGGGCTGTGTGTTCACTTCTTCCCGCTGCTCCTGAGGTCTCTGGGATTTGCAGTCCAAAATCAAGCAGAAGGACTCTGTAGGGTTGCTTATCACTTCTTTATGGTGCCTTCACAAAGAAGAAGTGATAGCCAGCAGTAAACTTTAGTGGGGGAAGGGGTGTTTGTAATCCAGTCATAGTCAGCAGTAAACTTTAGTGGGGGAAGGGATGTTTAACTCCCCTTCCTGGCCTCAGACCCCAGCCAGGGTTTGCCTGGTGGGACAGCCTCCACCCTTGCAGACTGGGCCGCAACCCCAGCCAGGCTTGTTCCCCATCAAGCCCCTTGTCAGCCAGTCCTCACTGCTCCAACTAGGGAGCAGAGGGTTGGGGCCACGCCTGCTCTCTGGAGCACACAGCACAGCCCAGCCTAGCCCGGGGATTTGGGGGTGGGGGGGCTGTTTTCCAGAAACCGGATAAAGAGTCCTACTGTTTGTTTATGTGATTCACTGTCGGATTTAAAATATGGCTGCAAGTACTTCATTATCTGGGATGAAGTCTGGTTGAAAATAGGATCTCAGTTGTGCATTATACATGTTCCCTGTGTTCTGTTTTGGCTTGTGATTTTGTCTACTTAACGTCTTCTTTCTGTTCTGTTTTGATCATTAAATAGATTTCAGTTATATACATAGAGCCCTTGTATTTAGCCTTGTCCTTTGATTGATTGGAAAGGTTATGATGTTTGATGGTTTTACAGGCTGTAATTGGGATGAAACAGCAACACAGTTGCTGAACAGTTTTTAATATGTCCATTCAACCACTTAGTGGCATCTAATAAACTCCCAAAGAAGCTCAAAGCATATTGCACATATCTTTTTGAAACTGCCTGGATAAAACTCAGGTTATACTTGCTAAAAATAAATCATCATTCATTTTCATCTGTAACTTTGGTTACCTTTTTCTATCTACCTCAGTCATTTATATATAAATGTACTGCAACTATATCACCAAAGCCAACTTTGAACAATTATTGTGACTTGGACATATGGTATCCAAAATCAGTATAGGAATGCTTAAGTTGAGTACCTTTTTATTTCTTTCAGGATTAACTCATTTAATCTTTTCTTCTCTGCTGTCATAGAGAAGCTTGCTTAATGGCAGCATTGATTCCAAATTCTGTGACATGCTTACACTCCTGAAAAAATCCAGTCAAAATCCTCTGATTCCTAAATCCTTATATTAGCTGTTGATGAGTTATCTGCTGGAACTATTTGCAAGTACTAGGTGCTCATGTTCCGTGGTTGCTTGCCTATGGCACATCTCCAACTAACCTATCTTCTCAAAGATTGTTTTTTGACACTTGGTCAAGTATAACCTTTTTTTTTTTTCCTTTTGGAAAGCATATGATTGCTACAAGTGGGAGGTTTTATGACATACTTTTAAGGTGAAGAATTGCCTTCGTGTGTTTGTGGCAAGGGCTCAATTCCCTATTTATTAAAAAAAAAACATTACTTAAACAGCACTTAAACACTGTGCTGTGCTGCTAATGGACCAGACTGTGGCAAAAGAAATACTTTCATACAAGGCACAGTCTGGGTATCCAGACTGTGGAATAAGCTCCCTCCAGAGGTGGTGCAATTGTCTACCCTGGAAATCTTCAAGAGGAGACTAGACAGTCACCTTGCTGGGGTCATCTGTCCCCTAGTTATCTTTCCTGCTTGGTGCAAGTAGCTGAGTATGGTGATCTTCCAAGGTCCCTTCTGGCCTTACAATCTATGCATCTATGAGCCTCTGCAGGGTTAGGACTTATCTCTTGTGATGCATTTGGTCAGTTTGTCTTTTCACCAGATGCTCTGTTTTATGTCAAAATATTTGTATCGTGCCTCAGCTTGCAGTATTTCCTGGAGCAATGTGGCAGTGCACTGCCCCTTACTCTCTGTTTGTGACAGAGTCATGGTTTAGCTCTATGACCCAGATCCCATTTTGCTTCCAATGATCAAGTACAGAGGAGCATGATCATGTGGAGGGTGGAGAGCATAGGGAAACAGCATTGGGAACAGGAACCAGAACCAATGAAGTCCACTTCCATGGGGTTACCCTTAACATTAAGCTACTGAGTAATTCCGCCTTGCATTCTTACATGGACCATATGTGCATTCTCTATTATTTAATTATTTGATAAACAGCATTGGGAACAGTGATCAGAATTCAGGGTCCCTTCCTCCAAAAATAATATTTTTCTTCCTGGGAAAGTGCTGTAACCATTAAGCTGTTGGGCAAAAGGAGGGTGAGTTGTTCTCCTTCTCTGCTTAGGGCAGGGGCAGGCAATTATTTCAGGCGGAGGGCCACTTACTGAGTTTTGGCAAGCCATCAAGAGCCACATGCAGGGCACCAGGGGCAGATAAATATTAATTTTCTAAATTTTTTAGGGGCCCTGTGGGCCAGATAGAATGGTCTGGCAGGCTGCATCTGGCCTGCAGGCCATATTTTGCCCACCCCTGGCTTCAGGGGTTTCTTGTCAGGGTAATTTGAATCCCTACAGTGGAGGGGTTGGGGGGCAAACTATGATGAAGGTTCCTTAGATGAACCAAAATAGGATTTAGGCATGTGCTCCTTTTTCATTTCAAAGCACAAACAGCATGAGCAAGTGTACTTGTGAGCTTACAACCAACTGATATTTAATTTATGATTATAGAAGTGGCATTATTGTAGAAATGGAAAAAAATACATTTTGCAAGTTCATTTCCCTTCATGTTAAATCTGTGTTTATCACCATAAACAAGTATTCCGCATTTCAGAATTAAAGCAACGGCTCTTAATTGACAAAGTTAGGTAATTGCATTCTGAGCACATGTTCTTTCCCACCATTTTCCAAATGTAAAGTCAAGTAAAATTATTTTGACCTGGAATTTCATCTCTAAGTATTATTGGTGAGAAGGTCTGTACAACTATATTTCAGAATAATAACTGAACTGATAGCAGGCAGCTTGCTCTGAGAATGTGAAATTTCTGGATTTTTGCCAAGCAGAAATGTTCATGGTGACTGAAGTGTTTTGCAGCTAAATACTGCTTTTCATTGAAATGACCCATTCCCTCATGCAACTAAACATTGCCATATGGCTGAACTCTTGCATGTCTCCTAAGGCTGACCCAAAAGAAATGTCAACAAATGTTTGAGAGTCCTTATGGCCTTGTAACATTTTCTCTAAGAATGAAGAATGAAACAGCAGGAGCTGTAACACACTTCTACTGAAGAGACATATGAAGGCATATGGCTAACATGGGAGCCTGCTGGCTCACCAAAGCTAGTCAGTTATACTTTTAAGGATTATAATTATTATTTTTATCAGGACCACTAAACACGGTCCTCACATTTTACAAGTGAGTCTGTTTTGTACATAGACCTCCCCCCTCCACACACACACATTTGCACAAAGGTATTGAATAATTGCTTGTGTGGTTACTTTCATTGCATCTGGGGATTTGTCATGTTAAAATGTGAGGTTTGATTCTGCTGTTTGAGGAAAACATTTTAAAAAATGCTTTAGAATTTTCTAACAATTATTGTTGAAAATCAACTGCATTTGGAAGGATTCAGGAGCTAGCTCCCAATGACTATCAATCCAAATTTTGTTCCTAAATCCATCAGTCATATTGGACAAACTTCTCTATTATTTTCACGTACATAGTTAAAAAGGGCTGATGAAAATATAACCATTATTGTTCATTGCAATTATTAAAAGTGTATCTAAACTGGATACTCAAGTCTCCAGAGAGTCTCATTTCTTTTTTAGTTATTGAAAGGAAAGTCATGAGATGATGGAACTGGGGG